>NC_060261.1:7073977-7397315 GCF_021901455.1 Neodiprion lecontei
GTTTGATTGATATAAAAATTCATTTTTAAACACTGAGTGTAATGAGATTTTTCTATTGCATGAATGTTAATTCACATTCGAGTGATTTCTAAAAATCTGTATCATTTTCTAACACTTCAATGTAAAATAATGTTTCCGTTCATTCGCTAATTAAAACGATGTTAATGTATTCCAGCTTGACAAAGAATCATTTCATAAGTTGGATAACAGACCTAAAAGTGTTTGCGAAGGAATGTTGATGGGGAGTTTTCTTGATGGAAGTCCGCCATTGGTTCCACCCCCGCCAGTGCATTATGCTCTCCCTACCTCACAGTTGTCAGGTACGATTAGTAAGAGCTAACAATATTTATTAATTTTATTTACACCATTAAAAATTCTATTATGCAATCATTAAAAAACAAACAGCAGAAAATACGTTGTCCAAGTGAAATATAGTTCTGTTGGTGGTATGTAATAGCGGATAAAATAATCATTATAGCTCTCTATATCCATCAATTTTTTGGCAACTAACGTATGTTTCTAATTAATGTGATCATTTTGCAAAAATCTTCTACCGTAAAGGAAACGGAGTTCATCAGTTTATTATTCAAAGCCATTGCTATATCAGTGGTAAATGCTTTTGGCCGACATCAGATTGTAATACATGTGTACTCCAAACAGATGATACTTTGTCTGAGGAAGACTCGAAAACTACGGCTTTGTCGATGTCGCAAACCCATCGAGTGTCATTACCTGAAGATTCATGTCACAGTATGCCACGTAAGGAAAAAACTGCTAAGAGACAAGCCAGGCAGACACAACTAAAAAGGTTCGTAACTGCTCTTCATGGATATACAGACTAATTACGTATGTAAGGTTGAACATGCATGTGCCACAGTTGATATGAAACATGACAGAAGAAGTGCATTAGTCGCATAATTATTTATTATATTGCTAATAATTTCAATGGCTTCAAAGTTTGTTATTCATCATAATTTAGGACATTTAGTCAATTGTTAAAAAATTTTTGTGCTACAGATTACGAATGGCACAAGAAATCCAACGAAAATTGGAAGAAACTGAGGTAAAGCAACGAGAACTGGAGAGCAGAGGTGTCAGTGTAGAAAAAGCTCTACGTGGGGAAGGAGGTATAGTGTACAAGTTCTTTATTGGCATGTTCAACAGAAATGAACATAGTATTTGTTGTTTATCTGTAACATTAATTGGTTTTCTATTTTCAAGATCTATATCACATATATATTATATCGCTAAAAGAATGAAAGTCCAGATTTAATTAAGTTATAGACTGTTAAGGAGATACGGCTCGTTGTAAAACATGCAGGAATTCTATCAGTACAGTTGACATTTGATAGCTCCCTCAAATTGTGATATAGTTGCTTCATAGCTGATTCACTAATTATAATAATTAATCAACTGTTGTAGAGGTTGACAGTAATATTTATATTGTAGAATGTATGGATCGAGAGGAGGTTGATTTATTGCGTGAATGGTTCGACTTGATGAGAGAACGAACGGAATTAAGAAGATACGAGAAAGAATTACTGGTACGAGCTCAAGAATTGCAATTAGAAGATCGACATGAACGTCTTGAACAGGAATTGCGTGAACGCTTAGCTGACGATGGTTAGTATTCCTTCATTTCTCTCCCAGAATTACATCAAAAGGTGTCCAACATTTGACAAACAGTAATCCACGAAAATATGTGAATTTCCTGAACAAGTTCTAGCAATATAAAATTTATTAGCTAATGTTCTCATTCTATCTCATGAAAAAAGTATATGTATATCACAATAGCACGAAAATCATTTGGGTGCTACTGACAGTCTAATACTTATCTATTACATTCAATTGTTTAAACCGATGTTAAATATTGATATCTTTTTCAAGAAGTTTGCATAAATTTGTAGGATTGTTTTTCCTGAGTGTGAAAAAATAGGACGCAATAATTTTACAATGATAAAGTAAATTGCAGAATTGATCAGTTCTAACTTGAATAATGATTACCTGTTTGTAGATGGAGGAAAGACAAGCGACGATGTGAAAAAAGAAGGAGAAATTCTCACCGAGATGCTGGAAATTGTAGCGAAAAGAGATTCTCTAATTGTTCTACTGGAAGAAGAGCGACAAAGGTGGCGTAGACCCTCGTGCCCAACACTCACTGCACCTGCCACAGCCACTGTCACCTCTAACGGCATGACTAATATTTCTTTGATAACTCCTACTGCCTCAATTTCATATACCTTCATCCTCCTGGCTATCCTTGTCGCTTACCTGCTTTCGTTTAACATTGTAGAATTTCTTATTGGTTCTCACAGAGAATCATTACTGTTTCTCACGTGAATGCAATTCGTATTGCTTATATTTTTCTACTGTTCACATGAACACCGTAGTAACGTTTCGGTAAAGAAAGAAAATTTTTCGCTACTGCACCAGGCTCTAGATAGTTAGAAATCACCTTAGAGAAGGTCGAGTTATATTTCTAAATGCTTTCGCATTCATGAATTTTACTCTCCATCATGAGCATAAATTGTTAAAATCATTATAAAAATTTTACCTAGTTTGATCTTAAATATCACAGTTGAGGTTAATTTAGCAGAACCATATTTTAGGATCATCTTGGCAGTTTGAAGGTAAAAAATCACCTGGCTGAGTAGTGACATATCTTCTTCTTACTCTCCATACTTGCTGTAGAAGTGTAGTAGTAGCAAACGCACGGAACGAATGTATGAATGTTATCTTTCAGACGATCCAAAGTGCTTGATGCATTAGTTTGTATGAGCATTCTAGTTTTTAGTTGTGACTTACTAAAGGGTTTGAGGTTTTTATCCAACTAAAGTTGTGATTGGAAATAATTTTTTATCTGACACGTTTTTATATGGAGATTAATAATGTAGATATTTTTCGTTTAATTTTTTTTATTTTTTTTTTTTTATTTTCATATTCATTATTTTTGCAAGTTCATAAAACAGTAACGAAAGGTATGTCACAATTACACAATATGTATATTAGTGTTGTGATTTTACCTGTGCGAAGTTTGTCGATTGCATGAATGGGCAATAGGGTGGTTTAAAAAAATAGATTTTTTTCACCCTCACCACCTCCAATGTTAGTGTTTGATAGAAAACAATCTTTTCAAATGAGGAGCTCTTTAACTCAACTCTAATAGGTCGCGACTTTAATTTTTATTTCCCATTCATTTAATATGGGAAAATAAAGAAAGCTTGACACATCAGATTTAATATAAATTAGCTTCATATTTTTACATGACTTAAAACCAATTAAGATAGTTACTTATGCGCTTGTTAAACAGTAATTACTGATTACATTCTAAAGATCATGCAAATCAATACTACGTACCTACTAGAAGGTAATATTATTGTCTGTATTATTCTAGAGTCCAAACGTGACTTGATAGTAGAATATTGTTTTTCATTTATTTATTTATTATTATGATTTTTTTCTTTTTTGTACTATTAACTTAAATTTCATTTCTTTGTCATGATGATTCATTTTTGTTACATCTGTGATCTACGAGTCAATTACTCCATTTTTTTCGATTCAAAGTAGAATTATACCTGGAAGCGTTAAATAGGAAGGATAGTAATTTTGGTAAAATTGCATTAAAGGACATGTGAATTAAACGTGTGAACTAATTGAATTGAATTACACATATTATTTGTTACGTAGTTCATTTCAGTTATACCTGGGAGATACAATAAATACGAAGTAAAATAGTAAATTTAAATGATGTTCAACGTTAAATGGTGGTTAATTTTTAACAATGTGAATGAAGTACATGATCCAGAACATGAAACAGAAGTTATTTTTTCAAAGGATGAATTTTAAACGAGTTTGTGTGTAATGTCTGAGTACAAGAAAGGTGGAAAAGTGGTCTTCAAAATGAGCTGACGAAGCGTGACTTGACATTAGATCGCTAGATAGCTGTGTTTTGCAGCAGATGGAAATAGGAAGATAGTATGAGCTTACCGCCTGTCTACCTTACAGCTATATGAGTAGTTCAGGTAGATCACATTCGTAACATAGTGCCCGCCGAAGCATTTTTTGATGGAAAATCTGCCAACCGAAAATTTCAAAAAGCCCTTAAAGTAAAACTGTTCAAGTATACGTTCAATCGGTTTTTTTTTAATATGTTTGTCGACTTTCTTTAACAAACTCAGTTTCTACAAACAATTGTAATTTTCCTGAGTGTGCCTTGTTTTACTTCAAATTAAACTAAAATAAGAAGCCAAAACTCATTGAAAATATTTGAGTAACAGCTTCTTTTAAAGCGTTGAGTATGTCCTTTCTAACTCTTTTCCAATTTTCGGTTTGTGACTACTATTCCATGAAACTTTAGCTATTGCAAGTTACAAACTCACGTGAATCATTCGATGAAAACTAAGTATTTGGACAAAAGAAAACGATTGCTTCTAGATTTGCAAATCCGACTTGTAACACACTTTTGCTTTGAAAACGATGCTCGGATATTATTTGAATATCATATTAACAATTTAGGAAGGATAGTCTGCAAATATTTAATCCATGTGCATTATGCGACACGTATTCTATATATTGCGCGTACGATTTCAATATTCAAAATATATTCAGTACTGTATGTATTTTTATTGTACACTGATACATGGTGACTGACAAAATATTATTGATCTTAATCTTGGCATCATTTCTATGTATGATTGAGAATCGAGTTTTAATAAACGAAATAGAAATTTGCCATGATTAGCGGGTGACCAAGGAGCTATGTTTAGGAAGCTCGATAATTGTAATATATTTACATTGGGTATATTATGCATATTTTCATCAACGGCACAAAATGCTCCGGACGGTGCTTGGCCGTAATTTCGTTGATTAAAAAATGCTGTCATATCAAGTCTGAACCATAAATTACATTGATCATCACGATTTTCGGGTAAATCTACTTTTTAAAAATTATTTCTTTATTTATATATTTCCTAATTGGTATTATGTTTGTCCAAAATGATAGCTTTGTGTTTTATTAGTAAATTCATACTGATGAACACCGTCATATAAGAACAAACTCTGATTACCATGACTCACTAACATGACATAACAATTACACTCAGATACTAAATAGACAATGGGCAGAGGGTAAAGTAAAAATTTGGCACATCCTGATTTTGTCATGCACCTCTACAGATTGCATTTCAGACATATTTGGTAAGCCATCAGTGTTAGTTGACGATTGTATTGTTGAAAAGTTTTATAAAGAAATGTTTCATAGTGAAAACGATTAATTTATACAAGTCGAGAATTAATAAATTGAGAAGCTTTACACTGATTACATAATTCTCTGGAACATTGTATTTGTAGTGATAAGAAAATTGTATTTTTTTTTTACATAGATTGCCCTGCCTAGCCGTTCTTTCAATGTAATCCAGTTTGGTGCACTGAATGTCGTACAAAGTATACATAAAATCTCAAACTTTTATCTTTCTAAAATTTTTTTACTCTAGCTTTGATGTGAGATACAAAACTTTCATAGTTTACGTACATAGTGAATTACTTTTGATTTCAATTGACGATCAAGTACGTACTTCAATAAAACAGTTGTGTCCACTCGACTATTCCTATGGTTTTGCTACAAAAGTTTATCTTTTTGTATTTTATATTATTAAATCAATATAATAGAAAGAAATATTATTTTCAATATCAAACGTATGATGAAGTATCAAAATGAGGGGTAAAAGTGCCAGCAAATTTACAATATGTTGTTATAAAATAATGAGTGCTGCATGACTCCAGTTGCTTAGGACTTTGTTAATGTTTGGTTTTTTTTCTCAAGATTCATATATTCTTTAACACACATATATTTACATCGTGTATTAATAATTGTTGTATTTAAACGAAATTATTAAATGCGATCAATCTATCTCCAATAAATTGGTTTTCGTTTGCAGGTATCAAGACGAAGACCGTGATCTGGAAGCTCAAATGTTGGTTAAAGGACTAACTCCTTCCAAGAACTCATCCTCTCCATGAATTTACAATGCCAAGTACGAATTGCTTCTCTTGTACCCGGAAGCAAGCTATGTTAATCATTTTTGAATTTATGTAGTTCAATCTGATGACATGATATTTGGCTTATTTATGTGCTCGGAAAATAATCACAATTAAACCTCAATGATTGTGACCAGATGAATTATACAAATTTATACAGCAAAACATGCATGCAATATTTTTATCGATTATTTTCACAAATCAAGTAAGAAGAATCGTGATATGTATATTCTATATGATAAGTCTTAAGAATCTATTTTTCATGTTCGTTAATAGACTGGGATAATTATTAGTTTATAATTTTTCAAAATGTACCGACTATATTGAAATGTAAATAGGTCACAATGGACAGTCTAATTTTCATACTAAAATGGCGTTATAAATTATTTCCAATTTTATATTTAAATTTTGCGACATATTTCGTTACAACTGATGAAAATACAGACGTACGTGTGAAGCATGTCGCAATCTTCACTCATTACTGGCCTAACCAGTGAGCAAAGGAATAAGGGGTATTTACTTGCTGGCAGTGAAATTTTTAAAGCAATAAAATAGAAGTTTCGAGAGCATTTTTTTTCAGTTTAAGACTGGTAATAATGATCCATATGCGGATCCTATTATACCGATTTCATTTATCAAAACTAACTTCCGTGTTGACAGCTCTCCTCTTGCAATAATAGATGTCATTACTACAGAAAGTGAAATTAAACAAAATTTACACAAGTAAATAAAGACCCACTAGGAATAAAATATATTTGTATTGGAATAAGATGTAATACAAAAGGCGAATTCAGTATTTGTGGTCTGTTAGCTCGATTTGTTTTGCGTAAGTATTTTTTGATAGCAAAGTATCCACAGTTCGGAGTAAGTGGACTTCCATTTTCTGTACGATATGAACCAATGCTTTTATTATCTGATGATATTCAGAAAAGATATGAGGTATTATTTTTTAAATTGAACAACTTCGAGGTCAACATTTTGATTTGCAGTTCCCTTATATTTTATTCTACATATCGAAACGACCTTTCACGATTTCATTTGAATTCTCAGTTTCAAAAGGATTCCGTTTTATGTTCTCGCCAAAAATATTAACCAAACTATTAGCTCTTTCATGAATTTTAAGGCACACAGGTATTATTATGAGTCGATAATTCGTTACGTTTTTGTTGTTCATTGGGTGGAATGTTCTCTTAAAAAGACGAAAATTATAAATCACAGCGATCTGTTTACAAAATTTAAATTTGAGTAAATATTAAAAATGTAACGAATACAAGTGAGCTCATAATAATACTCGGTTTAAAATTCGAAGAACAGCTAACAAACAGTGCAACTGATATTTTTTGCAAGATTATACAACTCACGGTAAAATTTTTTGTGCGTTTCAAAAAGGAAAAAGTTATTGGTTTTGATATGATGTAATTTTTCAGCATTACATGTACGAAATGTAAAACTAGAGGTAAATAATCATGCATTTTGTTTCATCAATTTATCATTTTGATCGAAAATTATATTCATTAGAAAAATTGTAAGTTGCAATTTTTTGAAAATTCATAACTGAAGTGAACATTTAAATAAAAATACCAACAAATTATAAAGTCCTCTTCTATAAAGATGTGAAGATTGTATAAAAGCAATCGGATACAGAGAAAATTTGACCTTTCAGAGTTGTCTGATTTCAAGAATAAGGCCCTATTACAAGATTGATTCAAAAAAGTCTATTCAACTTGGCGTAGATGCAATGGAATCCCTATTCAACTACAGTTTAATAAAGATAGTTTGTTACAGTATACAGTTGGAATTCCAAATTTCAGTAACAAGTATATTTTTCATTTTGATGAATGCCAAAAGCAGTGGAATTAAATTATGGTTAATGATTGATAAAAAAAATGGGCTACTTTACGGTTTATAAATAAAACTATGACTATACATGCATATGTATATTCAGCCCAAAAGAAATAACCGTATAGTATGCGAAAATGTTTAATCGATATAATATATGCGCATTGTACGTAGAATACACAGAAATCAAATGCCTATTTGAAGATGTGTACGTACGTTTGATGTCTGGAAATATGTATATAGGTTGTATACAAAACTGCTCAACGAGAGAAACACTAAATTCATATGATAAATACATTATAGCTTCGCTGAATGATAATTCATTTATAACCTTCTAAATTATCATAATTTGTGATTATATTGAAATTGGATTAGCCAACAGAATGGTATTTTTGGTAATCTTGATGAGATATGTGCCTCGTATCTAGAACTCCTTTGTGAAAAAATATGCCTAAATACTTATGTATATTTATCAATAAAACTTGAGAATGCTTTCTAGTTGTAGGTACATAAGTTACTGTGAATAATGGAATACTTCAAAGATAGTTTAAACACTTTGCTATGTAAACTGCAGGAGATGAATAATTTTTTATACCTGCAATTATTATAACAACCTTTGAAACTTATTGATCTCTTAAAATTTGTACTTTTTTCAGTAATATATTTCACTGATACTCTGCATGGATCAATAATCACAGTCGAATTTGAAAACTTTTACACGTGATAAATAAGTGACAAACAAAACTGCAGATCGAGTTAGATACATAGTCTGCTTTGTGATCGAATTATCTTATGGAAATAACATGGGGAAAACTTTTTTTGCTCTTTGAAATTTTATAAATTGTTGACTACTATTCAGATCATCTTAGAGTTGATATAGAGTGCCCAAATTTTCGTGGAATTTTTTTCGTCAGTTTGAAAGTGTTTAAGCTTCACCTAACAAACGGGCGTTTCGATATAACAGAATGGAATATATATCAAATTGCTGCAACGCTATCGAAGAACGATATCATCGTCGAGATTCTGGACATTTCTTAAATCTAGTAATATTTACGTGTTTTAGACTTCAATCTTCTTACATCTATTTTTTTCAACAAAAACAAAAAGTAGAATGAAATAACGATTATTGAGAATCGGACACAAGATATCATTTTTGGTACGGCCGTTTCGAAATGACAAATCGCGCATATTTATTCTAGTTATGGAACGACCGTTTCGAAATGTCGCATGTGCGAGCACATATTTCGGAATACGTCTAATAACTTATCGGTGACTAATCGTGTATTCGTGGACAAAGTGAAACAGAGAAATGAGATCTAGGCCGGTATTCATAGTCAGTGCTTAAGACCGGACTCGAATAAGACGGTCTTATACGAGGCCTTAAGATGGCGTTTGGTTCCATAGACGTCAAACAAGACGGTCTTGAGACGCGGCAAATAAGACGGTCTTCATCAAGTCGGTCTTATTCGAAGCGTGCTTACAAGGTTGCATAGTCCAGTCTTATTTGAAATAAGCATGGTCTTGAGCACGCAACGTTTCATAGTCAATTAACGCAGTCTTATTTACGTATCTTGATCAAGTCGAGTTCGGACTGCACTTAAGCAAATGCTTGTTGCCTAAATATTACTCAATTGTTCTGATGCGTACGAAATTGATAATTACGAATTGTTTGGAAAATATTATATTCGAACAATATAAATTAACAGGAATAGATTGTGAAGGAATGTTTGGGAAAGTGCAGCTGGGACGGGATTATTTACTGTAAAAGGGTAGCAACGGAAACTTGCAATTGAAGTAGAGGTTATGAGAGCATTCGCTTTGAAAAATTTGTGAAGTGAAGTGAATAGTGAAATTCTACTGACATGGCGAATATGCAAGATATGTTTAATTTCTACGATCAGATCGAAGAAATGAATAATATGATTGTTCAATGGTCAACGTTGGGCCGAATGACGAAGACGAGGGTGAAGTACAGCGAGCTCCGAAGAGATACATCAGAGATGGTCAAAACCCGTTCGAGTTTTATTCCGAGCAGGAGTTCAAACGGCGATTCCGATTTTCAAAGGATGGTATTATGTACGGAATACTACCTAGAATTGAAGCTGCCTTAGTCAGTGCCAATAATCGTGGTCTACCAATTCCACCTGTCATGCAATTATTAATATGTCTACGATTTTACGCTACCGCTAGCTTTCAAGTAAGGATCATTGTGATTATAATTCCTGACATTCTACTGAAAATATAAAGTGATTTCATTGCTTCCTGTGATCATGGAATAAATGATTGCTAATACATTTTGTACTGTACAGCTCGTCAACGGAGATCTGATGACTATATCGCAGTCTACAGTATCGAGGATAATACACAGAGTATCGGCTCAAATTGCATCATTGATTCACGCAATTATCAAATTTCCTAGTACGGAAGCTGCTATGATCGCAAACAGAGATCTATTCAGACAACTTGGTGCACGCAGGGAGGGTATCGGTTTACCTGGCGTTGATGGCGCTATCGACTGCACTCACATTCGATTATGTCATACGAAATTTGCAGACCTGCAGGAGGTTTATAGGAATCGTAAGGGATATTTTTCCCTCAATGTACAGGTATGTCGCGTTGGTGATAACCGTTTACAAATACCATAAGTTGCAATTAATTTTATCTAGGATACAAATAAACAATACTATTCTATGAAAATCGGTACTTTTAATTTAAATGATACCACAGGCAGTTGTCGGACCCAATATGGAATTCTTGGATGTGGTTCCGGAATGGCCTGGAAGTAACCATGACAGTCAAATATTCCAAAATTCACGAATTTACATGCGGTATCATGAGAGACAACTTACTGGAACCCTGGTTGGAGATGCCGGCTATCCGTGCTTGCCATTTCTGCTGACTCCACTGGCAAATCCAATTACAGATGCTCAACAAAGGTAAGATAAAGATTATCGCATTACTTTAGATTTCGATAAGTAGTCATAAAATTGACAAAGTATACATGTGTGAATTAACCAAGTCGGTATCTTGATAGGTATAACAACGTACAAAGCAGAACAAGGCAAATTGTTGAAAGAACATTTGGAGTTTGGAAGCGACGTTTTCCTTGCCTATCCCGAGGTTTGGGAACCAAATTGTTGTGCTCTACCACAATTGTTGTAGCTTGTGCCGTACTACACAATTTATCACTAACATTGGATAATGCTCTTCCGGAAGATAATCGCATCGAGGAAGAAGAAGCGGATGAATTGCCACTTCAAGCACCGCATTGGCAGCCTGGAGAGGGTTTTGCAATACGCGAAGCTCTAATCGAACGGTTATTCATTTAATCAAAATATATGTATATCAAGTTAATTTAATTGTAAAGACTAATTGATTTTAGAATGAATATACTCCAAATATTTAATAAAATTGAATTTAATCTGTACAAACAGTTAACATTAGAATACATATTTTACTCATAACTTATCATTGGTTCTCATTTTATTTTTAAACCCCTCACTTACTCATGAAAATACTGATATGTACGTAATTGTACTAAGCGTCAGTCTTATAGTTACGATAATACTTATGAAAATTTGTCTACGTAAAAATATTCAGTACATTATAAATACAGCCAGTAAATAGAACTAAAGTTGCTCTTTTGAACTTTGAAGATCAAAGGTTGTCCCTTTCACGCGCATTTTTTTGCAAGTCTGCACCGGGATTCCTTTTAACATATCAATACAATTTATTTATCAGTAACCGGTATAGAGATTTACATAATGATATAGGTTAAAATATGTGTATATAAAAATTATATACACATAAACATACACTATAAAATTCTTTTTCTTCTTCTTCGTTTTATAGCTATACACCCACTACAAAAAATTGTATGCGATTTGTTCCCGTTTTTTAGTTCCTCTACGTGGCGCTAACGTTGTTGTGTTCATAAACTATAAAAATACTCAAGAGCTGCATGCCTATACGAATATCTTGCACAGGCTGAGAAATAAAATCCGAGCATCTTATTGGGGGATACATCGGAAATATTCCGAACATAACCGAACGTCGAATAAGACCGTCTCAAGCTCAGTCTTCGTCAAGACGGTCTTGAATGAAATAAGCTAGCGCTTGAGACCAAATTCTTGACGAAGACCGTCTTGTTTTCCGACTATGAATACATAGCATCTCAAGACGGTCTTGAACGAATAAGACGATCTTCACCAAGACGGTCTTAAGCACCGCCTTGAGACCTGACTATGAATACGGGCCCTAGTGTGGGAAATCCCGCAGGCCATTCGCCGACTTCAACTGCAATTGAATCGACGTCTTTTCTTGTAACAAGTTATCGAACACCTGTTTCCATACTATTCGTTATTAGGATGAATTTATGCACATGCAGAAATTATTTAATCTCTAATTAGAACTAAAAAGCTGTCGAGACTAATAAGAAAACTTTACTTTCCTATGACTTTACTACACTAATAAGGGGTCGATGACACCCGAGATAGACCAACATAGCGAATGTGGACCAATAGATGCGCCTGCAAACAAACGAATGTGGTCGCAGGCAAGAAATGTAGGTAGCTGTTTTTTAGGCACCGCGACAAAACGCTGGCCGCCGGTAATGTGCAGCGATAAAGATGCGGATTAATAGTTGAACGTCAAACAGCACGGATTAGTAATTACTATACTAGGATAATTTTCCAATCTATACCAATATCTTTCTATTCATGATGCTGGGCAATAGGTCTCGATGAATGATTTTAGAAACTTTTAGAATGAACTCATTGCTATTGCACGTGACACTTAGGAGAGGTTATAACAGCCCAAATTGTTACAAATATTGTACACAAACTAAACATGGTACGTATTGTTCGTTGATTGAATTATTCAGTTAATTTTTTTAAGTACAATAAGCATTGCAAAAAACTCTGCCGTATCAAGACCATTCAATGAATTAAATTCAGCTAATGTATTTTATTTCTTCTCAATTTTAGATTTCCCCACTACGTACAATTGTAAAGATGTGGAAAGCAAATGGTACGATATCTGGGAGAAAAATAAATATTTCTCGACAAAACATAGCGATAAAACTTCATTCACAATTATATTACCACCACCCAATGTAACGGGTACATTACATCTGGGACATTCACTGACTGCAGTAATACAAGATTCGCTGGCAAGATGGTAGATAAAAATTCAGAGATATTTAATAATTATTTCACTGTCTGGGATTTCTAAATACTTTCTATTGTCAAAATTATATTTACCTTTAAATATTAGAAACTATTTACTGATTAAGGCTCTGACATTTATAAACCGTCAATGGTTGCTGCTCTGCTAGAGTCACGGTTCAAAGAAAGATGACTAAAAGTCACATTTTAAGGAAAAATAGCACCAGATTTAGGAAAAGTCTTTTCTATTAAAAATGACTCTTGCCCACTTGTTTCACGCAATTGTGTTTGAAAATCATTCTAAATACTATTTTCTAACAGGTACAGAATGAGAGGCCATCCAGTTGTGTGGGTACCGGGACTGGATCATGCAGGAATAGCTACGCAGGTGGTTGTCGAAAAGCAATTAAAAAAAAGTAAGGGATTATCTCGGCATGACCTTGGGAAGGAAGAATTTTTATCGCATGTCGAGAGTTGGAAAAATGAAAAAGAGGATGTAATATACAAGCAATTGAAATCATTTGGAGCTAGTCTGGATTGGTCCAGAAAATTTTTCACCAAGGACGAGGTATCAGCTGAATAAATAAACTTTTAATTTACATTGAAAATCACATTGGTTATTAGTGCAGTTTTTAATTTATAGAGATGTAGCAACGCTGTAACAGAAGCATTTGTTCAATTGGCTGAACGAAACTTAGTTTATAGAGATAAGTCTATAGTCAACTGGTCTCCAACTCTTCGCAGTGCTATATCTGATATCGAAGTTGATTATATTCCGGTTACAGGAAAAACTGAAATAGAAATTCCTGGTTATGAGAAAAAAATCACGTTCGGACAAATTACTGAATTCTCTTACAAGCTTCAAAATTCTGGTAATTAAACTGAAAATAAAATGATCATGTTTTAAATTGTATACATTCCAAAATCTTTGAACATTATCACTTTCTCACTCTGTGATAGAGAAATTTTCAATCTTATTTCAGACGAAGTCCTGACTGTAGCATCTACGCGACCTGAGACCATGTTAGGAGATGTAGCGGTGGCTGTACATCCAGAGGATGAAAGATATTCTCGATACATTGGTTCTCAGGTGTGGCATCCATTTAGAAAAACTCATATTCCTATAATTGCTGACCGATTTGTAAACATGACTTTTGGCACAGGTAAAAAAATCACCAAACAGGTATACAAAAATTGGTACTTATATCGTCAGACTAAACAGCATTCAAGCTTTTATAATGGATTTAACACCCATTTATTGAAAATTGTACTTACAGGTGCGGTAAAAATTACTCCAGCACATGATCCAGCTGATTTAGAAGTTGCTAAAAGACACAATTTAGAAATAATCGATGTTATCGATGAGAAGGGTAACATAATATCGAAAACTGAACTATTTCAGGTACTATGAATTTATCACTAAGATGCAGATTAGTTGCTATTTTTGCAGACAAACTGCTATTTTTTCGTTTTTCACCATAAATTATTATTTTCAAGATTATTAAACTCCAAACTTTGTATTTTCCATGTTTGCGAAACAATAGGGAGTTCCAAGATTCTTGGTACGTGAACTAATTTTGACGCATTTGGCTAATGATAATGCTTTAGGAGAAATTAAAGATCATAACATGGTAGTACCAAAATGTTCTCGGTCAGGTGATGTTATAGAGCATCTACTTAAGGAGCAGTGGTTTATTAAATGTAAAAGCATGTCTGCTCTTGCGTTAGAAGCTGTTAAAAATGGCACCCTAAAGATTGATCCATCTGTACATGAACGGACATGGTACAATTGGCTTGAAAACATCAAGTAAGACTTCTGATGTTTACTACCTATTGTTATCAGTTTAAAAAAATCCTGTTGATTTATCGACATCTGGTACAATGCATTGAATATTACCGATAATGGTCAAAATATTGTTCAGAGACTGGTGTGTATCAAGACAATTGTGGTGGGGACATCGCATTCCAGCGTATCTTTGCAGTAACGGTTCAGAATCTACTTGGATTATTGCACGAACTGAAAATGAAGCTCTGGTCAAAGCTCGAAACAAATTTGGCAATGAGGTGACGATTAAACAGGATGAGGATGTTTTAGACACATGGTTTTCATCGGCGCTTCTACCCTTTACTGTAATGGGTTGGCCCAATCAAGTATGAATTTGCAATACTTTCTTATTTTCTAGAGTTATTGAATAGTTATTCTTCATTTTTATTACCTACATTCTTTTGTCACTTCTAAAACATTTTACTTTACCCAGGTCTTGAAATCTATTATATGTTTTTCAGACTGGCGATTATAAGAAGTTTTACCCGCTGTCAATGCTTGAAACTGGTCATGACATACTTTTCTTTTGGGTAACAAGAATGGTCATGCTTGGTACAGAACTAACTGGTCAGTTACCTTTCAAGGTATGGTGATCATACAAATTTGTTTACGACATTTTTTCCTTGCGCAAACGCATGAACAGATTTATACTTCCAGGAAATACTTTTGCACGGAGTTTTGTGTGATAACCAAGGAAAAAAGATGTCAAAAAGTCTTGGTAATGTCATAACTCCGGAAAATATTACTCAGGGTATATCATTGCAAGTAAGTGCTACAATTTTTTTTTCCAACGGAAAGATAGCAATCTACATTTTTTCAATGATCAAATATCACAACTATTGCTCGAAATATTCAATTTTTTTTATTTACAGAATCTCAATGAACAAGCCAAACAGAATTATAAAGCTGGTATATTTTCGCATAAGGAGCTAGAGAGAACGGTGAATCTGAATAATAAAATGTTTCCAAATGGAATCCCTGAATGTGGAAATGATGCATTACGACTTACATTATCTTCCCTCGAAATAAAGAGTTAGTCACGAGTTTCGTCAGCAGATTTTTTTAATTCAAATCTCTTGATAGAATGCTCAACATGACCGTTTCATAATAAAAGTATCTTCATTCTCCCGTAGGTCACTACATAAATTTTGACGTAAGTGAATGCGTGACAAATAAGCTGTTTTGTAACAAAATCTGGCAAGCAAGTAAGTTTATCCTTCTTGCAACGTCAAAACATCCATGTCTTCCTGATGCAAAACTAAGTTCAATCGATAAATGGATACTAAGCAGACTATCATCGATGGTGACAACTGTGAATGAAGCATTTTTACACAGAAATCTTCACCTTGTGACGTCAAAAATGAAAAACTTTTTTTACCGGGACTTCTGCGATTGGTATTTGGTATGCATTTTTTCAATCAACACTTATTGAATAGACTATTATTTTAAATATTTTTCTTCATCAATTAATATTCGACCAACTATTAACAAAGGTTCGCGAATTCACAAGCTTGTGAAGAGGACCTCCACTCTGATATAGACACTTGTATTAACATTACGTATTCACTAGGAAGCAACAAAGCCAGGACTGGCACATCTAGAAGGAAATACAGCCAGTGGACACATACGTACTTTGATCAAGTGTCTGGATGTTTCTCTGAGGATAATTGCACCGATCACACCTTACCTGGCTGATGAATTATATTCACTACTGTCTCAGCGCATAGACACATTGCCAACTTTGAAGTCACTCATGCAAACAACTTATCCCACATCGGAAGAGGTATTGCAGTTGATAGAGTATAGTTAAGTTGAAAACTGATATTTTACATCGCATTACTTATGTAATTTTCACAGTTTCAAGAATTTAGAGATGAGGTTCTAGAAGAAAATATTGGAAACGTTTGGAAAGTCGTATCAACGATAAGAAGTCTTATCTCTACGAGTAATATAAAGTCGAAGACGAGTGAAGGTAATATATTAAATGAAAAAATCGCAAGTGAATGGTAGAAATATAAAATCTGTTACAATATAGTACCATTTTCTATTACAGCACACGTCGTGCTCAGTGCAGAAGATAATATGGATTTGTTTATTGAAAATTCAAGCGTTATTGCCGCGTTAAGTAGAGTTCAGGGAGTGAAAGTAGCACTTGAAAATAATTACGATAAAATGGAGAATTGTATATCTGATACAGTTGGGAGTCATGCTGTGATATATCTTTCAATTAAGGTAAAACAAAATTATTACGTTTTGTACATATATTTCAACCTTTAAATTTCCGCATAAAAGAATCCTCCTAATTTCTGCAACATAAACACTAAATTATCGATAATTAAAGTAATTAATTTTGATAGGATCCAAAGCAAGCAGAACAAATTCAAGACAGGATTAAAAGAAAGGTCTCCGCGTTAGAGGGGCAAATGAACCGATTGTTACAATTGACTTCAGCACCTGGTTATATTGCCAAGGCACCCGTGGATGTACAGAGCAAGCATTTGCAAAAGGTAACTTTGTGATATTTGTAAGTGACGAACCGATTGTTTGTACTGGAATATTTTTTCTTTTCTACAGAAAGATAGAATACGGCAAGAGTTGGAAAAACTCAGGCAAATGAGAGCAAACAGTGCATGACCAAAAAGATTATTGAGTCTAGCTTGCAATGTATGAGATTTGGTACGCTGTGTGTAGGTAATTCAACACATGAGAATACTAAATTGCTACATAGATCAGATGCTCGTCGCAACATCGTTTATGCAGTACGTTTTTCATATACTTCAGACTTAAATTTGTTATAATATTAAAATTTACTGAATGATAATTTTACAGCTGAGTCCTAGTATCATGATACAATCAATTTACATTATTTGATAGTGATGAAAAAAATTCTCTGTCACTTAATTAGGCAAAAGTTACACTTCAATTTTCGTCAACCTCCATCTCATTTTCACTGCTGCCATCACTGGTAGATTCTTCACCTTGACTTTCAGATTCTGAGCTTTCAGAATCAATCCATGTTTGCGAAGTAATGTCGCTTTTGATTATTGTTTTCCATTCATCTAACTTACGAAAGTCTGTAAACCAGGAGAGCAGAAGAAATTGAGAAAATGTTTGATCTCGGTTCAATTACTATTAATTTGCTACCTAAATGTTCTACAAATTGTAACTGATTATATAATTCACCCAATTTGTAGAAATCATTAAGAGTGTATTGTCTGTCTCCATCTTCAAACATCCCACCAAACAAGTACAGCACTCCATGCTTGATGGCGAGCCCAGGATTAATTCGAGGAGATGGTGAGAAAATATCATCTGGTCGTTTTTCCTCCTTAATTGTACTGTTGGTCATACTGGACGGACCAACAGTGACCTGAGTATGGATAAGTGAAGTGTGAATTTAATTATTTTTTTTTGTCGTCAACCGTTTTGTTGTTACTTATCATTTTGAATTCGTAGTGAAATTTTATCTAACAAGGCTTCATTGTAATCATGGATTATTATTCGAATCAAAAAGATCATTTTACTGCGGCAATTCTGTTGTATATAGATATATACAAGTAGTAAATTCATTGAAAATAATAAAAATCAAAATAGTATCAAGTATTACTAACCGTGAAAATTCCATCAGAGACAATAGTTGGTTCAGAAGTGACATCCATCGCTTTCGGAACTTCATGGTCACTACTATCGTCATTGTCACTACTTTCTTCGTTAATATCACCATCTTCTTTTTGTTTTCTACGTTTTCGCCTCTCTTGCGGGTTTTTCTTTCCGCTCAATGTTACTATGAAACCAGAAATGATTTCTATTATGTAAAGTTACTTCATCGTAACTGTACTTAAGCGTCCATATCCCCAAATCTTGTTTCATTCAGTTGAAATTGAGGCCGTCAAACTCATAATTTTTTCGTTACATACCTGTTCTCCATTGGTACTTTTCAAGATCCAGTGCGATGAGGTCATTGAAAAATGTTCCTTTAAGGTCTTCTTCATTTTCTTCTTCGTCAAAAACACCACCAAACATATATGCGAGATTTGATTGAGCCAAAATCGCTGTAGCGCTACATCTTGGTGATATTGATATACCACTTTGTTTCAGAAGCGTCCATTTCCATTTTAATCCAGTCTGATCATTTTCTAAAATTTGAATCCATGGTTTCATAATCAGAAAGTTACAAAGCTATTTTTTTCCAATGCAAAACTCACTCTCTGGGCTCAATAAAAACATATCAGTGTGTACGTGACCCTTATCCACATCTTTTTTAATTCTCTCTTTACTGTAGCCACCGTAAACTAGAATTTTATTATCCGGTGTTGGTAATACTACACATCCAGATCGAGGAGCTGGTGGAGTGCCTGAAATAAATGTATTTACACAATGATGGTAGACTATAGTAGATATGATTATAATATTACATCTTTCATTTCAAATTACTGTAAATTAGATTTTAGAGTTTTTAAAAAAGTGTGAGAAAAATTTTTCCACACACTACAAACCTGAAGGCTCCAACTTGTTCCATTTGTATGTTGTGAGATTAAATACAAAAACGTCGTTAAAATATTTGTAATCTCTGACATTGTCGTGAAACCCACCGAATATAAATAGTTGTTTTTTCATATATACCATTCTATGACCACTTCTCGCTGATGGTCCACCAGTGGCCCTAGTTAATTAAAAAAAGAAGTCCAATGAAAAAAATTGCATATTTGCTCAACATTCAAATTTACTAACAGTACTCTTGCGCTCACCCAATTTTCTCCCATTTCTTATCCCCAAAGTGATAGACCCATAGATCTCTATAGTGGTAGAACTGTGACTGCGAAGGGCTTGAATATTCACCACCGAAGACCCACAGTTGACCTTTATTTATTGGAACAGCTAGCGCTTGATGTCCGCATCTGGGTGCTGGGCCACCAGGTGCCTTAATTACGGACCATTCGTTGTTGCTTATATTGTAAAAGAACATGTCTCCGTACACAAGTGTCTAAAACGAATGTCACAATGTTGTTTTAAAGGGATGTTCATTGATGAAACTGAACTTAAATGAGAATTGATACATATATTTGAACATGTCTCCGTACACAAGTGTCTAAAACGAATGTCACAATGTTGTTTTAAAGGGATGTTCATTGATGAAACTGAACTTAAATGAGAATTGATACATATATTTGCACCATAGATTTTATGAATACCGTTTGTCCATTGTAGAACTCCCCCCCAAGCATTACTAGCTCATCTTTGAAAGGATGAGTGGTTAATGAGAAATTTACACGATGTGACGGCGGTGCGACAACCGCTTCAACGACACGTTGCCTCTTTGCCTCTTCCCGCTCAATTTCTGCCACCACTTTCTCGATATCATCCTACAACACACAACAAAACAATTGCTCATTTGTCAGATGCTAAGTGTTATTCTGTTCTAAGTGTGTGAACAATCGTTGAGCAACAAGGAAGGAAGTCTTGAACTATGTTCAAAACTAACGTAAGTTACGACCATTTCTCGATTCTCACATGAATTAATGTAGCACGATGATTCGATTGGTTAAATTCAGCTGTGGAAATTTTTGAAATATGTGAAGAAATTAAGTTACCGGAACAACCGCTGGTAACGTAATTTGTATTTTTAGCACTCTACGATGCTAAACTAACCTCTCCGAGTGCAGCCAACTCTTTCTTTTGCTTTGCAGTAAGTTTTTTTTCTGTTTTCATAGCTGTTTTATCAATACCACTAACTTTCTTCTTATTTTTGTCTTTTTTACCCATTGCTAATCGGTAAATTTAACGAAATCAACAGAAATTCTTGGTAAGATTGACAACTTAACCTAACACTCCACTATCAACCGGCAAACACGTGTTGAGTGTTCACGAAACATGGTGGTGTTCTGAAATAATAATCGTCTCTGAGTTTCCAGTTGCCACCAATGCTTTCAATCGGGTTAGGAGCGGGAATACCCTGTGATCTCTACTACACAGGAATAACTTTTATCTACGCCGATGCGAAAATTAAATTTTCTCCCGTCTCCGCAAGCGTTGACTGAAGATATAATCCTGTTCGAATTGATGAGGTTATAAATCACGGTATTTCTTCTATTTTCCGTCTGGCTGTATATTACCTGACAGGGTAAGTGCCAATAATCATAATATTCAACATCTCAATTTTAGTTGTAGGGTATTTTGATTCATTCGTTCAACATAATTTTCTGCATATTTTTATTGGCAGATAATTAAAATCAGCACAAGAAATGTGACAATTTGTACATTTGAGTTGTAATTGCAAAATTCATAGGTCTGTATGTATGTAACATAATAGTTGACAGAAATAATAATGACAGAAATATGTGACAGAATAGCGAAATTAAAATGAAGCTTGTTTGTCTTGCATGGGTCTCGGTGGAAAATATGTGTAAGGAATGGAGAATGATGGACAGCAATCGAAGCAGATCTTGGCCAGCTGCCATTTGTTGCACAAAACATACGTAGCCGAATATGCCAAATATTGATTACACAAGAATGAGTAGTATAATTAGCATTAGGCTGTCTGGCGGTTATCTTAGTCAAAAAGCAGGGTTTTGAAAATTTTGACAAGATGATACGTTGCTTCAGCTGCAGTACTTTCCTCTTTACCACAAGATTTTATAGTCGCAGTTTCTTGAACGTTTCTCACGATTTGCCATTAAATGTCCTTTATTTTTTGATGTACTTGATTAATATCGTTTGTCACAAATGCTTCGGTTGCCTTGTGCCTTCGGAGTAATTTCTTCGATTGATCTGCTGCTGTCTTGAATTGCCACCAGAACTTTGATTATGATAATTTTGGTACATTTCTGACCATAGTTGGTTCAAAGTTTGTTCTGAATCACCAGAGATAGAAGATGAAATTTGATCATTCTCAGAACAGAGTTGCAATTTATCTTTCAACATGGCTTTCTTGTCTGTACTTAGTTTGGTAGCTTCCATCAGTAATGCAAGGCGGATTTTTACTGCCCACGCATAATATACATTCACATTGTTCTGATAAGAAACGAAATATGTCTGAAATATGAAAGATTTTGTTGGTACAAACGAAAAAATTAATCATGGTAGTTAAAAAAATTTCGAATAATGCGATACTCATGCGAGTATAATTTCTACTATTTTCACGTTATAGTACAAATGGGCATATGTACAGAAAATTGAATTATTATTTCAACTAAATAATGTACGTATATTTCGTATAATATAAATCAACTCTATACCTTTAGGCTTTTGGCATTTGGATCAATTTGAACAGCGTTGTCCAAGTATTGACTTGCTGACAAAACATCATCCATATGAAACAAATAATACACTCCAATTTTAATGTTTATTTCTTGAATTTGGGCATCAGGATCTTTGTTGTACTTCGTCAATAACTCCAACATATATGGCAGTGGATTCCAATCAGGTTTAACTTTTTTCCTACACTCTATATACTGCCATTCAGCCTGAAAATTTTCTTTCTCTATTGCAGTCGTGTAATAACGAAGAGCGGCCTAAAAGTTTAATTAAAAACTGTTCAGTTTATTTCAGTAGTTTTCATATACTGTCTGTGATATTTCAATTCATTGTAATCTCAACTATTCATTAATCAAATGAAAATTGCACTAATATTTCTGTTCATGTCAACCAGGTAACATTAATCAAAAGTAGTTATAAACTGAATATCAACAAATTGACAACATTGTGTATAATTTATCAGTCATTACCTTAAAGTCTTGATTGCATTTTTCCTCGTATATAGCCATGTAATGTGCATATTTCGGAGAATCGGGCATCTTTTCAGCTACGTAATCCAGACAACGCTTTGCCAAACTACAATCCTTCGCTCGTACAAGTCCTAGAGCTAATTGTAATTGCACCTTACAACAAGTTCGTTCACCAGCAGCAACTTGCTTATACATTCTATTAGCCTCTTCAGTGTTTTTAGACTCTCGATACATTCGGGCCAAATATACACCAAACAAAGCGTTCTTAGAAAGTTCGTAAGCCTTCTGAAAACCAAATGATTCATGTTCATCTGGCAGGCTATCAGTCGAACAATTCCTCTTTCTTAAGGTTCGGCAATTTTTCCCGACCAAAAAGTGCCATTTGCCATTACTGGGCTCATGCTGGACAGCCTCTTGTGCAAATTTGATTGCCATGGAATTATCAGTGACGTTGTACAGTGACCAGGCTAAACATTGGCACCCGGACAACATGGCTAATTCCGTTTCATTCATGTCCTTAATATTGCATATTTCTTTCAGCAGTTCGTCTGCCTGTGTCAGCTGCCCCATCTGTTGAAGCACATAGTACTTTGTTCCAAATAAAATGTGTTTCAGGACACGTTCCACGCTTTCCAGTGTTTTCCTGATTTTCATTATTATAATATTGTTAGATCAGTGAAACAAGATGAATAATTCAATGTAAAATTTGATCAGTACTTTCAGTATAAGTACAAATTAGAATAGTATTCCATTACATTTTTATAAAATTCGTGTATTCAGATTGAGTTTTACACTTGAATTTCTCTCAAGAGAGCATATATTGTTCAGAAAAATCAAGCTTCTTGATTATCAAACTTAAGCCATTTAGTTTTTCTCGTTACATTGTGGTATCAAACTAACGTTATGGAAAAACGTTTATAGTAAATAATATCAAGAACCTTTGTTTAATTTTAAGAAAACTATCTTCAGCGCCCTTGATGCATTCTATAGCGGCTTGCGGATTCTCGTTCGATACATTCTCATAGGCCAGCATGAGATGGTAAATTAATACAAATTCTGGAAACTGATCTTGGGTGTCAGTAACATCTTCATAACGAGACTCATCGTTTAATAATCGTACTCGAATTTCCATGATTTTCCCCATATCCCAAGTGAATGGACAGCTGAGTTTTGTCATAGATTTTCCGTCAACGTCAAAAGTTTTTGACGATGCAGGTGAAACCTCTGAAAAATAGGTGTACATTTAAACTATACATGGGTACCTTCTTTATGCTTAAGTCGAAAGCACTTGAATTTCTACTTTCAGATATGATTCAAATTTGTTTTCCTACCCGTGCATTGAAAGTTCGAACCCTTCACATTCCCGAAACCATTTTCCCGAATCGTTGTTTCACTCAACCTGTTGTAACACCGAATCGTCATTTTCCTGCAGTTTCCCAACAAATGAAATTCCCGGATTGTCGTATTGCCGATCTACTGAATTCCTCAGGTCTGCGGGGAATCGGGCAGGTCAGGAACATAACAATGCGGGAATTTGCTAGGTCGGGAAAGTGTCGATTCGAGAATTCTATCCGTCGGAAAATTGGTGGTTCGGGGTTATTACGAATACGGAAAAACGCCGATTCGGGAATTCACTAGGTCGGGAAAATAGTGGTTCGAAAACGTGACGGTTTCGGGAAAACGGTTTCGGAAACGGGGCACTTTATGCAAGCTCCACAGGCTTCGTAAGTGAAACTTTCCAAGTAGTCTGGTCGAGAAGTGAGTTCACTGAGAAAAATCGTTAGAATGGTCTTAAAAATATGGCGATTGGTGCATTGGATTCAGAATTTAAAATGATGAAACCGGTATTTTTTAATTAATCCGCCATTAGAAATTTCAATAGTTATAAACAAAAAACGAAAAGAAAAAAAGGGAGTCTCCGTTTTATAGCTATAATTTCAAAAATATAAAAGATAAATGAATTTTGAGAAAAGATCCTAAAAGAGGAGGAAATTTCCGATGAAAAAGTCCATACTCCCGGAATTCTAGCTTTATTATTTATAATTTTAATTTAACGTTGAAAATAGGACTCCGCGCGGCCGTTTCGGTGCCTAGGCGTCACCGCCTAGCGAAGCATGCAACACGAAACAATTTTTTTATAACATTCAGTATTAATTTAAAAATTTGAATAAATTATAGTGTTATCTAGACACTTGAAGGAATGTAGTCTTACCAGAAAAAATTTTTTAACCCGATTTTCGTTTAAGTTATTTCATTGTTAATTAACTCATTTTTCGTAGACTTGACTTTTCATAAAATCACTTGTAAAAGTTTAAAAAATGGGTCTATAAATTTTTTTTCTTTTGTGAGCTCTTCTTATATAAATAATAAACAAGATTCAGTGGTAAAAGTTTATAAAAGTTTTTTCATTTGTTTATAATGATTTTTCAAATTTATCAAAAATGGAAAAATCCGGCCAATGTTATGAAAAAAATTTTTTTTCATAAATCTTGAATTTTGGTTGTTTTTAAATTAATATGTTGCGTTTATTAGCTTGGCTGAAAATTTTTTAACGTGTATTGTTTAAAAATTTATTATAAACAAATAGACAAGTTGAATATTTTTGAAAAATTTTTTTTGGTCATTTTATTGTTGTAGTGAAATAATGATTTTAAAAAAAAAAATTTTTTCTTAAAAAAATTATTTAATTGTTTATAACTGTTTTTTTCATTTATCCACCATTTAAATTATTTATTAAGAAATAATTTTTTTTCTAAAAATCATCATTTACAATTGTTAATATAATTATGAAAAAATTTTTTTTTTCTATTTGAATTTTCATTGTTTATTTTATAAACAATTTGTTATAAACAAATTTCTATTTTCATTTTATTTTTTTTTCGTTGCTTTAAAAAATTACAAATACAGCCATGTGCATCAGAGTTGTAAAAAAAATTTTTTGGGGTAAAGTATTTTAAAATTCAATAATAAATAGAGAAAAATTTTTTTTTACAACTCTGATGCACATGGCTGTATTTGTAATTTTTTAAAGCAACGAAAAAAAATAAAATGAAAATATAAATTTGTTTATAACAAATTGTTTATAAAATAAACAATGAAAATTCAGATAGAAAAAAAAAATTTTTTCATAATTATATTAACAATTGTAAATGATGATTTTTAGAAAAAAAATTATTCCTTAATAAATAATTTAAATGGTGGATAAATGAAAAAAACAGTTATAAACAATTAAATAATTTTTTTAAGAAAAAATTTTTTTTTTTAAATCATTATTTCACTACGAGATATTTTGTACAAAGTTATACTCCAATCTAATGTATAGGAACTAGGCGTGCGCGTTATTTCGGTATACCGAATTTTTTTCGGTATCTCATTCCTCGAAATGTATCCGTATGGGAACCTTCTGTCAATACCGATACCGAAATATCGAAATTTTGCTAAATACCGAAGTACCGAAATTTCTGATAATCTAAATACTACTTAGATTAAATACTAAATTTTCTTGGGAACTTGGACAGAATTGATAAGATTCAACTTATCAAAGAATCTTATCTGATAAGTTGAATCTTATCAATTCTGTCCAAGTTCCCAAGAAAATTTAGTATTTATTACATTTAACATGGATGAGAACCAAGATTTGGACTACTTAGATTATTGGTATTTACACAGTTCAATACAGATTTTTCTTAGTCTTTTTCCGACGATATTTGCAGATTAAAGTCTATCGAAATTTCGGTACTACGGTATTTACGGAAATTTTGATATTTCGATTAACCGAAACTACCGAATATGAAACCCGTAACGAAAATTAGTATCTAATTTCCAATACCGCGCACTCCTAATAGGAACTGACAAGAAATATGCGAAACTTATCCATGTCATTTTTTGTACAAAAATTTATTGTTTCGAGTTATCCTCTTTTGACACCTTGCTACGGAATTATCAATCTTGACTTTAATATGGAAAAATTATAAAATACCTGTCTCTTTATTGGTCGCTATGGAGCTCATGATGATATCGTTGTAAAAATTCAGCGCAACTTTATCGGGTGGCCACGCGAGTGTTTCGAAATACGTCTGATGGACTCCGAAGATTGAATGTTAATGGAGAAAAATGTCCTTTTATATGCAGGCATGCTGATTGGGAGGCATATCACTAGTGGTTCCCCTTTCCGTATTGTTTCGGCTTGTGGAGGGGTGGCGGGATTCCCCTGCTTATACGAGATCCTCGACACGCCTTCTGAGAATCATAGAGCTTGTGCTTGGAAATGATGTGTGATTTGAATCTTTTTCGGTAAAGGTTGAGAATATTTATTTATGCTATGCTTTTGTGAAATACTTTTTTATATAAGGTGACACATGCTTACATTTTTAATCCTGGAAGGTATTTTTTTGGGTAATGGCCACATTTTTAATGTACTTGGCGAAAGGTTTTTGCGCCAGAGGTGCTTTTTGGGAGGATCATAGTTACAATTGAAAAAGAAAGTCGCCTGGATAATTTTTTTGCTATATTGAATACAGAAATGATTGACTGGATTTTTTTAATTTCAACATGCTATACGAAATTTCGGAATTATGAATATTTGTAGTTTCAACGTCGGAAAATTCAAACTATTATTGATTGCTTCTAGTTTGTAAAAGAAAAAAAACCATGTATCAGAGAAAGTCTATAATCACGCAAACTTTGCATTATACAGCAGTGAATGAAATCTCATTAAAAGGAATTCAACTTCGAAAATCTGAAAATCATGTTACGGTTATTTAGCGAGCATGTCAATTTGCAAATTTGTGCTTTCAGTAGATGAAGTGTCGCACAAGCAATAATTGAACTCAGCATACAGACACAATATTTGTTTAGACAAAGGAAAAAAAAGAAACGGAATTCGTGCTATGAAGATTTAAAGTTTCAAATATTGATTACGGTTTATCACAGATACTAATGCATAGATTCGTGGATACTTTTTAAACATAGCGCAACCGAAATCTCATATTCATCTTTCAAGTTTGGTTTTTGAACTAATATAATTTTCGTTCGAAAGAGTGTCTAGATTAAGTTTAGAGAAGCTAATATTTCGAGTTTTTGGACTCAAAGTGTAAATCTTAACTCTCAATTCGCAGTTTTGCTCCGGTTCGACGTAGTAAAATTTTTGGGTACCTGATATCGTTTTTTCAGGCGCTGTTTCTTAATATCGTTCACTTTTAAAAATCAGAGAAATATTAAGAAAACATCGGTTGGTTTCGACGATTTGAATTTCTTGCAAATTGAATTCGACGCAAGACGCTAATTTGTTTTATGCACTTTTGAATCGTGTAATGCTTGGTTGAAAGGGTGTTGCAACAACGATCTGTAAATATTACTGGACTTATTGTTGATAATAATTTAGATCACTGAACGAGTCATATTGAATAGATGGCTGAATACGACATAAGCAAAGCAGAAAATCTCGAGCGGACACGGCGTCGGACATTTTGAGAGAACGGCACGCTATCACGGTTTGTAATCAATGCAATGTTTGTCTTAAGTGACTTTTTCGTTCATTGCTACATGTAAAGTTTGAGCGATTATGAATTCTCTCTGGAAGCATAGTTTTCCTTCTCTATGAAACTGTTTACAAATTAGAATCTGTTACCGGATAGAGGTATTGGTATTGACGAGCGGCTTGCAATACGCTTCTATACCCATCCAAGACGTTTTTTGGGCTTCTTTGGGTTCGTTCTTGTCGGTGCCTTCGCCTCGGGGAAAGGATGAGGAAGCAAGCAAAAAATCAAACGGAGAAAAGGTTTAATTGAATGTGTAGATAATTTATTGGACTAATGAGGAGTGTGAATGTTGTGAACGAAGTGGATTTTGGTATGGATGAAATTGGGATTTGATATTAGAAGTTGAGTTACTTGGACGTGGGAATAGAAGTTGATATTCAATACCAGAAAAAAAAATGTTGGTGGCGATTTTATTTTTTACTTGTAAGTATGATATGGAACGACTTTCACGTCTATTTCTGAACATCCGCTGATTAGATTACAGCGAGTAAGACCATGAGATTTCATATTATGTATGTTATATGTTTATTACAATGAGTGCTATCTGGTGCAAGCGGAAGCAGTTTCAACGCGGAATAATATATGGGCTATTCCACGCCAAACGGGATGGGTTTCGGCCAATGGTCAGTGAATTTGACATCCGGTTCGAGTCTTACTCCTTACTATATTGCGAAGAGTCTTCCATAGTTTTGGGTCCCAAATAATTCAAGTTCAAGGTATTTCCTGACGCATAGTCAAATATTTCCCCTGAAAACCTAACATTTGTTTACTGTTCATTATTACGTAGGATAAGAGCCAAGAGGTACAGTTATTTACACAAACTTCTCGTAAGATCCCGATCAAGTTGGGGTTCAGGATTACTACAAATATTTTATATAGTTATTATGAGTTGTAGTGTACTGGAAAAAATCTCTGATCTATTGAAACGAAGAATAAGAACCCAACCTTTCGGATGTTTCCACTGTAGTTGAGAAGATTTTGAATTCTGCGCCTACAGAAAATAGTTAAGATTAACCCATGTCTTTAGACTCGCTCGCTCTCTTGTAGTCTGCTTCCTGTATCAACCCATGACGTTAGATAAAGAAGCAAGTAATCCTGTTCCAGCTGATCAGAATGTACGTTCAAGTTAGTAACTTTACTATCAAAGAATAT
Source organism: Neodiprion lecontei (assembly GCF_021901455.1). Classification (NCBI taxonomy): domain Eukaryota; kingdom Metazoa; phylum Arthropoda; class Insecta; order Hymenoptera; family Diprionidae; genus Neodiprion; species Neodiprion lecontei. The sequence continues at coordinate 7,103,259 of NC_060261.1, forward strand.
TTAAAAAAAACACGTTCACGTTATCATAACTTGACGGCCCTCGAGAAGGTTGAGACCAATCTGGTATCACCTAGATTGTGAGTATGCATTTGTTTATTGTCTTCCCAACCCCAGAAAATCACGCCGATACGACGGATGTAAAATTGACTTGTCGACACGCGTGCGTTGCATTCGTTTTAGAATTTTATCTCGTTGATCAGGTTATAAATCACAGTATCTAACATCTCAATTGTTGGTGCCAGGATTGTAACCATTACCCGATCGTGCCGAGTGCACGCATACAACAACTACACCATATACATATTACACTCAAAGTTGTGGGGTATTCTGAATTGAAATTTAATTCGCCTGTTTGACATAATTTTTTGCACATGTTTTTATTGGTAGATAATTAAAATCAGGACAAAAAATGTAACAACGTGTACAGTTGCGTACATTTAAATTGTAAGCGCAGAATTCGTATATCGGTCGGTTATCGGTGAATTTCTTTTTTACTGGCGGCAGACCGTACGTGTCACCTGCAGCAAGCCTCTTTCCGAAGCGCACGGTGCAAGCCTTCCTAAAACTGCCGAAAACCTGCGTTAATTCTTAGGTTTCTATAGTAGTATGGTATTCCAGTTGCAGAGCTGATACACGATGTGTGGCCTTGATGACGCGTCACGTGACTTGGCTTGCGGAAGCTGCGGCAGCATTTGTAGCAAAAAAGTGATTTAATTAAAGTACAAGTACCCGAGAAAAGAATGTATCCATAGATCATAAATAGTAATAGATCAGATAGAATAATGATGCAGAGACCAAATAGTGTATATGTATATGCGGTCCATGTACGATATTAATTCCATTTACGATTAATACGTGATCCATACTATAAATTTGATAATTTTTCAGAAGACAAACTAGATTACTTACAATAATACGTCTATAATGTGAAAATGAGGAATTATTTATTTTGAAATGGATTCTATTCGACACCATCGAAGACCATCAAAGGGCCTAGCCGTTTGAGTCTGGAATCGGCAGGAAAGATAAAGTCCGTATTTCTTGTCTGAAATGTAAAAATTAAAATCATTATACATCACATCACAGCATCATACATCATCATAAAGTATACATCTACATCATACATCACACATAGTATTAAAGTTCGAAACCATAGTTCGGATGTTCAGAAAGTGACGTTATCCAAATTTTTTTTTTCTTTTGCTATCCGAATTCCTCAGTCTGGAAACAACAGCGCAGTAGAGCGGATGTATGAGAATCGCGCTCTGCAGATTTCGAGTACCGGGTTCTCTACCTTCTGGGTCTTGCGCTCCAGGTCTGCTACCTGGTGAAACTTGACTTCAGGGACAAGCGTTCCGTAGTTTCTACGCTCAAGGTCCGCTACCTGGTGGAATTCGACTTTCATAACAAGCGCTCCGTAGTTCCAGTGCTCAAGATCCGCTACCTGGTGGAACTCGACTTCAGGAAAACGCGCTCCGTAGTTTCTGCGCTCCAGGTCTACTACCTGCAGGAACTGGTGGAAGAAAGGAGGAGAACGAGGAGGACGAGGATTTCTGCACCAGGAAGGGAACCCGGAGCACAGGATCCAGAAGGAAGCGAACCCGATACTCGATGTCTGCGGAGCGCGATTCTCACACGTCCTCTCTGCTGTGCGGTTTTTTCCAGGAGGAATTTGGCTGACTGATTTTAAATCGATAATGTTAAGAGAAAGAACATTTTGGTAAACGTTAACGAAAAAATTGTTCCCCATCCAACTCGGTATCATCGAGCTAATAGACATGACGGTAGCATCCCAAGGCTAGGTTTCACTCGCAGCAAAATTGTGTGGCAATATTTAGCGTTGTTTTTTTCTTCATTTTTAGAGCCGAAAATTTTTCGTCTCAGGCTCGAGTATGACCCTTTCCTGACTAATTGGACGACGAGGAACTTAGAAAACGCAGGGAAAAGTGCGAGAGATCAACAGCAAAGAAATGTGGAGCAAATTTCTTCATTTTTCGGCTGCACCTTCTGATGCGTTGATCGCAGCGTATTGGGACTGCGCTTGATCGATTTCTCTCGCAAAATTACGTCGGAATAGTGCATGAAAGAATTTATTCCGGCACTTTTCAAAATCGCGAAAATTTTCGCCAAAAATGCAAAGGGGTTAGCCTTACTTTTTCTTCGTTTTTGGAGCTGAAAATTTTTAGTCTCAGATTTGAATTAAATGACCCTTTCCTGACTAATTGGACCCCCAGGAACTCAGAAAACGCAGCGAAAAGGGCGTGGGATCTACAAGAGAGAAATTACGAAGGAAAAAGCACCTGCTGAAATATGTCGAAAACTCAGGTCTCGTTTTTTGGCTGTAACTTTTGATGCGTTGATCGCAGCGTATTGGGACTGCGCTTGATCGATTTCTCTCGCAAAATTACGTCGGAATAGTGCATGAAAGAATTTATTCCGGCACTTTTCAAAATCGCGAAAATTTTCGCCAAAAATGCAAAGGGGTTAGCCTTACTTTTTCTTCGTTTTTGGAGCTGAAAATTTTTAGTCTCAGATTTGGATTAAATGACCCTTTCCTGACTAATTGGACCCCCAGGAACTCAGAAAACGCAGCGAAAAGGGCGTGGGATCTACAGGAGAGAAATTACGAAGGAAAAAGCACCTGCTGAAATATGTCGAAAACTCAGGTCTCGTTTTTTGGCTGTAACTTTTGATGCGTTGATCGCAGCGTATTGGGACTGCGCTTGATCGATTTCTCTCGCAAAATTACGTCGGAATAGTGCATGAAAGAATTTATTCCGGCACTTTTCAAAATCGCGAAAATTTTCGCCAAAAATGCAAAGGGGTTAGCCTTACTTTTTCTTCGTTTTTGGAGCTGAAAATTTTTAGTCTCAGATTTGAATTAAATGACCCTTTCCTGACTAATTGGACCCCCAGGAACTCAGAAAACGCAGCGAAAAGGGCGTGGGATCTACAGGAGAGAAATTACGAAGGAAAAAGCACCTGCTGAAATATGTCGAAAACTCAGGTCTCGTTTTTTGGCTGTAACTTTTGATGCGTTGATCGCAGCGTATTGGGACTGCGCTTGATCGATTTCTCTCGCAAAATTACGTCGGAATAGTGCATGAAAGAATTTATTCCGGCACTTTTCAAAATCGCGAAAATTTTCGCCAAAAATGCAAAGGGGTTAGCCTTACTTTTTCTTCGTTTTTGGAGCTGAAAATTTTTAGTCTCAGATTTGAATTAAATGACCCTTTCCTGACTAATTGGACCCCCAGGAACTCAGAAAACGCAGCGAAAAGGGCGTGGGATCTACAAGAGAGAAATTACGAAGGAAAAAGCACCTGCTGAAATATGTCGAAAACTCAGGTCTCGTTTTTTGGCTGTAACTTTTGATGCGTTGATCGCAGCGTATTGGGACTGCGCTTGATCGATTTCTCTCGCAAAATTACGTCGGAATAGTGCATGAAAGAATTTATTCCGGCACTTTTCAAAATCGCGAAAATTTTCGCCAAAAATGCAAAGGGGTTAGCCTTACTTTTTCTTCGTTTTTGGAGCTGAAAATTTTTAGTCTCAGATTTGGATTAAATGACCCTTTCCTGACTAATTGGACCCCCAGGAACTCAGAAAACGCAGCGAAAAGGGCGTGGGATCTACAGGAGAGAAATTACGAAGGAAAAAGCACCTGCTGAAATATGTCGAAAACTCAGGTCTCGTTTTTTGGCTGTAACTTTTGATGCGTTGATCGCAGCGTATTGGGACTGCGCTTGATCGATTTCTCTCGCAAAATTACGTCGGAATAGTGCATGAAAGAATTTATTCCGGCACTTTTCAAAATCGCGAAAATTTTCGCCAAAAATGCAAAGGGGTTAGCCTTACTTTTTCTTCGTTTTTGGAGCTGAAAATTTTTAGTCTCAGATTTGAATTAAATGACCCTTTCCTGACTAATTGGACCCCCAGGAACTCAGAAAACGCAGCGAAAAGGGCGTGGGATCTACAGGAGAGAAATTACGAAGGAAAAAGCACCTGCTGAAATATGTCGAAAACTCAGGTCTCGTTTTTTGGCTGTAACTTTTGATGCGTTGATCGCAGCGTATTGGGACTGCGCTTGATCGATTTCTCTCGCAAAATTACGTCGGAATAGTGCATGAAAGAATTTATTCCGGCACTTTTCAAAATCGCGAACATTTTCGCCAAAAATGCAAAGGGGTTAGCCTTACTTTTTCTTCGTTTTTGGAGCTGAAAATTTTTAGTCTCAGATTTGAATTAAATGACCCTTTCCTGACTAATTGGACCCCCAGGAACTCAGAAAACGCAGCGAAAAGGGCGTGGGATCTACAGGAGAGAAATTACGAATGAAAAAGCACCTGCTGAAATATGTCGAAAACTCAGGTCTCGTTTTTTGGCTGTAACTTTTGATGCGTTGATCGCAGCGTATTGGGACTGCGCTTGATCGATTTCTCTCGCAAAATTACGTCGGAATAGTGCATGAAAGAATTTATTCCGGCACTTTTCAAAATCGCGAAAATTTTCGCCAAAAATGCAAAGGGGTTAGCCTCACTTTTTCTTCGTTTTTGGAGCTGAAAATTTTTAGTCTCAGATTTGAATTAAATGACCCTTTCCTGACTAATTGGACCCCCAGGAACTCAGAAAACGCAGCGAAAAGGGCGTGGGATCTACAGGAGAGAAATTACGAATGAAAAAGCACCTGCTGAAATATGTCGAAAACTCAGGTCTCGTTTTTTGGCTGTAACTTTTGATGCGTTGATCGCAGCGTATTGGGACTGCGCTTGATCGATTTCTCTCGCAAAATTACGTCGGAATAGTGCATGAAAGAATTTATTCCGGCACTTTTCAAAATCGCGAACATTTTCGCCAAAAATGCAAAGGGGTTAGCCTTACTTTTTCTTCGTTTTTGGAGCTGAAAATTTTTAGTCTCAGATTTGAATTAAATGACCCTTTCCTGACTAATTGGACCCCCAGGAACTCAGAAAACGCAGCGAAAAGGGCGTGGGATCTACAGGAGAGAAATTACGAAGGAAAAAGCACCTGCTGAAATATGTCGAAAACTCATGTCTCGTTTTTTGGCTGTAACTTTTGATGCGTTGATCGCAGCGTATTGGGACTGCGCTTGATCGATTTCTCTCGCAAAATTACGTCGGAATAGTGCATGAAAGAATTCATTCCGGCACTTTTCAAAATCGCGAAAATTTTCGCCAAAAATGCAAAGGGGTTAGCCTTACTTTTTTCTTCATTTTTTGACCGAAAGATATTAGTCTCATATTCGATTAGTATGACCGTTACACCAATTAGACCCACAGGAACGCAAAAATAGCACAAAATAGAGCGTAGGATCAGCAGCAGGGGAACTGCTAACGGAATCTTCTATTTTTTGTCCGCTACTCTTGGTGCGTTCCTCGCAGCGTATTGGAAATGCGTCGAATCGACTCTTCTCAGTAAATTACGTCGATGTACTGTACGAAAAGATTGATTTCAGCACTGTCCAAAATTCACAAACAGCGGATAGAAATAAACTGACGAGGTCTACCTTCCTTTTTTTCGAGCGGATAATTTTTCGTCGTAGAATCAATCCGAACGACCCTTTTCCAGACTCATTGGAACTCTAGTATCACAAAAAGGTATTTGGAGCCTCGTGGGACCAATACCGGAGAAGATACGAAAAAATTATGGAGAAATTACAGTTGGTGTTATTCAATTTATTCAATATTACATATAATAGTAATACAACATTACACATCTTGAATCCTGCAGAGGTGCATTCTAGCTTTTAGCATTGTAGGTACTCAGACTGGAACCCAAACTGCGCTTACAAACAACATTAATAACTATTTTATACAACATTGTTCCTATTCTGCTCAATGCAATATATATCGCAGTATCTATTCTACATAGAAATAGCATACTAATTATATCAATGAAAATATTATTATAGTAATTATTGGTATAAAATCATTAGTATAATGTACTAGTATAACATAATAGATTCATAGTATTTGGAAACTTGGTAAAGTAGTATACACTGACACCTGAACACTTGTACTACACTGAATAAACTGGAACTGGAACTTTGTCCCTACGAGTTTGTGATTTTTCTCTCCCACCTCGATAAAAATCCAGTGCAAATTTGATGTTTTTCAGCCGTAAGTTTTGATTCGTTGCAAAATTATGTTGATACTGGGTGTGAATAAATCGATATCAGCATATCCCAAAATCAGCCAAAAATTTGCGACTCTCGGAGTTTGGAAACTTTTCGTCGTAAAATCGTTTTGCAGGACTCTTTTTAAATCAGATAATTCTAACCCTGAAAAATGCCGAAAAGACATTTAATAAAGCGTATATAGGACCAACAGCAGAGGAATTACGAACAAAATCTTACGTTTTCGGCTGTACTTTTGATACCTCGCTCGCAGCGTATTCCACAAAACTTTTCTATAAGCTCTATGAGTAGCTGTTAGAGATATGAGAAAAAAAATCTAATTCATTCTCATTATTCTAGAATCGTCATACATGTAATGCCGTGAAATGAATAAAGTGTTAATATCTTTTTCATTTTTGTTTATTGTTCAGAAGAAAGGCCCTGGACACACCGCAATGTTTTCAGTGTAGACCATGCGGTAATAAACGTATGAAAAGGCATGATAATTATGCACGAGTGCACGATTCTGGAATAATGAGAATAAATTGGATTATTTTCTCACCTCAAAAAACTGCTAACATTTAAATTGATTTCCTTTTTGCTTCTTCATTATCTCCGTTCGTTCAAATTTCGAATTAACAATCCTAGATTTTTCAATTCTTAGGATAAAAACGCAACAGTACCACTGACTCAACCACATAGTTTTGACCACGGTCTTACTAGTCCGGGAGCCGACCGCACCATATCTTCCCTCATCGAACATACGGCCAAAATGCATATGAATCGATGGGGAATATAATGGTCAATAGGTTGCCAGACTTTATAGACAATGGATCCTGTCCGGAGTGTCAAAAAAAATGTCACTTCCGGTCAGTTTTTTCGAGGTTATCTTCCCTCATCGAACATGCAATTGAAACTCGTACCAATCGATAGGGAAGCTCGAGTACCTGAAGAAAAAACCGTGGTGCCACCCCCCACCTTGTCCGGGGGGGGGGGGGGCGGCAGCTACCCCTAAGTGTACGCTTTTTTGGTCCATAACATCCCTCATCGAACATACGATTTTTTTTTTTTAATTGGTGATTGAACCTCCCCGAACCTGAAAAAACTTCTCCTACTCCTTCTTTCACTCTAGATCCTACTCCTGATCCTACTCCTACGCCAACTCCTGTTCCTCCTACTCCTACTTCTACTCCTACTACTACTCCACCCCCTACTACCTCTGACCACCTCCGTCCTCCTCGTTTACCTAGTCTTCCTCTTCATCTTTGTCCTTCGCTTCCTCTTCGTCCTCCTCCACTGACTTCTACTTCTCCGCCGACCACCTCGTTCTTCTCCTCGTCCTCCTCCTTGACTACCTCGATTACCCGCAACCACCCCGAACCACCTACGACCACCTCCGAACACTGCCAACTACCTCCAAAAACCACCGCTAACCACCTCGGGTTATACCTCGCATACTAATAAATATTTTTAGCATTAGAAAATATCAAAAATATTGTGTAAGGATTAATACAATTTTTTTATTGACACAATTTATCAAGAAGATTATGAGAAAATTATAAAATATTATAGAAATTCTACTAGCGCATTCATAGCTACTGAATTTGGGCTTGCGCGAAAAATGAATTGAAATAATTTATTGTAAACATGACAAGTTAGAAAAATTTTACACGAAATATAATTACAATTGTCATGTAATCTTATAAAAATGTTAAACTCATCGAGCACAAATCCTCGTCCTCCTCGTCCACCTTGTTCTCCTCGTCTTCCTCGTCCTCCTCCTCGTTTACCTCCGACCACCACCAACCACCGCCAACCACCGCCAACCACCTCCAACAACCACCGATCACCACCTCGGGTTATACCTTGATCAGTAATAAATAGTTTCAGTACAAGATCACTTCAAAAATATTGTGTAAGGATTAATATAATTAATTAATTGATTAATTAATTAATTAAGACAATAAATTTTATTAGCGCATTTATAGCTACTGAATTTGTGCTTGCGCGAGAAATGAATCGAAATAATTGTTCAAAAGTCACAAGGTCAAGAACCTGGACAGCCAAAACTACGGAGCCCTTTTCTTGGATGTAATAATCCACCAGGTAGAGGACCTGGACAGCCAGAACTACGGAAAATTAGTCCAGAATGTCAAAAGTCATCAGGTCAAGGACCTGGATAGCCAGAACTATGGAGCGCTTATTCCGGAAGTCGAGTTTCACCAGGTAGTGGACCTGGAGCGCAGGAACCATGGAGCGCTTGTCCTGGAAGTCCAGTTTCACCAGGTAGCGGACCTGGAGCGCAGAAACTATGGAGCGCTTGTCCTGGACGTCGAGTTTCACCAGGTAGCGGATCTGAAGCGTAGAAACTACGGAGCGCTTGTCCTGGAACTAGAGTTGCACCAGGTAGCGGACGTGGAGCGCAGGAACCACGGAGCGCTTGTCCCTACAATCGAGTTTCACCAGGTAGTGGACCTGGAGCGCAGGAACCATGGAGCACTGTTCCTGGATGTCAAAATCCACCAGGTGGAGGACCTGGATCGCCAGAACTACGGAAAATTAGTCTTGAAGGTCAAAAGTCACCAAGTCAAGGACCTAGACAGCTAGAACTACGGAGCACTTGTCCTGGAAGTCGAGTTTCACGAGGTAGCGGACCTGGAGCGCAAGATCCAGGAGGTAGAGAATCCGGTACTCGAAATCTGCAGAGCGCGATTCTCATACGTCCGCTCTACTGCGCGGTTATTTCCAGACTGAGAAATTCAGTTAGCTGATTTTCGGTTAGCAAGAGAAAAAAAAATTTGGGTTACGTCACTTTCTGAACATACGAAGATACGATATCCAAACTTTAGTTTCGAACTTTAATACTATGTATCTTGTATGATGTAGGATGTATGATGTATGATGATATGATATGATGTATAATGATTCTAGTTTTTACATTTCAGACAAGAAAGACGCACTATCTTCCCTGCCAATTCCAGACTCAAGGGGCTAGGCCCTTTGATGGTTAACCGTTGACTAAAGATGTATTCTTCAGTTAACGGGTCAGCTAATAATGCTGCTGTTCTGCGACAGTTAGATGATAAAAATTTTTGCTCGTACCTTTCAAATATGTGTTCAAATACCCTCGACATTTTAAGAAGCTTCGTTCTTTCTCTCATTATCAAAAAAAAAAAAAATCGCCGACAACCATCTTTTCAAACCTTTAAATCAGGACACTGTGTTAAATACTGTCTCACATAAGCAGCATCCATTTGACTCGATCAAAATTAGCGCATCCGTGATGTATTACAGTTACTTTGAATTTTTTTCCGTACGAACACTTTTCTAAAACCAATTCTATTTCCCTACCCAATGTAGATACCTCACTTGCGACTAGCTGAAACAGCGTTTCGATTCTATGCCTACGACAATTCAAGATCGAGAGAGCAAATGAAAAGTTGTTGGAATAATTATGAATATTAATGTTATAGAATACATGGCCGAGCAGGGGGTCGAGGAGGACGAAGGTCGGAGGTGGTTGGTGGTGTTCGAAATTGGTAGGAGGCCGTAGGAGGTAGTCGGCGCTGGTAGCAGGTGGTTGGAGGTGGTAGGAGGTGATCGGAGATGGCCGAGGAGGACGAGGACGACGAGGCGGCGGAGGAGGAGGGGGACGAGGTGGTCGAAGGTGGTTGACGATGGTTGGTAGTGCTCGGTGGTAGTTGGGGGTGGTCGGCGGTGGACGCGGTTACGCGTCTTCTCGCGGGAATGATCGAGCTGATCAAGATTTCTAAGTCGCAGTCGACAAGTAGTCTTACGTATTCACTTTGTACCGACTAAAATATAAGCTTCCATACCGACACTACTTTGCCTGTTACGAACGTCGGTTCGAGTCCCTTAGGTAGAATCGATAGAGCAAAACCCTCCTACGCTCCCAGGCTCACCCGGGCCCACTTGCCCGCCGAAAACTGGTCACAAAAATCTACTCAGAGGTATCCGTCTTTATACCGCCAATTGACCAATTAGAGTGAGAGGTCGGACTCCCGCCGTTGCTTTCTCTTTCCAATTAGGGCTTCAGCTCGGTGCGCGGACCACGCAGTCTATCTATGTTCTTTACAAGTCTATGACAGTCTTACTGGCCGGTGAGAATGTCAAAGCGTGATTTGGTATCGCAAGATTTTGTTAATACCGGCTCTTGAATCGCAGTCTTTGAACCTCAGGTACGGCTATAGCAGAGGATAGATGAATCATTAATATAGACTTTTAAATAGGATTCAGATAACTTGTTGCTATTTTATCAGACGTAAACGAATCTGCATATCCTAACCTCGATAACAATGTGGCAACTTCGTTGCGCACCTGAAATAACCCACATTGTGCTGTTATTCTATTGTTTACAACGCTTATTGATGAACAAATAATCATCAGTAAATGAAAGTATCTAACAACACATTAGGATACACGTATATAGATATTTCACTGCTGGCTTTATCAATTCAATTCTAATTCAGTGTGATACGCATTATAAAATTATCCTCACAATAAATCAACAGCCTACTTATACTTTTTACATTTATTCTGATTACAAGATGTAGTTAATAAGATCGATTACAATTCAAAAATGAAATGCAATTTTGCAGCATATACAAGTTTCTCTGATTCACGGGATACGGTTGAGTTCTTAAAATCGTGACAATGGCTGCTGAGAAACAAGTTTCCTGTGGGCTGGACTTCTGTTCAGTCCCAGATTTAAGTAATTGTTTGATGACTGCGACATCATCAAGGTTAGTATTTATTATTGCCATTTGAACATGACGTTCTACTTGAAAAAATCTCTGATTCATGGACATCATTTGCAGGTATGATTTTATCTGCATACCCTTGGTGCATCCAAAATTTAAACGTGAATTTGTTGATCCTGAATTGAAAAAACGTCCTGGGCCATTCACGAGGTCTGACATGATCCTATGCAGCTCCGGTAAGCTGAGAAGAAAATCATTTGCACTGACTTTCAAATTTGCTTACTAGAATTTTTAGCATATACCACTGAGTGAATTTAAATTCGCAGATTGGAATAACTTGGTGATTGGGAAATTGTCGCCTTACATTGATGTAGATTGCACTAATCCAATCTCCCGAAAGAATAACGAAGAGACTTTAAACCAGGAATTGGCATTGGCTACACACCTAGGTCTTCCAGCGATTACATTCAAGCTAACAAGAAATATGAATCAGAATATTAATTTTGCTCGAATTATTTACAATAAGTCTACAACTCCTTGTGCCTTCCAGGTATGTTTACACATTGATGTTTAGTTCTGTGCAAGTGTATCAATATTTTGATCTAACCGCCAATTTAAAATCATAGAATGTAGTCAATTAAATCTAATTGTGAAAAACTAAAACAAATACCCTTACAGATCAGTTTGATTGAACTTTATTTTTCATCATTATGTTTAATAACCTTGGCATTCGTAGGTGTGGGTTCAAGTTCCAATGGAAAACCCTGCTAAGCAAGCCAACACGTACAGATCAGACAAAGGAGATGATGCAGTTGAAAGCACATGGGAGTGGTGGAATTCCCTGAGATTAGTTTGTGACTTCCATGGGAAGCTTGGTGTTGCCTTGATTGTTAGTCACGACATTCCTAGTGCAGAAGAGGTGACTTGTAACATTGATATTCCCCTCATACGTGATTTTTTCTGTTTTACCTGGTCTCTGTATTACCTAATCTAACTTCAGATAAATAGATGGTTGGGTGAACCACTGAAGTGCCTAATTCTACCTACAACCTTGTTCATTACCAATAAAAAAGGATATCCAGTATTAAGTAAGGCACATCAAATGTTGCTCAAGAAGTTTTCTCCACTGAGGGTCCAAATGATTCTATCCGGATCAAACAGACATCAGGATATTACTTTTTATCATAATTATCTTGATCATCTTGCAAAGGTACGGTGTATCCAAATTATTCATTTCACTCTTGTGCAGTGCATTGTACACTTATTTTTGCTATCTGTGGTTAAAATGTCTAAGATTATTTCATTTTCCCAGACTTATCAAAGTAATGGGCCAGTTGAAAGATTTGCCAGGGGCTATGAAGATTATTTGCAATGCCCGTTGCAACCGTTGATGGATAATCTTGAATCTCAGACATATGAAATATTTGAAAAAGATCCCTTCAAATACAATCAATATCAGACCGCTATTTACCAAGGAATTCTCGACAAGATTCCAGAAGCTGAAAAGGATACCAAAACTTTGTAAGGAACGTGTTAAACCTTACACTAGAATAAGAACTTGTTTTGAACTGTGAATGGGTAGAGGCTGCTGATGAATTTTATGATTAGTCAACCAGTTTTCCCCCAATTGAACAATCTTTTCATTGCCTACTCACTAACCAAAGTTATTAATACATCTTGTAACGTTTTACATTGTGCAGAGTTATCATGGTGGTCGGCGCAGGTAGAGGACCCTTGGTACGGGCTTCTTTGAATGCTGCTGAAAAAGCACAAAGAAAAGTCAAGGTTTATGCTGTTGAGAAAAACCCTAATGCCATTCTAACGTATGCATAATTTGTTTTGATAACCAAATTGATCAACTAAATCTGTACTTAACTCTCAACTTGCTAGTACTTACCAGATTATTGATCACAGGTTACAGGCTTTAGAAAAAGAAATATGGGGAGACAAGGTCACTGTTGTATCATCTGACATGAGAGAGTGGGTTGCTCCTGAAAAAGCAGATATTCTCGTTTCTGAGCTCCTAGGATCTTTTGGCGATAACGAGCTTTCACCTGAGTGCTTAGATGGGGTTCAAAAGTTCCTAAGTGGTATACCTTGCATCAATACTTACATTCATTCATATAGTGTTCCCATGGATTTATTTGTAGACTAATATGTCTTCTAAATATTTCTGATTGATAGATGATGGAATAAGTATACCTTGTTCATACACGTCATACATTAGTCCAGTGCAATCGTCAAAGTTGTATAATGAAGTCAGGCAATGTAAGGAAAAAGACAAGCATCCCCTGGCTCACTTTGAAACTCCTTACGTTGTTCATCTTCAAAACAAGTATGATATTGCACAACCACAGCCTCTCTTCACATTCGTTCATCCTAATAAAGGTAAGAGTTGATCAACGTTTATGGTAACTAAAAGCTGCGAAAAATTTCTGTTTTTCCTATTACAATGTAACAAAAATTTTCATTCTATTCTTTTTATCTTCAGAACCATTTATTGATAACAACAGGTATGAAGTGAAAAAGTTTGTAGCAGAACAAAATTCGGTATTGCACGGTTTTTCCGGCTACTTTGAAGCCATCTTGTACAAAGATGCGACTATTAGTATAGAACCGAACACACACAGTCCAGGCATGGTTAGCTGGTTCCCAATTTTCTTTCCTATCAAGGTAATAATTCACATGAATCTTATATTTCGTAAGGATATATCTGGTGTACAATCCAACTAAAAGAATGTTGATACAACTATGGTTACTAACAATAAGATAAGAGCTTTAGATCGTCACATTGTTGTATTATTTTTTTTCCTTGTAAGTTGTGGAAACAGATCAAGATTTCTTAATAAAATACCATATAAATTTTCCAGGAAGCCGTTCTACTCAATGCTGGTGATGTGGTTGAGGCACACTTTTGGCGAAGGTGTACATTAAAAAATGTGTGGTACGAGTGGTGTGTCAGCAAACCTGCGCCATGTTCCATCCATAATCCAAATGGCCGGTCCTATACAATTGGGCTTTGAATTACAATGAACTATGTGATATGAAAGGTTGAAACTTGAAAATTAAATAAACAAAGAACCACTTTTCGTTATTTTGTAAAAAATGATTTTTAATGTTGTTCGAAAAAAGATATTTTTTCATTTGTTGAACTGATTGTTTGGTGCAGTATTTGTAATCAACTTAGAGAATATCTCTTTTATTCGATGAGCCAGTAACTGCACATTATGGAAATGCAAGAATGCATTTTAATGCGATTAGAAACATGTATTTGTGGTTCGTAGCTTGTCGTATTAATGTGATGGATAGACGAGCTACCGCCCCTTGCAATTTATTAATAGTGATCCTGCATATACTTATGTAGGTGGTACTACGTAGAATTTTGATACATAACATGTTTGCTGTAATCACGCTGGAGAAATGTTGTAACGAACTGATAAACCATTGACCTCACGTGATCAGAACAGTCATGTACCGATACCACACGCAAAGTGCCGCGTAAATCGTAGATCTCGGATTCTATTGAAGCAAAAATGTCCGTACAAAAATTTGTCACACGTACGGCGATATTGAAAATCATTAATCGTATTAAATTTCACCCAACTTTTTCAAAACAGATGGGAGCAGTTCTAGATGATATAAATATTTTTATATGCCTAATGTTGATTGGAAGGAATTTTTTAAAAGAAGTCTGGTGGATATTAGTAATACTTTCTGGCTTTCTTTTTGATGACTTCGCAATATTTTTTTCTTTGACTATAATGTAATGTATACTATAATCTGTATTTCATTCCATGTTTATTCTAGATTTCTATAGGTGCGTGAACGCACGACCTCAAAAGGTCATAAATAATAACGTTTGAAAAGTGTAAAGACCGCGTCAAAGTCGTTTATGCTCGTTGCACTGTCTGATAGTAAAGCAGTGATTGCGGGGAGGGGAAAGATCGTTCACAAACATAAACATTTTAAGGGAAGAGAGGGAACGCAAAGAAGAGTCTAACCAGATTGGAAGAGAAGAATTTCCAATATTTTATTGTGTGCGTTACGGGAGTTCCAACTTGAGCTTTGTTGCGGTCGTTTTGTCACACGCATCGTGAATTAGTTGAAACCTAGCAGACGACGCGGTAGCAGCAGAAAAGTAGTAAATTGTTTACTAGTACGTTATTAGTTCTATTTACGTAATTTATCCCGAAGAAGTAACAAGAAGAGTGTAATCTATGGCTCAATACGTGACGCAAATTTTAAGATGTACAGTAAAAACAATAGCCTCTACTCATGGTAAACAAATGTTCAATAGTGGTGTTTCCCTAAGATCAAAGATATTCTTATCACGAGGAATAAGCACAACGCGGTGTATGTCCAGTACCGGTGAGTGAAAATTTCTTACTTAATTCATCTTTATATATAGTAGGATTTGACATCCAGCCCGTCTCTCTAGTGTCATAATTTATAACGCACTACTATGATTTCAATATCGTCGGTTTGGTTGTGTTTGTCACAAGTTGCCTAATCTAGCCTAACCTATATTGGAATTTAAACTAACAGCAGACAAAGAGGGGAGAATGAGATCTTTGATCATAAAGTTTAATATGCGATATGATAACTTGCGTCATTTTTAGATTCAAGAATGTCGTTATGCACCAGTAGAGCTAAAATTTTTTGTGATACAATGTACGGATAGTATTTGTTCCACGCTCTCACGCGTACGTGAAATCTGGACCTTTGCATCGACTAAAAGTTACATTTTTTCAATCTCGCCATTTCAAAGCATTAAAGGCTAGACCGGTTATTATTTTTAGTAAACAAATTTTCAACTCTTATTTGTTTTTCAGAGAGATGGTATACAGACAAACACGAATGGGTAGAAATTAATGGTAAAGTCGGTACCATTGGGATTTCACACTATGCTCAAGATGCCCTCGGCGACGTCGTCTATGCACAGCTTCCAGATGTTGGCACTTCCATAAGTCAGGAAGGTACGAATAATTTTGTTTTCATTTGCTTCTTTTTTCGGATTTTACATTACAATCTGGATTCAATGTCTCACGCAGGTATATGTTTTCATAAAAAATGTTTTCAGGAAATTCCTGAACTGAAATATTTCCAATGTGAGCATAATAGGTGAAGCAATGCTGAGTTACATTATTTTTGACAGTATTTACGATTATTAGATTGACGATCAATAGGAAATCACCTCGATAGGTTTTCATGATGCTGATATTAATCAGTATCGTCTTCCAAAATTTACCAACACGACTGTGACTTCAGCTCTGCTGTCCTAAAAATGGCACAAAAGTTTCGTTTAGCCACATCTAGTAACGATTTTTACAAAAATGAGTCTTGGTATATAGTTCTTATTGACTAACTTGAATTAAGCATAGAAACACTAAACTGAAACAATTTTGTTGTCTGTGATATTGATGGACAAAACTACTTATCTGATTGCGAGTCATATCATTTAATGTTTCAGACGAATGTGGAGCATTGGAGTCTGTAAAAGCAGCATCAGAACTATATAGCCCAGTGTCTGGCAAAGTAGTGGAAAAAAATGAGGCAGTTGAAAGTAGTCCTGGTTTAATCAATTCTTCCTGCTATGAAAAGGGCTGGCTTTTCAAAGTTGAACTGACTAACCCAGACGAGATTAAGAAATTGATGGATGAAAAGACATACGATCAATTCCTGAAAACAGATAGCCATTAAATAAGAATGTGTACAAATAAATCGTACGTAAATAATTTGTCAAATAATATAGTTCCATTATTTATCATGGGATAGTATGAGGAGTTTCATGAGCCCAATGGATTTTGACAATTTTCATCGATATAGTTTTTAGACACGTCTTACAAACGAAATGAAGAACTTGTATGAGTAATATCACAAGAAAAAAAATGTACCAAATTTTTGTATATGTGACAACCGGCACATCTAGGTTTATCTTTGGCATGTTTTAACTCTTGAAACTCCTTAGGCACTAACTTTATGTACGCAAAGTTTTCATTTCGACAGTAAAATTGGGGGGGCACAGCAATGGTAAAGTTTCTGGTTAGCATACGTCCATATTGAACAGAATATAAATAGACCTACTCTAAAATAGCCAATCTCGGGTCAAAAAGGACGTAGGTCATAGTTATGAGATCACGTGAATAAGGTTTATGAGTCAGAATACATTGTGTACAGAACATATAAGTGCGTTGGTAGAAAAAATCATTATGCCTTGTGCAGTAATTGGCAAAAATCTGTAATACAGATTTAGAGATTTGAATGACAGTTACAATGTATATTTATTCTGAAGGTTTTTTTGTAATATATTAAATAGATTGAAACAACAAATTGTCCTCGCTATTTATCAATGCGTCTGAATAAAGGACCTTTTTGATTATTTAGCACTGTTTATAATCTATATTCTTGATGTCATATATGTATCGAATTAATTTTCTTACACATACAGCTTATAATTATTGGCTTAGGTATTATTACCAAGATTCGTTTATTTTTTGTGTTTTTCAATTTTCATTGTTACCAGGCAAATGGTAATCTGGGTAATCCGACTCTCAATTCACCAATTCAATCCGTAAAGCATAGCTGTGTGAAAGACTGGCTTTCAGAAGTTTACGTCAGCAGCCCAAGCCTGATAGTGTTAAATGTTTGTTGGCTCACTGACGAGTTATACATTATTTTAAGAACTGAAGCGCCAGATCCAACGATAATACTAATGTTGAGTCTGAGAAGGTACAATTGTATGTTAATAATAAAGATATATTTACAATCAATGAATTTTCTACATAATTTACAATTGCCAGTTTCTAATGGCAGTGTCAACAATGCGTAAGAATTTATATTTTTTTTTCCACGTTTTTCTTCGTTTTTGTTTTAATTTAATTCCAATAATCAATTGAACTAAATAATCATAATGATATCAAATCAATTTCTTGCCAATTGTAATTGGTAACTGTACATTTAATATTTAACACAATGTACATAACACCATATAATTATCGTATCTATAATAATTGTACAATTGTTGATAATCAGGGTGTAATGGAATTCATTGGACAATTAAATAGAATGGGTATTTATAGATACAAAGATAGCGGAGGACCTCAATTGAAAGGTGCTCTCCTCTTTTCTTCAGGGGTGATGTTTATGGATGGTTTCGTATCGCATATTCGAAAATTAGTCAAACCTACTGGTGGCGGCACATCTTTAATTTAGGAACAAATTGCAATGCTTCAGGTATCGAGAGTTATTAAAACTGTAAAAGTACAAAAGTGAAATATATTCATTTGAGGTAATAGTCGTATATTTAAAGTTCATAACCATTTCATAACAGAGCGAAGGAAAAAATTTGAAAGAGGAAGTGTGAACTATTCTTCAAATCGATCGAAGATTAATAGTTACTTCTTCCTTCCACTTTTTCTCCTCTCGGTGGTGTAATGGGCTTTAACATACACAGGGTGTATATTTTAACATCAAGATATTTCATGAGACTAAATGTACAAAGTAGAAATTCTTTTAGAAATCCCTAAATAATTGACCACATATGTATAGATTTATGTAGCTGTATTATAACAAACCAGCAGATTTGACACATTTAGAACATGTCAATATTATAGACTGTCAGGATCCGAAGTCGAAAGTGACCAACCAGCAGCAAAAATCCTTGCGCACAAGGCATAAAATTTAGCTAGTAACAACATCAAGGCAACGGCACAAGCAAACATTTGATAATATATTCGCGTAAAATAGCGCTACTCGCCGTATATGGTAACTCTGGATAGAAACTCTATGCACTCCTTCGTAGCATTGAAAGATTATTTCGATATACAAGCAAACTTACTTTATATGTCGTTAAAAGTCAGGAGAAAAAAAAGAAGAAACAGAAGAACTATGGTGTGTGCGTGATGTACAGAAATATAAATTATGGTGAGCGGCACGATTAGTTGAACGAATTTATAGAAGGAGGCGAGAGTGGGACAAGGAAAAAAGCAAAGAAAAATTTACCCCTATTTGAATATTACTAACCATTGTGGGCAATGATTTCAGTCAGTTTGGCCGTTTCTGCCTCTCGAGTCCGACAATTGTAACGGGAGGCTCGTTAGAAGCCACCGCAGGTGTCCCAATGACAACCTTCACAGCACTGAACAATTTCTGACTAAGAGCTAAACAATATATAATATAATAATAATCTATTGATGAAAAATAACTATACGAGCATAAAACTAATCTATCTTAACATTCACTAAATATTTATCATTATATTTAACAACTTGATTAAGACAGTAATATTCTGATTATTATGTATGTATTATTAATTACAACACAATTTAGGACCACATAAACCTTGCTCCAGTGATTCTGTTGTTTTCTTAATATAATCTTTATTATGGTACAATATACAAGTAGTAATAAAATATCGCAATTCGTGGTTATTTTTTTCCGCCACCTATTTGAGAACAAAAAAAAAAAAAGGGAAACAGAAAACAATTCAAAAAATCACATAAAATGATAAGACAAAAAATACATTCAAGAATAAAGTATTAAAATTAATGAAGACATTAAGTAGCTAAGGATTTTTTCAGTAAGCAACAGAAATAAATTTATTTCATTAAACTATACACAAATTATTGTAATTACATATTTAACATGATTTTATACTATACAATGTAATTGGAATGTGTTAACTAATATTTACAAGAACAAGAAGATAATCCCTGCTGTTTGCAAGTGTGACGAAAAATGCAGAATTAAAGGAAGTTCTAAGGATGCCCGGCTGGTGGCCTTTGCATACGTGCAACAAACATGTCACATGCAAATTCACTGTGTTATTCAAGTATGCCCGTTGAATCCCGTATAGAGATACGAATAACTGGAGAGATTGGTATATATGCGTATACATATACATATGACATGCAGGCGTACACATCCGCACACGTATATGTACATAATGTGTACATATATATACATATATCTCTCTTTTCTTTCATTACTTCTTTCTTTTTCCAACAATAGGATATTATCAGTTGAGAGCAAGGCTTCAGTGGTATTGTTACTTAAAAATAATATTGTTTCTAATATTAGAAAAATAGCTTTACTTATTCAGACAAAAGTTGCCTGCCCTTTGACCAATATTTTGTTAACCACCCTTTGTACTGTTTTCAAGGCATCTTGCTTACTATTCCCTGCGCATAATACCCCCCGAGTTAGGGTAATTCTTCACGGATACATCTCTAAAACTTCAACATCAAATATAGAAAATATATATCATTATGTTTATATATATTTAGATACATTTTTTTCTTTTATAATACATATATACTATGTATTTATGTAAAGTATGTACGTCTATACTTGATTTGTTTTTTTCTTTCTTCATTTTCATCTTTACATAGGTAATACATGAACCAGGGCCCCGTAATTTGGTACAATACCTAAATAAATCGCGTTACTTTGTGATAGATACGTGAGGTCCATTTCGTCCGTTGGCAAGGGGCGGTACCAGGACTTCTAATATAGTACAATATACTCTGTGGACAGCACAGCTGTCCATATAATTGATCATTTCATTTTCTCTTCGCATGAAGCATCTCCATGAGAAGGGTCTGTGTCGGGGCTCCTCCGTTACAGTGTTTGTGATAAAGGTGCTCTTCACCCCTACTCGCCACCGCGTGGATATCTGGTAATACTGTCAGCAGCTTGTGAAACTTGTCCTGGAGCAAAATATTTACGATTGTTAATTTTATACAAAACAAGTCATAAATTGTTGGTAAACTGGAAGAATTCCGGTACATAATTCTTGCTCAAATCATCATTTTAGTCTTCAATTGAATACCAGCTGAGTAAATGTTACCATCGGATGCTCAACATAAGTCATCTTTTTTTTTTATTACTATTAATCAAAGAATACGACAATGAAAACGTACTGGTAACGACGGATAACAAGTCAATGTGTAATCGAGTAAAGCACGTTGCACTTGCTCATGTCCCTCTTGCACATGTTTCTTGTTCACCAATCCCCGTACATCTGTAAAACACAATTTTATTTTTGCATCAATTAGAAGAAATCTTTTAGAAAGGTTAAATCGAAAAGCTTTTTAAACATGAGGAATTTCAAAAAAAAAACATTTCAATCAAAATGTTCTATTTCCATTCTATTAATTCGAAATCGGATTTTTTTTTAGTATAAAATAGATAAGTGCAAAATGTCGGTTAATAAAGTAACGGATTTCAAATAATTTATAACTCACCATGATTGAGCAGCATGAGAAATTTCATACAAATGTAGTCGGATAGGTCAAATTTGAGCTCTTGAAGTTTATTGGACAACTCATTGAAGAGATCTCCCAATGAAGGAACACCCAGAAGTCCAAGACATAAAAGATCGAACTTCTGGCCGTTGTGAAGAGTTGTTTCATCTGGTAAGTTGTTGTGTAACCTTTGATGGAGATGGTCAAGCACCAACATATCCGACCAAGAGTGTTGTAAAAGTTTCATTTGGTCATCAACCTAATTGCATGTACAGAAAAGAAATGAAAGAAGTTAGTAATATTTATCGATTTACAATCTAAATATTTCGGACAGGGTGACAATCGTTCAATTGTCATCATTGGCCGATAAGAATATTAATAGAACCTTTCTCTCTTTCAAATTTTTTAGTTGAATATAAAAAGGTATTTTACAATTGCTGTATCTAGACTTAATGACGCCATGACAATGTTACATATTAAAGCAGTGACGCAAAAAGCAAACAGCCATAACTTTAATGGATACTTTTTCAATATTTCATAAAACATACGAAAATAATTTACTTTTCAAAAAATGGAACGAACTATATTATTCATCGGTTGATTAGATGTATGTTGCAATAAAAATAAAACATGAATAACTTTCTTTTCGATTCAAACAAATTCGTCACACATTCTACAAGAATGATATTCCGTATAAAATATGTATCATCGATTTCAAAGATGTATAATAAATTTGCTCTACAATTTTATTAACATCTAATTTAAGAACAGACCGCAGACATAAAAAATTAATTCGAATTTTATAATACCACGGCTATAAAACCACGAGCGTATGTGACCATGCGGTGAAAGTGATTACAGGTATACAATACCGACAAATCAAAACGAAGACGAAAAATCTTTGGAAAAATTTCAAACGAAATCAATTACATATTAAAATCGCCACATATATAATCGGCAACAGCGTGTATACACGGTGTTACGAGGATTGGCTCAACGTCTGCAGCAATCGGCTTCTGGACTCTCATATTTGTAAGAGACAGAAACAGTGAACAAAAAAAAAAAAAAACGAGCGAGGGGGGGGGGGGAAGGAGGAGGAGTAGTTTGAATGGCGTGGGTGTAGAGGTAGGTATATGGCATGTAAGTGAATTTTGGAGAAGGTAATACGCGAAGACATAATATCCCCGACGTAGACCTCCATAGAATGTAAATTACTATGGGCCCGCTTCGGGCCAGCCATCCAGCCAGCCCAGCCAGCCCAGCCAGAGCCGCCGCCATAACCTAGAAACGTATCGTGTTATGACCCAGATATGAGGCGATGCTTGAAATCATTCACCGATTGTGAAATACCTCGCGGTTACCTCACATACCCCGCTCTTACACACTCGGTGTGGCGGTGTAGGGGGGGGGGGGGGGGGCGGCCTCATAGACACACTACAATGAAACGACGACGACGACTTGTTGATGTAAGAACATCGAGCAACGCCGTCGCGTCAACTGCAATGCAGGGCAGCCAACACCGGCCGCCACAGACTTTGGACGTCGCTGGTTGATAGCTGATGGGTGATCGTCGTGAGCGGTGTGAATTCTCTGCCCGTCGCGTGCGCCGCGTTTGCCGCATGACGTCATATCCGTTCACCAAAATGGCTCCAGGAATAGAGAACAACGTACTAAGAAAATTTTGTATTTCGCACTAAAACCAACACTGAGAGAAATTTTTAGAACGGGTTACCGCTCAGTCCTTAACTATTTTCACTTTTTACGATAATCGAAAAATACAGTTCTAGGTAGAAAATAAAAATTAGTTTTCTAGCTGTTACCGGAAAGTCTAGTATCCGTTGCTATTCTTTCTCATTACGATCACTGTTGCTATGTTTTCTTGTAACTGTTTCGAAAATGGTTGGTAATGGGTACCAAAAGTACTCCCGATATGAAAAAAAAAAATTGAAAAATGACTTAAAATCTTCATTTGGAGTTTAATTTGATCTAGAATATTTATATCGTTCTATATACACGCTGTCCAAATGTCCAAAATAACTATCGTGAAATGTCCTAACATTACAAAATGTTGAATTTCATTTTGCGCATGAATTTGATAGAGCTAACCTCTCTGCTGTACGTAGCACTGGAAGAGTACGAAAATAAATGAATGCATATATTTCTTCCAACAGTGTATACATATACACTCCTATTATTAACATTATTATTGTTGTTATTATTATTATTAATGATCGGCGCAGGTCTGCACGTGTCCCATTATTTATAATTGCACGATTGTAAAACAATGTCACGTATTATTGAGCACGATTATAGGCGTAGACATTTCTCCGAAGTTAACGTTACGTAGTACCGTGTAACAAAGTTTTCGACTAAGCATAAAGTCCTGCAATGTACCATATCGAAAGTTATCATCTAAAGTACCCTTTCCGTTGCAAAAAGTTGTTCCTGCGGGTGATTCGTACAACGTATAAAAAAAAAATAACGAAGAGTAGAAAAAAAAAGATGAAATGCAACAATTATACTTTATAATAACGAAATCATTCAACGCTTATTCGAGTAAAGTCATACGATCATTTCCCTCACGAGTACCGAGGACCGGAATTGAAAATATTTCGAGAAATCGAGCTTGGGTTCCAGGTTCCAGGATATTGCCGTACTATGTCAAGGACTGTCGTGATATTTCGCGAGATTTTCAGGACTTCCAGGACGTTCAAGGACGACGGGCAACCTGCCAACGATACTCTATGGAAATGAGATCGCATAGGAGATACGAAGACCTCCGTAGAGTCTAACGACTTTAATATATTCCAAAATATACTGTTCAGAGAGTATAAAGTATGTATACCATTTTGAGTTGCAAATATGTTATACTTTGCGAAAACGGGGGGTTTTTTTTGTGTGTCTTGGCAAATTAATGATTTCATTTTTATTTTTTTTTTACTAATCTATCGAATTACGAGAAAGAACCTTCAATACTATATAAAGAAAGAAATAATAACCATTTTCATCTTTAAAGTGTATCGCTGGATGGAATAAACCTATTGGTGTAAAAATACACAATGCGCATCGTTCTGACGATTGTACACGTATACCTACACACAAGTATTTCACAAATTTTCTACGGCGATTCGTGTATGTATGCATACAAATACGTTTTAATTAAGAAGGAATTTTTACTTCTCAATAAATTATGTCAAACAAGTTGTGAACCGAACTTACGAAACATTCTCATATCCTTCGTACTAGGTGGAAACAATGAGTAATAGCGATTATCACTTTTGTATGTGTAAAAAGTAAGAAATTGATTCTAACCGTAGAGATGTGTGTAGGTATATAAATTAGACACGACTTTGATGTTAATTATAACCATTGAAAACAATGGCATGCCGAAACTTAGTAAGAGCGGTAGGAGGAGCGGGATTGTAAGATCAAGAAACGAGTGTAACGGGGTGTAACGATGAGATTGGGAAACGAGGAGAATCGTCGTTGAAAAATGTAAATTGACAAACCTTCAGATCCTTGAAGAAAACCGAGTTTCTCGCCCAGTCGACCTGCGAGAAGAGATTCTGGTCGAGCACTTTGCACATAAGTTCAAACAAGTCCACTTCACACTGATTGTACGTTTGGTTTTGCAATAGGTTAAACAGCGATGATTGCCACTCCCGATCGTCAACGGTCTGAACGAAGTCTCTGATCATCGGACTAGTTTTAAGGGTAGCTGTGGACGGTGTGTTGGCCGGTTGATGAGACTGCTGGGACTGTTCGCCAAAGTTGAAGGCCTTCGGACTCGGCGTCGTAGAGTTTGCCGGCCATAATTTACTCTCGAGGTTCGGATTGGCGTTGTGGAGATGATTGCCGGCCGATATCGTCGGCTGGGAAGACGGTGCTATAAGCTGGTGCTGACCGGCTCCTCCTGGTCCCGACTGCGTCGTCGCGAGTCCCGCGGCAACCGCTGCCGGGGATGGACTCGAGTCCGGAGACGAGGTCAGACTCGAGACCTGAGGTATTTGAATCTCCTGCTTTATGTGGAGGAACGGCGTTACGGCAGACGGATAACCGACCTCGCTACCGAGGCCACTTCGTATCGTCTGAAGGGCCAATTGGCGCTGTCTCATTAGCTGAAGTTTCCTCGCTCTGTCCCTTTTGTACATCGGTCCGAACTTGTTCCTACCGCCCCTCATCCTGTCGGCTCGTACGGCTGAAACACGGAACAACGCCCAACTTTGTTCAACAATCGGTACAATTTTAACGACATATTCAGATTATTAAAGGACGTTCGGGAAAAATTAAAATCCACGAATGTAGAGGGCACTGTAAACAATCGGCGCGACGTACGAGATTGTACATTTGGGGACAATGAATCTGAGACGGCTAATTTTTTTAACACTAGACAGTTATGTCGGCAACACAGAGAAACCTACAGCGCCACAGTTGGCCAAGCGCAAAACTAACTCAATCTCAGTTAACGTAACATAACCCATGACCGTCGAATCTAACCTTAAAATACCGCGGGGATATTGACTTGTTGGATTGACGCGTATTTGAGTTTGTTTCGCGTTCGGTCGACTGTGGCGCTGTAGGTTTCTCTGTGTTGCCGACATAACTGTCTAGTGGAAAAAATTAGCCGTCTCAGATTCATTGCCCCCAAGTGTACATTATTTCAACTAAAATCTGTTAGTAGGGAAAAACGATTAATTTCTTAACAACAGTTGCTCGGTGAACGCAAATAAATATATCATTAGCAGGAAATCTTAAAAACAGAATATTTCTAGGACTTCTGGACACCATGTTATTCCATGAGTGACAAATTTCTCTATTTCAATAACAACCTAGTAGTTAAATCAGCTGCTCAGGTACCTAGATACAGACATTTAAAGTGTTCTGGAACATTTCCCCTTCCTGCACGTATACGTGTATATCATACATACATACATACATACATACATACATACATATATATATATATAGTTATATAATGTTATTTTTACATTTAATCCGAAGGAACGTTGCAATCTTCGGTTTTCGATTTACATAGGTACAACATACGTACATTACTTCCCGGATGTCGTAGAAAATAATACGAACATCGATTAGACATTATAGACTCAGGACATCGAGCCATTTGATATAGTAGTTACATCTTATACATATACTTGTATATTTTCAATCTGCTTGCGTAGAGAATGGTTAAACGATAAAGGAAAATTATGAATTTAGATAGTCATTTTCGGCATATAAACTCGTTTAAAAGTAAAAGTTCCAGTACGAACATAAAAGCCAAACATTTCTTTCAGTCGTTTCTTCATTTTTTTCACGAACGACCGAAATCACAAAACACGACGTTTTTTCAACAATAATATTTTGGCTGTTTGAATTATGAAATGAAGAAAGAGAGAAAAAGAAGGTAAAAATAAAAATAAATAAATAAATAAATAAATAAAAGGAAACAGTTCGTTTTAAATGCCCATTTACGGACAGCATATGATACACACGTATGTGTAAAGTAATTTCCCAACAACATTAAATTTAGCGTATATATACGTATACATACACATACACAATATACACCAGGCATACATTTGTCACGTATATTTTTCTACCCACCTGCTAGTGGCAAATTAAACTTTCCAATAGTCCGAACTGAACGAACACCGGCGGTTATACTTGGCAGGTATAGGTATAGTGTAAACTTATACACGGCCAACTTACAACACTGCATATACGTATACATGCATGTCATATATACACGCTCCTTGCGGTAATTTGGGTCATTTCGTATTAGAACGGATAACGCGTGCGCTCGTCACGTTGTATGTATAATGTACCTACATACCTATACGTGCGCACATGCATACACACACATCACGTTTAAACTTAATGCAATTAAGGGAAATACTTTTGCAGCGGTCCGCAGCTGCTGACAATTTGCAAAAATGAAACGAAGCAAAGGATTTTTTTTTTTTTTTTTTCAAAAATAAGAGTGAAATAAAATAAAGACGGAAAGATTATTATTATCGTGAGATAGGAAGTATCCAAAGAGATGAAACTTGACAGGCAAACTTCAGCAGCACCGCGTGTACGAATTTGCGAATTTTTCAAAATCCGATCGGTATTGGGTGTGTAAAACTGATGGAAAAAAAAATATGTCGTTTTTTTTTTTTTTTTTTTTTTGTAAATACACACGGCGAGTATTGATATGTACGATCGTACGTGAAGCGAAATTTCAAGCACGTCCATTGACGGCCATATCGCAATTTCAGTGCAAATACAAATTTCATTTAATATGCAATGAAGGGAATGAAACGATAGCAAACGTATTATTTGGCGATACTGACTCGTTCGCAAGTATACATTCGCGTATTGTACTTGAATATCGCGTAAAAACGAAAAACAAGAAAACAATTTACACATCGATTACGAGAAAGTCGTTTATAAACGCGCAATGCAGATATTAATCCCTGCATTTTTGTATATCGTATGTATGTACGTATGTACACGTAATAATCACGCGATATATATAAAGCCGCGTGCGATGTTGAAAAAAAAAAAAAAAAAAATCAAGAGATCGGAACGAAAAGGAGAAACAAGAAAAAAAAATAAATAAAAATATAATAAAAGTAACGACGAAAAACGCCTGTTAAAATTTCGCAAATTTTTTTTTTTGTTTTACGCAATTAGTACAATTGATCTTCCAAACTCTATATATATATATACACACACATACGTAAGTAAATAAACTGGTTTCGCGTGTTGGCAATATAATATGCCATAGCACATACATCGTACGTACATACACGTGCGGTGTATTACATGCATGCGAACGTTCTTAGGAAACCAAAGTGTCGACGACGTTTTGAGGGGGATCGGACTGCAGGGAGACACATTTCGTATTCCGCAATAACCCTGCCTCCTTTCGACTCTCCCCACCAATCTTTGTCTGTACACACGTGTACATGTATAAAACTGTATACATACATACATACATATATATATATATATATATATATATATATACGCATGTACGTATGCACGCATACACGCAAATCGAATGCCGGTTCTGCATTATTCGCAATAAATATATGAGATACGCGGGTCTTGCCAGAGAGTATGTGTAACGGAAAAGAAAAAGGAATGAAATGAAATGAAAATAAAAAAAAAAAAAAAAACAATATTGTAATGCTTTGAAAGAAGATTATTATGTATACTTAGAATAAGTGCGGAAAATACGAGTGAGGAAGATTTAGGTTATAGGTATGTATAGGTATACGTAAATGTAAAGGAACAATAATTCGTCGGGATGGTTTTCTACGTAGATAATTGTTGTTGTTTGAATATTATTTACCAATTAGTCGACTGAAAGTTTTCCAAGAATACGAGTAATTGCGAATATCTGTTATCGTGGCGAAATTGAAAATAAATCGTTATCTGAATGATTGAATATTTGACAGTATCGATGTTTCAATGAAATTTCGATCAATCTGTAATAAGTCGGCAAACGTAGGCCACGTTAATCTCAACGTAACGAAAACTGCATTCATAATTGCAATTCCCTAAATTGACCTATTTCTTCATTCGAGAATCAGTCGAGAAAATCTTCAAATATTCGATTAAATTTCCTCGACCTTATCCACACGGAACATCTCAAATTCGACTTAAATTAATCCATGATATATTGTGTACAACGAAATAATTTAGTCCGAGAAAAAATGCGGCTGAGTTTAGTAACACTAATTTAACGAAAAATTACTATTTTGCCTCATTAAGGTTTACTGAATTTCTAAGATTCCCGCATCAGTGAAATAAAGATTTTCCGAAACGTGAATCGTAAAAATAACGTTACCAACTCTAGCCTCGCGAGAAAAAGAAGAAGAAATAAATACATCGCAAAGCGGAATAAATCACGACTGATTTAGAATAATCGAAATCATCTACAGAATAATATTTTTCCCTATAAAATATAATCTTACTATACTTACTAGCCTGAAATTTAATCCCAATTCGCGTCGACGATGTGTTTAAAAAAAAAATAAACTGCTGGACAAATTCGCATTCACGACGATTAATTTCTTCGACGAATGCAACGACAAAAAATATCGTCGTCGCTGCACCATATCTACGTAATCTTATAGGTCCGATTCCCGTCTTAAATGCGGCCTGGTAAATTACACACACACACACACACACATACATTCATAAACGTGGCACGCGGCCGAATCAAATAAACGCAGCGTTGACATCGAATTAGATTAGATTATTGCGAGAAAGAGAGAGAGAGAGAGAGAGAGAGAGAGAGAGAGAGAGAGAGTTGGAGAGAGAAAAAGATTATGGCACAACAAAGCAAACCGTTGTGCGTTTATGGTGTATACCTACGACAACTTCGTGACTGCAACACACACTCTTCGCGATGCAGGCTTAGAACGTGATCGGAGTCCCGAGTTGCTCCAGAACGAATTCTTTTTTCTCTCTCTCTTTCTCTCTCAAAATGTATACGCGAACATTTCATTTCTCATTCTGCTCGGACATGTATTATTATTATTACTATTATACGTTTTTGTCCAACCTGCGAGAATTTTTCTCTACTTGTTCGTTGTTTCGAAATAATTTCACTAGATAAATCGAGCGACGATTCAGACACTTTGTAATATTGCGGTGCTTCGGCGAAGATATATTGCAATTTTTACGAAGCGTATAGACAAACATATTATGTATGCAGAGGAGAACGAAATGCAGGTGTATAAAATTGACGAGGCGGGAAACAATTTCAATTTTAGAGTTGGGAGAATAGGTAAAAAAATAAATATATTTACGAAGATTCGCAAGATTTAAATACTTTTGGAATTTTGCAAGGGATTTTCTCAACGGTAATTGTGAGCTCTTTGATTTTTTTTTTTTATCGTCATTTTCTTCTCACTTTGATCAAGTTACTACAGATCGGTTGTTTTTATTCTGAAAAAAAAAAAAAACTAGTCGAAGCTGATAATTCTCGTTTTAGAATGCACCTGACGTTTGAGCAAGAAAATTTTACCATACTTGTAAACTGTATTCAAGCTACCAGTTGCAAAAGTTTCTGCAACGAATCTGCAGTTATTCGCCTACGGACATTTTTCATTCTTTTTTTTTTTGTTTTCTTTTTGTTTTTTATTTTTCTTCAGCTGTTCTATTTTTCTATTTTTCGAATAGCACGGAAATCGGATGGTACCTGTAACGAAATACATGTTTCAAAAAAATACTATAATTGTGGGAAATCAATTCGAAGGTGATACGCCAGCATAAATTAAATGATGATATGTCTTTTAATTAAGTCCGTCCGGATCATAAATATGAAAAAAAACGAAAAAAAAAAAAAAATACAAAAAATTATGAGCAATGCATCGGGTCAGCATGATTTAGGATTATCAAATATTTGCAATATTCTTTTCACCGAACGCATCTGTAAATTCATTTCTAGTATGGTGAAAAAAAAACAAACGTGAAGAAAAAAAAAAAAATTGATAATCATCTTACATTTTCAAATTCAACTATCAATTTAATTATATATTGCGAAAAATTGAAGTTTTTCTTTTATTTTTCTCCTTTCAAGTCCCACAAGCGTATCAAAATTTCTTTTCCCATATATTGTTATAAATATACGTTACACGTATAAATCTTTAAGAAAGGCATCGAAGATCAGAAACTTTTTTACACAGCTTTGTGATAAAACAAAAGAGAACGACAAAGACGAATGTAAAAAATTACTGTTGGTGAAATCTTAAGAAAACCATCTTTGTCTAATAAAATTAAAAAAAAAAAATAAAAAACTCTCATCAAAATCGCACAAAACAAAAGCGGCAAATAAATTGAACGCTTTTGGAGTAAAAAAAAAATAAATAAATAAAAAAAAAAAAATAAAAAAAAAAGAACAAAAGAACTAAAAATAGTAATAAAATAAACACGCGGCAAATATCCTCGTATAAAACGCGGGAATCCGCAAGATGTGCTCGATACTGTAGAACCAACGTTTAACTACTCGTCGGGAGGACTGTTGGAGGGGGCGGCGGGGGGGAGGTGGGGGGCAGTTGGGCCTGTTGGGCCCGAGTGGGGAGGGGGGCAGTGGGCCGAGCAAGTCGAGCGCCTCAACCTCCTTTCACTTTCAACGTGCTTATATTATGACCGGGTAGAGTCTGTATACGTTTATAAAACGCGTTAGTGTATTTTTTACGGTTGTATACGTGATCCACACAATTGTAAATAGCGTCCATTTCAGCCATTTTATTCGTTTCAAGTATATTACAGACAGAATGCCACGTTACTCTTGCCAATCTCTTGACTGCATCCCATGATGTGAGATGAACCTATCGTGTAACGTGGGTTATAATAAGTAAAATTATAATGCGCTGTCTGTTGTATCGAAATACGGAGTTATTGTTGAACGCGTGACGATAAACGTCGAATTTAGATCGATATGCTACACTCCGCGTTATGTTGAATTGCGAATTAAAAAAAAAAAAAAAATGAATAAATGAAGAAAAAAAAAAGAAAAAAAAAAAAACAAGTTACGTCTTTGAGTATTAATTGTAATATAGGTGTGTGTAGGTATGCATATTTCTTGTTCTAAATTTATAATCAAATTAGTGGCACTTGTTAGCAATACCACGAACTCTGCGCTCGGTATTAATTTAAAAACTCGCATACGCGGCGAAATTTCTTCAATTCTTGTACGATAAGTTCGATCTCGTTACAATTTTGATGATTTCCTTTTTTTCATTACGGTTAAAATGATATTCATAAGCTTTTTTCCTTCGAATTTACAACGACGTTTGATATTTTTGTATTGCGGTGTTTATGGCATTTTTCTTTTTTTTCTATCCACTACGATTGGACTTCGAAGTCATTGAATTTTTATTATTCTTACATAGAAGAGATATTATCAGTAAAATCTATAGGATAATGTACAGATTATCGAAATGTCTTGTTAAGGTTACGATTTTGAAAAAAAAACAAGATTTTCTTTCTTTTTTTTTTTCTTCAAAGCATAAGTACATCAAAGGATGTTACCAGTCATTCGAAATTGTATACACATAACATATACATCGCTACTTGTATATATTTTTGTTTTTTTATTTTCACGCGTTAAAATAATTGGAACTAATCAGAAGAGAAGAAGAAAACTAATAGCTCCAAAAGTTCATTCAATTCAGATTTTTTTTTTCATCTCTTTTCAATTTCTTGCAAATTTATGTTATACTATAGGATAAAGATTATATTCACAAATCACGCGTAACGGTGATATACTTCAAGGCTTAAATTATCTTACTGTGAAAAGACAAGAAAAAAAAAAAAAAAGTAAAAGAACAATATTAACGGGGGGTGGGGAAAAAAAAACAACGCTCGACAAATAACAAATTCGACTAATGGTACCTTCGTTGGTAAATGGATACGTTGTTTTTTTTTTTCTTTCATCAACTGGATCGCGCGAGCATGATCGGGCTTTCAAAAACAATGAAAAAAAAAAAAAAATAAAAATGTATCATCGGATGAAATGTATATAAGAAAAAAAAAAAAAAAAAAAAGACTCGATTTTATAAATTTTCGATAGGTGGTAGAAATTGTAATAATCATTGTTATAAATACCTGTGCCTGTAAAATCGCGTACACAAGGTACGTAGAATATATACTGATCAATTATGCCGCTAGCAATGACATTATACTTACATACCGATCACGAATAACTACCCATAATAATATAATACATATATGTAGATATACGAAGGAGAGCTTTGACGAAGGCCGTTTTCTCAACTTCCGTGATAACACTTTCCCATTCCTCGCCGCGTATTTACACACCGTATTATCTATATTGTACATTTGTATAATGCATAATACCGAGACTGTACAAGGGAATCCACGTTTAAGTATGCGTTTGTATCATATATATATATATATATATAGACAAACGTACTTGATTCGTGTGTTGTATATACCTGTAAGTTTTGCTCCAATGTCACGGGCTTCGAGACGGCGGAGAACCCGGAACCGGAAACAGGCATCGACAAATCATAACAATTCTCGCTTCACGGTTTTATAAGTAAAATAAAGAAAGAAAGAAAAAAAGAAAAAGAAAAATCAGACACTCCGGGCTCGTTACACGTTACTTACAATTTTTGCAAGAGAGACCGAACAATATAATTACGGTAAATATGAAATTTTAAGAAATGTACATGCACGTGTAACTTTGTATAATTTAAAAACAATTCTCTAAATTTTTCACACTTTTATCTCATCTCTCAATTTAAGATACACGTGTTTCGGACACATTTTCAGCGGCAGTATTTTATTTTAAGAGTAAATTAATAGTTTTAGTTGAGATAAGAGTTTGAAAAAATTTGATAATTCTTTTTTAATTATTTAATGTTGATTTGAACGGCGTGCCGGAAACAAATCGCCAACACCCTCAATAACGACCACCCTAATACACACACACACACGCACACACATATATATATATATATATATACAGTGAACTAATAATACGCGAGAAGAAATCATAACGAGAAATAAGAAATTCGTAATCATTATATATATATATATATATATATATATATATATATATATATATATACACACTTCATATGTAAATCGGGATGAAGAAATTCACTGTATCCTATTGAGGTCACAGCGACGATAAATAACAAAGCTGGGTAAATGTTTTAATTTCATAATTATAAGGAAACGAACAAAGTTGTTTTCTCGTTCATTTTTCATTTTTTCTTTCCAAGAGTTAAAATCCTTAGGGTGTTAAAAATTAGTTACAAATCAAAGATCCTGAGATTTATAGTTTAATTGGAAGATTATTTTCACATAACGTCGCATTTTTGTACAATGACTCACTCGAATTGTAACTGGAATTATTTCCTATCATGGTTGACCTGAATTTATCAAGTTTCCGTGCATCATTCGTGCAGAATGCGCGATGAAAATTTAGGCGATCGGCTGAATGAATAAATTAAAGAAAGATAAAAAAAAAAACAGAAGGAAACGAAAACCATGCCGAGAGACGGACGTCACTATCGTTTTTTGCAGCAGAATCGCGGTGAATGAATCTGGGATAAGCTTGATAAATGAAACGTGGTGTATAACGGGTAAGATGGAATATCTCAAGGCCGTTGCAACGTTTTCAATAAAATAAAAAGAAATGAATGACGAGTATAACGAAGTGAAATGAGAGAAATTAAATTGACATTAAATAAATATAATATTCATCAACGACGACAATATTTAGCCAAGTAAGAATATTTATTCTTGTATTTGACAAGTTGAACGGACTTTAACCATGTCCGAATGTTAGATCTAACTTGACGATATGTTAATGGGTATATTAAATCGGAATGACTCGCTGAACGCGTCCATGTAATATATTGATACCAATATAACTAATTACCGTTAAACCCGTCATAAAAATCTCGCGGAAATGTTTTTTTTTCTTGTATTTTTTTTTTTTAATAGCGCACAACGATAACGTGTTTCGATAGTCGAGTTATAACATCGTCGAGTAGAAAATTAAGAAATAAAATGAAACAAGGAAATCAAAATTTTGTGAAACAACCGAAGTTTCGAATGGTCGGAAACAAGACGGTTCTAAGTTACGAAATGCTAGATTCAGAAAATTCCAAAAATTAGAATACACTCGACGAGTGGGTTTTGAAAAATCAGAAAAACTGAAAATCAGAATAACCCGGATTCCGAAAGTAAAAATATCGAAAATCCAAAAGAAAGAAAGATCAAAGTGGTGAAATTTCCAGAAATTCACGGAACTGAAAATCTTCGATCATTCAGAATGTCGATGTTTCAGATTTAAAAATTTCCTCATTATCGGACGTTCGGAAATTTGAGCCTCGGATTTCGGACCATTCAAAACTTTGATGTTTCGGCAAGTGTGTATTCTTTACTCCAAATTTTGCCGCCAAAAAAAATCGCAACTTTTTAAAATCGGATATCCACCCCCCCGGATACGATAAAAAAAAAAATTAATAAATAAATTCATACAGTACGTTCTGCGTTGCAGATGAAATCGAGGATTGTTGAACCGCGTAAATTATTTTGTGGCCGTTTATACGCATATGCGCGAGTTTCTCTCCTCCACAAGGGACAAAGAAATATCATTTCTCGCGAGAAGAATCGCGCAGGTTGAGTGCAATAAAATGACTGTTTATGACGCGTGTGACGTACAATATGCATATATATATATATAACATGTCACTCGTTTTTATTGTATTTTATTGTATCGTACATTAAACAGGTGGATAAAACTTTTATTTTCAATAAAAATGTACCAATAGCTCGGTTATAATTCGTACAATTATAATAACGGTACTCGAAATTAGCGTGTAAAAGCAACACGCGCGGGGATTGCTGGGAGAAAAACAAGTCAAAAATCCACGAAGCGCAAAAACAGACAAAATGAAAAAAAAAACTAAAAATACAACAAAGAGAGACAAAAATTTAAGACAAATCGCTAATTCTGCACAAAGGACGGAATGATTTTTTTTCGAATTTTACGACTACGTTACACGTATATATGAATAATGCATTCTTTATCGATGTTATCGTTGTCGGTCGAATTCGGAGAGTATAAAGTGAATTTTTAACGAGAATTGAAAAAGGGAAGAAGATCGACTTCGGGACTAGGTAGAAAAGAAGAGACTAGAAAGAAGGAAAGGAAGGATAAAAAAAAATTAAAAAAATAAAAAAAAAAAGTATACAATTTTTGTACAACTCATCGCACGATTCTGTATCTCATTTTAACCTTGGATTAACCTCTCGTCATCGCGATGCCAATACCCTCCGAAACGGTGTGCGGTGTGCAGGTTCATTATACATAATTGAAAAGTTTTTCACCTCAGCCGTTATACGCGCTGTGTATGTAAAAATGTATAATAAAAGTTTACGTATTATTTCAATTTTTTTTTTAAATATATATTATAAATTTCGATGAAAACCGCGTTGCAGTTTTCGAAACAATAACATCGATTATACACACCACATAACCGTGGTATCATCGATATATTATTGTAGGATATATGGGTAATTCCACGCGAACCCAACGAACGTCTGATCCTCGTCATTTTTGATTTCGTTCAAAATTTTTTTGTGCGATTATTCAAATTCCGAAACAGTGCCCCGAATTAGTTTTCATAGTTTTTATTCAACTGATTAATTATTTATAAATATTGAGAGTGGTCTTGAAAATGACCTTTTTTAAAATTCTCAAAAACTGTAGTTTTTTTTTTACAAACATTTCAAGACCGGGTCCGTAATGGATCGATTCATTTTTTTTCTATTCCTTTATTCACGGTTTCAACATTTTTGACCAACTAAACTAACATCGTTTAAGCGGTCATGAAATTTCCAAAAACATTCTCGAAACAACAATTTTTCACTTGTAAAATTTCTAGACCTGTTTGTTTCATTGTGGAACGATTTTTGGTCAACTTTTTCAACATATTCAACTTTTCTTTATACTTTGTAACTTCGTAATAAAACCGGTCGAGAAATGTTCCAAGTGAAAGAGAGAAGTTTGGAAAATTTTTCGGAAATTTTCGGCAGGTTCAAACAACGTTTCAGTTTCTCAGAAAAAAAAAAAAAAAATAAATAAATAAATAAGTAAATAAATGAAATAAAAAAAAGAAAAAATGAAAGTGCACAATAAAAGTAGAAAAACAAATCAGCCTATCACGGGTCCGGTTTTCAAGTGTTTAAAAAAGAAAATACGGTTTTTGACAATTTTCAAAAAGATCACTTTCAACATATTTATAAATAATTGGAACACAAATTCTGGGCACTGTTTCAGAATTGTAACAAATGCCGAGTGTCAAAAGTTGTTTGGGTTCGCAAGGAATTACCCATATATACATATTATACCACGCATACGTGTTTTACATTAATTTTATACACGTATGCGTATCGGAGCGATGCAGAACTACGTCATTCTGACGTACGTAATAACATGCAGCGATCACTCGAAACGTTCTGATAATAATAACGATAATAATAATAATAATAATAACAGAGACGAAGCGAACCGAAAAAGGGAAAGTTATGAAAAAAATAAATAAATAAAAATAGGCGTTATTCTCTTGGACAAATTTTGCACAAGTGTCGTATACAACGTATGCGAAAAAAGTAAAGAATCATATTCACTCATTGCACTCGTAATATAACGAGATCGATACAATTGTTATGTTGTCATTCGTTGAAAGAAATGGATAAATCAATTACCGGGTATAAACTTTGGCATGAATTGTACACCTGTTATAGAAAAGTATATTGGTATACGATTAATTTCCGACGAGTGTAATTTTAACCAAATTTTTGATAAACAGAACAATACGTGACTTGTCGTATTCAAAATTCTCTTATACACACACACACACACTATTCTATAAATAATAATAACAATAAAGAAATTAGCGCATTCTGTGTCAGGCGGAATATAGGTGAAATTTATTAACCCCGATAATTCTAATCGTCTCGATTAAATCTAGTCATCTTCTTTGTGGAACGATTTCGACAAGTTTGCAAACAAAACTCGTCGGAATAGATGGAAGATAAAAATAAAAAAAAATAAAAAAAAAACAATCAAATTCCACATCCGAAGGTTACTTGTAAATTTTTGACATTCGTTTTCAACATGTTCGAGAATTCTAGCGTTTGCCGGATGCAGAGAAAAAAAAGATAGAATAAAATAAGAAAAGAAAGAAAGTAACGATAATAATAATGTTCAAAATAATAATAACAAACAAACAAGCAAATAAATAATATACGATCCGAGAAAAACGAAAAAAAAAAAATATAAATCATGGATCAAACATGAAACGTCGACAACAAGTCGCAAGTGTTTCGTCTTCCGAATGAAAACGAAAACGAAAAGGAAAGTTCCACGTACGTACCGTACATAAATGCATACGTACGTACAGAGTGTGCGGGCGAAGGAAGCGCGTGTTAAAGTGCAGTTTAAACACCGTGATCAGTTGAACTCGAGTACAAACGAGAAGCTTTTTAACGAGCGCGTCGCATTGATGTATGTATTCGTTGTAATAACACGAGATTGATTATACACGCACTGAGACAAATATTTATTTGTTACGGTAACTAGTAAAAATTCATTAAAACAGGTATCGTTGAAAAAAAAAAAAAAAAAAAAAAAAACTGTTTGAATATTGTTGGAATTACGAAAAACGAGCTACGCCTTACCATTTTCCGCTATTGTCGTACCTTTTTTTTTTGGTTGTTGCAACGCAAAATCAGTTTCCGAGGTTTACTCTACTTTTTTAGTCAAACAAGGCTTTAAACGTCAATTTTTCGTTGCGCGAGCGTTAAATTTTCGCAACGGTTACCACGAAAATCTAGCAATAGTGATCGTAACGAGAAAGAACAGCAACGGATACCAGACTTTCCGGCAACGGCTATAAAACTAATTTTCATTTTCCGCCTAGAACTATATTATTCGATCGTGGTAAAAAATGAAAATAGTCAAGGACCGAGCGGTAACCGGAACTTAAAATTTCTCTCACAATCAGTGCGTATTGCAACAATACGTAACTAAGTTATCCTGTAGAATAATAGAAATCCACCAGCGATGCAACATCGCACGCATGGTGGTAATATGTGTATATACTGTAAATGCTGTTCTTATTATTGCTATTACTGTTATTATTATTATTATTATTATTATTATTATTATTATTTTACTGCAAAGGTATGCGCGACAATGACGTCAGTTTCAACTTTGGCCGGTATATCGAGTTATTTTCTTGGCCACCCTTTCTTTCACCTCTCGTCCTGCCACGTTATACATACATGTATGTACCTCTGACGCGTACATGCATACGACACATGTGGGCGTAATGCAAGGAGAGAGAGAGAGAGAGAGAGAGAGAGAGAAACACACCGCACGATATCCTGCAAATCGCGGCGACAAAACACCGCACAAGCACTGCGTCCCGATGCATGAGATGAGATCAAGCAGGTTGTTCGCGTTCCTTCTCTCCTGCACCTACTCGCGAGTGTTTTGGTTATCTTTGAGCCGAGGAATGCGCGAGCATCCGTAGCTCCAAGGCCAGAGACGACCGGTTGAGAGAGTGGGAGAGAGTGACAAAATAAGAAAAAAAAAAATAAATAAATAAATAAAAAACGATCAAGAAAAACTTTCCCCATTTTTCATTCAACGTCCCCTCCCCCCTTCTTATACATATACAATAATGACGATACGTACGCACGCACATGCGTGTATACGTCTACGGAGGCGGCGGGTCTAAAAATCCGTCGATTATCTACAGCGGTTTTAAAATCCCCATCATCCGTTGCACCCTTTCTTAATTCCGAGTCGTTTTTTTTTTTCAATTTCTTTTTTTTTTTCCCCATCCTCATAGATATCTCTACTATAGTCCAGCTAAATAATAACCGTTAAAATTTATTAATT
The DNA here is from genome assembly GCF_021901455.1 of Neodiprion lecontei. Classification (NCBI taxonomy): domain Eukaryota; kingdom Metazoa; phylum Arthropoda; class Insecta; order Hymenoptera; family Diprionidae; genus Neodiprion; species Neodiprion lecontei. Next base: position 7,142,817 of record NC_060261.1, read on the forward strand.
ACGCAGCGCAGTTTTACAATTCACAGAGAGACAGAGATATTGTGTAGATACGTATGCGTGTATAAACATATTTAATATGTGTGTGTGCGTGCGTCTGGTTTTTCTTTACTGAAATTTTTCACGAGATCAATCCAGCTGAAATGACAAAATCCGGCGCGGATGCAAAAATTGAAATAAAAATTCACTTACATTGTGTATAATATCTAAGTTGAGGCTAATTGCTCGCTTTGCGATTCCGACACCAGCCGCAAATTTTTTTTATGCTACATAAAAAAAAAAAAAAAAAAAAAATCGTGCCGCGGTAATTATTGTCCGAAAAGAAACAACAACAATAACGATAATAATAATAATAATAATAATAACAATAATAATAATAATAATAATAATAATGAATCGAACGTTGAATACAACAAAAAGCGAACATCGCGAACGAGAAGTTTCAGCCGTTTCAGCCCTTTTTGCAAAAAAAAAAAATTCATTACAATCCATGTAACATCGCAAGTTATCGATAATCGAAAAAGCCGATTTCTTTCTATATGCTTGTTTTTTTTTTTTTACTCTTTTCCAAAATCGTTCAATTTCATGACCAAAGGTATGAAATTTTTGCAAGAACGATATCAAGTCTCGTTTCGCACGTCGCAATGACAAATCATCTTCAACGGGGGTCTGAGAGAATATAATTTTCGTAAATCGGTATAACAGGAGTAAAAAAAAAAAAAAAAGAAAGAAAGAAAAAAAAAAAGATGCGGTAGGACAGAAATAAAAATGAGAAAAAGAAAAAGAACAAGGTTCTCGGTGCAGGCAGGGATCGCACATCGGTAATCGGGACGTTGCACAACCCCCGCTTCTTTGTATATATACATAATGTGTGTGTGTGTGTTAACCTTTCGCGAGTTGCAGTTAAGCCAAGCAGCCAGGCAGGCAAACAGGTAGATAGATAGCTAGATAACTAACTAGATAGTATGAGATAGGATAGGTAGGTGGATGGACAGAGAGGGAAAGGTAGTGAAACAAGTGTCTGCGCGCGTGTGTGCGGTTACAGATATAACGTGGTAATATTTAAACGTGACACAATAATTATGAAATTTGTAAGTTGATTTCTAAACGTGTTCGTATAATACAACCTCGGCAACTATATCATCCACGCACAATTACATTTCACTTCCCTCCCTACACTCCTAGTTTTTACATTTTTCTGTCCGCATGTACGTACAACAAGTCGGTAAATCAGCAGTTGCCGTATGTAACTGTAATCCGGTTAAAGCGGTGCCGAAAATTAATTAAGATTTCTGTGCAACCTCGCACGTAATAAATACATATATATATATATATGCTTGTGTGAGAAACGCTGAGAAATTTTAGTTCAATAGTAAAACCGTTTTTCATTAACAATACGCGTATAATACAAAGACTGTTATACGTAGTCAGGTATGAACATGCATATATACCTATAATAATACAGGTGAAGACCGTGTGTTTTCAATTACAGGTCGTAAGTTGACCCGAGAGCTTTTAAAATTATACAGGCATAAATATATATATATATATATATATATATATTTATATATACATACATACATCATTTTAAATTAACGTTGTAAAATTAAATTTATGGGCTGCAATATTTTGACATCTTTTGACTGATATACGAGCCCTGATTTATGCTGTTCAAGTCAATTTAAACGTGTATATATTACACGTTATGCAGACTTTCACAACATTTCATGCAAACTGTGATAAAAATCAGGGTATGGTTAGAGGTACAAATTTCGCCAAATTTCCCAAGAAAGTGAACAAACAAATAAATAAAATATATATCGTAATATCGAAACATGAATTAACTTCCGATTCGTGAAAAAAAAAAAAAAAAACTTTCCTGCATATATATAAAATGATTACAAACAAAACACAACGTTATACGTGCGGGTCTCGTATACGCAAGAAAAGTTTAAATACACGAAATATCTGTACACCGTATGTGAATTAAATGTAGACGAATAGTTGGATGCGCGTATTATATATAAATATAAATATATATATATATATATTACAACAACGATAACTATCTGTATTTTGAAATCCATGCGCAGGCGCGATGATCTTTTCCCGTCGTATGCTATGACGCAATACGTGTGTTACATTCATGTTCGTGTACACACGTGTATGTATACCTACGGTGTACGCATCCGTACATGCATATGTATGCATCTATGCGAGGTGCGTTAGCTGAGTATTTAAAATTCATGTAGTGTGCAGAAAATGTTTGGTACAAGCATACCTGCGATAATGTTCGAACTGAGAATGATTGAATGAATAATAAAGATGAATAAAAGTAAAAAGCGAAATTAAAATCTTCGTAACGTCACGATGCCCCGCTGCAATAATTAAACGTTGGCCAATACGTGTAATAATATGCACACGATATTCGTGAGAGCGTACAAAATGTGTTGTAATGAAATAATTTCGTATGCGTCAAAAAGAGGAGGTGAATATAGGTGAATGTAGAAGAGGAGAGTGAAGGAATGAAATAAAAAAAAAAAAAAAAAAAAAAAAAAAGAACAAATTAAATTATCCACTCAATTAACCTCAGATGCGTGCAATATTTGCAAAGGTAGAGAGAGAGAGAGAGAGATAAAAAGATTTCAAAGAAAATGCAAGTATTTTGAAAGTAGGTCACGTATTACAACCAAGTGTAGTTTAATAAATTAAACTCGAAGGAAAGAAGTATGATGTAAACACATACATTTATATACAGACAAACGTTGAAAATGGGCAAATAGTCGTCGTTGTTGTCGGAGGGACGGATTTTTTTATTATTTTTTTGTTTTTTATAGGAATGCCCGTTACAACTGCAGTTCGGATTTATTCAAGTTGGACCATTGCAAAACTGTGAAACTGTGAAACTGACCACTTTCATAGGCACCGAGAGAACAACTGCACACAACACAACCGTTCTGTGAAGTGACGAAATCTAAATTTATTAGGGCGTATAACTGCTCGAGCGAGCGTTTGGTTAGTAGTGCGAAATTCACCGAGAGTATCGAGTCTATAATCCATAAACATATATGCCCGTATCGTACATGCAATTGTGTATAATCTTACAAGATATAATAACCTCGTCACAATTTCGTGTGTAATATATATAATTTTGATATTTTCGCGTCACGATCTGATCGACGGATGAATTTTTAACTCTACTTTTTCTCTATATTATTGCAAATGAATGTCGGTCTTTTTTTTTTTTTTCGTTTTTAGACCATTTTTATTTTCCTCAATACACAGAGCGGTGAAAGATAATTGTAAAGATACCGAGCGATGTTACGGAAAAATTTTTTACTACGTAGTAATAACAATTTATTGAATTATTCGTTAGAGGCACGAGTTTTTTTATATATATATATATATATATATATATATCATACATTGAAATTTTATTCGCGCGAATGTTACGAGTTGTCAAAAATCAAAGAATCAAAGTATATTTTTACATCACGTACGACAGCTTCTAGTTTTTTTTTTTTTTTTTGAAAATTTCACAATTCTTCCTTTCGTTGTCTTCATATATTTCTTTTTTCTTTTCAATTCCATTGACAAAATAATTATCTACTTTACATAATCGGTACGTTAATTGTCATTAGCGGTAATTGTACAAGTTATAAAACTCTAATTAATTATTTATTAGCCAAATCCAAAGCAATATTACACAACCAACGTGCACTTGTGAGATTTACCCAAGATCCGGTACACCTGATAAAAAGGTGGACGAGACTTATTTTTATTTCATTTATTTATTTTTTTTTTTTTATAGGAATTCCTAATGATACCAGACAGCGGTTTTGTCTCAATCAATTGGTCAGTCGTCGAATCGAAGTCAAGAACGTTAAAAATCTTAAACGATGGGGGGAAAAAAAGAGAAAAAAGAACTAACCATCTGGTATTACTAGACTAGACTGAGAAAAACGGGCGTGCGATTGTGAGTTAACGAGTCATTTTGTTGAATGAAGCGGAGAAATATGTAGTTTCTTTTTCTCTCTCTCTCTCTCTCTCTCTCTCTCTGATTGGCATGAAACGTGTGTAAATAAGATAAAAGGTAGAAAAAATTGTAAACTCTTCGATAACATCGTACGCATAATAATGAGTGTCTAAAATAGCGAACGAAAAGGGAGCGAGAGAGAGAGAGAAAATTTCACCAATCTAAAAAAAAAAAAAAAAAATCATACGCGTAGTAAATATACTTGAAAAATATTTGATTCGACGTATTTATATACGTATACGTAATATATATATTGATTTATCTGTCATATGGAAACTCTATATAATCTTGTCACATGCATTTTCAATTTGATAGAAGAGTAAAGATGAGTTTCTTTTGCTGGTAAAAGAGTAGGAAGAATAAAAGAAAACAAATTCGGTGTTTATAAACGTCGATAAGAGTGATAAAAATCGAACGTTATGAACACCGGACAAAAATTGGCAAATAGAGAAAGAGAGAGAGAGAGAAAGAAGAATCGCGAAACGCGTCCAAGAGCTAGACAAATATTCATAAATACTCGACGCTCCTGACCTACGCAATGTATATAAAAATAATATATGTATAATATAATTAGAATGCCAAAAAAATTGTTGAATTTCTTCCGTCCGTACGATATAACATCGAAACAACGAAGAGAGCACTCGTACATACTTGTAATATTATACGTATATATATACGTGACACTGTAATGATAATAACTTTGAGCCGATAACAGATTCGAAAACTACTAGCTTACGTACGGAGGAAACGTGACGAAAAGGAAAGTAAAATAAGGAGAGAGAGAGAGAGAGAGGAAAAGAAAGAAAGAAAAATGAGTTAAGGAAAAGAAACGTGTTATTACTGTACATTTACATGCCTATATGTGTATATAAGAAACGTGTAATGTAGATAAAAGACACTTGTCAGGTTTGATAGCGCACTCACAATTATACACAAATACAGAGAGAAACGCGTTTATCCTGTGCGCGCGACGCGACACGCGGAGTGATGAACTTGAAAACGTTTCAATTTTCATTCGGCGCCGATTTGACGTTGATACATATCTCCATCTCTCTCACTTTCTCTCTCTTTCTCTGCTTTGCAATCGGTAACGAGGCGGTTACGTGAGTAGCAGAGTAATTAGAACGACGCGATTAAACGTAGGTCAGAGTTTAGTCGATGCTGCTTGTTGCTCTATGTACGTAGATATATACGTGTATTTAGAGGAGTTGAAGTTCCGAATTTTAAAAGTACCGAAAGTGCGAAATATCGAATTATTCGGTGGCAAAGTTTTGAAGTAAAGAAATCAGGCTTCGAGGAAACCAACGAAGTTTCGAATCGTCGAAAAGCCGACGGCTCAAAATAAAAAATAAAATTTACTCAGACAGCGTAGTTTGCTCGACGAGTGATTGTGAAAAATCAGAATAACCGAAAATCGGAATAACCACGAATCGAAAACAAAGAAACATGAGAAAACGGTGAAATTTCACCGTACAAGAAAGTCACGGAAGTGAAAATCTTCGGAACTTTGAGCGTCGGGTTTTGCGACCGTTCGAAAACTTCGATGTTTCGTTTACAAATCGGCACACCCACGCACGCACGTAAAACTTTTCGTTTCTCTCAACTAGCGACGATCCTTGTTTCGCGTGAAAAAAATAAACCGTACAACGTGAGATACCTGAGCGAAACGCGTTAATTATATCATCGGTGAACATTCACGTGTCGATTCCCTCTTGAAAAATAAATAAAAACGTCCGCGACGAATGAACAAAGTCATTGTCACCGTCTGCACGCAGTGTAATAAACGTACCCGTACACCACGTAAATCTATGCAGTCATATTGTATTTTACGTACGTACGTAATGAGCGTCGCGACACGGACGTAACACTTGGACGTTTCTCCTCCGCTATTACGGGAATGATTACGTTGCAAGTCTGCGTGTATGGCATAAACGTCACACGCCCACCACCCCGGCCTTGCCCATTTTTACGGGCCTTCGTGTGACGTCGAGACACGTGGGGTAAAAGAAGGCCGATAATCGCAATCCGCGTGACGCGCACACTTTTTCATTTAAATATCGCGCCTTCTGTTACGGAAACTGCGATACACGCGTCTATGGACCACGATGGACGTCGGAAATTTGAAAAAGTTCCGAAGGCGACGAATTTCGAATTTGGTTGGCGTAAATTGAAGGGCAGGAATCAAACTTTGGCGAAACGTCAAAGTTTCGAATTGTCCGAAATCCGAAGCTCAAAGTTCCCAAATGCAATTTGAATGAAAATTGTTCAAACTTATTCCCATATCGATTCCATCCGGAATTTTCGTATTAAATTTGTAAAAAAAAAAAAAAAATTCTCTCATATTCTATAAAGGGAACGTTTTTAATTGCTGTTGAAATTGAAAATGATAAAAAAAAAAGTCTCATATCAGTTTCAATTGACCGTCTCCTTTGATGAAGGAAGATTCGTTCGTTCAAACACACGCCTGCCTACCGTATAATTTTGCAAAAGATAACAAAGATAAACGAAAGGAAAAAAAAATTTAATAAAAAATCATCATCAATCTCAAGATATCCGTGAGGTGAAGGAGTAACTTTTATGTTTGTTTCTGCAAAAAAAATCCTTCCGACTGGCGCATATTTCTGTACCTACCGATATTATTCGATAAGAGATTTAACGATTGCAAATATCGGCCGATATAAGACAACGTGTGAGAAGCGATTATTTAATCGTTTACCAAGCAATCGGATTTTCCAGCTGTTAAATAAGATTTCTCGAACACATATTTACACTTTAGGTACATGACGTGACATACGGTTCTACGTCATCACTGTATGTAGGTGTAACACAGGTGCCCCGTCTAACCAAAATGCTAAAGACCCGGCGCCGTTTTTCAAGGCCAAATTCCCGGAGATATTATAGAATGTTCGGATTGATTTTTCATCACTCGTCTGATAATTACAATATTGTAATACGGTGGTTTTGTAATTTCCGAAACCGAATATGTTAAATACATATTTATTAGGGTGGTCGTTGATTTCCAAGGTGGACCTTCCCGACCTTTAAATCGATAAATAATTACGAACAAACAGTCTCTGAATGATTTCAGATTTTTAGCTCGATTGGAAAGGATGCCAAAATTGATTTAAGGTTGACGGTAAAAAAAAAGTGTCTCAATTTTCGAGTAAAAAAAAAAACAAATTAAAAGCTCTCGTTCAATTCAGTTTATTTGGTTAGAAGAAAAGACAAGATTGTTCCTCGTTTTTTACCCTACTTTTCTAACCGCATAAAACGAATTAAACAACAGTTATAAAAAATTTTTTACTCCAAAATTGAGACTTTTCTTTTTTCATTATCAAATCGATTTCGCCACTCTTTCCAATAAAGCTAAAGATCTAAAGTAATTCAGACACTGTTTTTTTCGTTATTAGCTATCGATTCCAGGGGTGGGAAGTATACCTCGGATATTAACGACCACCCTAATATTTATACATTTTATTTATCCTCAAACTCCGTATTATTAATCGGTAGCAATACCGCGTATCTTGGTGACACTTCAATTCTGGTTGCATCATTAATAGAATGATAAATGCCCAACTAAAATGTATCAGAGAGAAAAAAAAAACGTTTGTTACAATAATTGCATGTATACATATATACTGAATATAATACTGTAAAGCAGGTCTGCTCTCCACGCATCGTTGATCCGTACGCCGAACAAACGACCTAGTATAGTTAGTTATTGCAAAATACGACGCATTATATTCGTATTCCAATATCAAATTTAAAATGCCTTGTTGTAATATACAACGAAACGACAAACGGAGCTACTTTTACTTCACAGAGCGCCTCTATCAACGAATCGTTGTACGGAAGCTGCATTCCATAATTCTACCTACATACTACAATATACGCAAAGTTTGACTTTTACCGGGCGTGGATTTTAAAATTCGAAACTGGATTACTAAAGGAGTTACTCCACCGAGAGACACGCGGATTGGTGAAAAACATTTCATTTTCATATATATATACAACAGTCTCTCGCGGCGGCAAAGGCGAGTTTTCCAAACACCGATATACGTATATAGAAGCATAAAATTTATGAAAAAAGCAAGATATAAATCAAAGACACAAATCAAATGGTATTCGACATAACTTTTCTCGCGCAGGGTGGGAATATTATTTTCAGTTACCCCGATTTCATGTTTCAGATTCCAAACGGTTACCGGATTGCTCCAAACTGTTTCCATAATACCAAAGTCTCCGGTTACTTTAAATTATTCGCACTTACGAGTTCGATATTACAAACATGCTTATCATAATTAAACCGTTTATGGACGTTTGTATGCATAATCGTGCATATGAAATTTCGATGATCGTTAAAATCACAAACGAAGTGCATCGCGAAAGGGTATTTGGAATAATCCAAATTCCGCGGTATAAACACAATTCAAGGATTTTCCTATCTTTTTTTTTTTTTACTCACGGCACGTCTGTTATCGAATAACGCGGTTAGGTTGGATTAGGTTAGGTTAGGTCAGGTTAGACCGGTATCGATTTAAAATTGTTCTTTGGAATGAATTGAAAAATAAAAAGCGGAACAAAGAATCAAGTTCAATTTGCTCACCTTCAAGCTTCATCCCGACCTCGAGACACTTCTGGAACCGGCAGAAGGGGCATCTCTTCCTCTGTGTTTTGTCGATGTGACAAGACCTCTCCGCGACGCAGGTGTAGACCTTTTTATTCTGCACGGTACGTTTGAAGAAACCCTTGCAAGATTCGCACGTGAGTAGTCCGTAATGATAACCGGATACCTTGTCGCCGCAAACAGGGCAAAGTTCCTCGATAATGTCCTTCGCGTCGGTAAAGTCCGACGATCCTGGTATCGAGCCGGTAACAACGCCGACACCGACACCACCACCGGCGCCCCCGACTTGACCGACGCAACCGCCGCCTCCGTGTCCCATTCCCCCGCCGCCGCCGCCGCCGGCAGAGGTGGCACTTCCGGTATTATTACCGGGGGTGTTACCACCGCCCCCTCCGCCCCCGGCGTAGGTACCGCCGTCGATTCCGGAAGACGAACCACCGCCGCCGCCTCCTCCTCCACCTCCTCCACCCCCTGTAGGCGAGAACAAACACGTGTACACTTTCTTGCTAACGCTCGGCGAGCCGTTGCGTTTAAAGAATCCCTTGCAGGATTCGCATGTGAGAAGCCCGTACTGATATCCGGACATTTTATCGCCGCACATTGGGCACCTCTCTTCGGGACAAGTGGCGTCAAAGAAAGCGGCATCGATACCCGAAAGACCGAGAGCTTGGGACTGAGATTGGGACTGATGCTGTTGCTGGCTTTGCATTTGCTGCTGCTGCTGCTGTTGCTGATTATTGTTGTTACTACTGTTACTGTTGTTGTTGTTGTTGTTGTTGTTGGCGGCGTTGCTGGTTTGCTGATGGCAAACACCACCACCACCACCACCACCAGCACCTCCGCCGCCGCCGCCCCCCGTCGTCGGGGGACTTTGGGCGCAGTACGATATCGGCGAGCTGTAATGACCGCCGGCAGCCAACGCTTGTTGACCCCCCGCGGCACCCTGCGAGGGACTGCCTTGGGGGCTGAGATGGAACGGCGACATGTTCAACGACATTAGGCCAGAATGCTGTTCCATCTCCAATAACATCACACAATCAACCCGCTCGCTATCGTTACACACACCGGCCTACCCTCCTCGACCGTTACGTTACTCTTGCTGCTCCTACTCCTCCTACCGTTGCTTTTAACGCTAACGCTACGATTCCCGCCCCTCCTGCTCCTCGGAGGGCAATGCATTAATCCAATTCCTCCTCGCCGCCACCCCTTGACAGGGATCGGAGGAAATACTCGCGGTAAACCTTGATTCGAACGAAATCCGTCGTCTCCACAAATTTTAATCCTTCTTTTTTCCCTTTCGTTCTCTCAATGTTTATACGTATCGTCGCGACGTCTCTCAACGAACAATTAAAGCCTGTCCCTGTCCTGCCTCAACACTACGCCCGAATTTCGGGCTGCGGACACGCGACGCACGTTCTTAACGACACACACCAGACGACGCACGTCGATGATTGATTGATGGTCACCACCTTGTTTTTTTATTATTAGTTTTATTATTGTTGTTGTTGTTGTTGTTGTTGTTATTATTATTTAATACACCACCAAGTCCCTCACTGATTGTGAGATAACAAGAGTCGGTGGTACACTTTGGCAATGTAGTGATGATCGTCGTTTGAAAATATAACAAGCGTCCGTTTCATTGTGGCTGAATTGTAACAGTTACAGTTTTCTAGTATTTTTTTCTTTCTTTTTCTTTTTTTTTTTTACGGATTTCTGTATCCGACGGTGTCAGTTTTCCCGTATATCTGTTTTACGATGTAAAAATTCTCGTCTATGTATATGTATAGTATTTATGCATGTATGTACCAACGTGCGTTTGTTTTTTGTATAGTATATTTGTGTATATCACGAAACACCAATGTGACACATTTTCACTGTAATCCAGAGGCACGGAAGCGGCATGTATTATTATATGTTGGTCGTATGTTTTATCAGCGATGGGGAAGAGAGCGCGAGAGAGAGAGAGAGAGAGAGAGAGTTGGGGGGGAAGAGACAACGATATAACGAAAAAAGAAAAAAAAAAAAAAAAAGTAGACAGAATTCAACGTGACACTTTATTTGTTTTTTGTTTTCTCGTTGGCTCGTTTGTTTTATATTATTCAATGTTTTTCCACCACACAATAATCACAGCGACGAGTAATCGTTTATAATCCTTTTCGGTACGTGTTATGATTTTCGCAATTTTGTTGCGAAGAAAGGGGAGGAGGGGAAGTACCCGAGAGAAAACGAGAACGATAAAGAAAGAGAGAGGTGTATAGGTAGCGTGTTGTAATACACACGCCGGCGATTAGCGCGTGCTTAAAAACGAAACACACCCACAAACACCAAAACACACAAGCTCACGCGTGAGTAAAGACACAAACTATCAAGCTGCGAGGTAACAGAAAAAAAAAATAAATATATAATAAGCCAATAAACGGCTCTCGCTGACACAGTATCCACGATTGTACAAAGTTACGGGATTCACTTGCGAGGTGAGAAGATGAAGGAGAAAAAATTAAAATAACATTAAAGCACCCCACGATGCGTTGCGTTGGAAGATGTTTAACAAATCGCGGGTAGCAATTGGCGAACGATTAAATAAATGTCTTGATGCGTTGTAAAGTGTAATCCAACAACAACGATGATTTATATGCTCGCGGTAACAAAGTCATCACACTTTCGTTGCAGCACGCGATTTAAGAACGAGTAAACATTCGACCGGAAGGAATTAAATTTAACCAGAGTTAAGTTAAATCACAACCACTCGTTGGTAATCAATGTTTCGTCACAGTCCGTTCTATGCACAAAATGATGTTAAAACGATGTAAACAGTCACAGGTCGACGATGAAAAAATTGATAAAAAAAGAAAAAATAGAACGACGGAAACTTGGATCCATCGATCGATCTCAACGACACTTGGCGTTATACGATTATATCTCCTCTCCTCGTAAAAATGACAGCGCGCTACCGCGTACGTTACATATGACACGATGTCGAAACACGCGTATTCCTACTATTTTACGTATATCCGTTAGTTTCTCCTATTATTCGTTCAGAGAAAGAGAAGCACCGCGGTCTCGACCACGCGTCTCGGGTATCCGCTCGTGACTAGTTGATTCGGCCTCCTCGCTCGGTCGGCAGGGCCGCCACCCCTCCTACCCTTCTCGCTCGTATAGGTAGGCAGAGGCAAAGAGGCACGGTGTTGTCTCGGTGTTTCGCGCGCGGCTCGGCGGTGCGTTGTCTAAGCCTCGTGCCTCCGCGCCTATCCGTTCCCTTCTTCTTGCATTTCGTCCGTTTGCCGCTACGAGAAACGAACGCGACCCTCTTCTGCCCATCGTCGCCCTCTACTAATTCTACTTCTTCGAATTATTATCCCCCCATCTCTCTCTCTCTCTCTCTCTCTCTCTCTCTCTCTCTCTCCGCTTCTTTCTTCCAACGTCCCGACGTGTCGCGGTCTCTCCGTCCGTCGTTTACGGTCGTACAGTCGGGTCGTATAATCGTCGTCGTCGTCGTCGTTATTGGTGGTGGTGGTGTCGTAGTCGTTGTCCGCCTCGCGCCCGGTCCTCACCCGTCGACTGTGGCCCCTCCTCCACCACCACCTTCTCCTACTCCGCCGAACGACTCGGAACCAACACCAGCGCACGGCATAAGTGAAAGTGATTCAGCAACAGCGGCAGCGCATGCCACCAGGTGCCGGGGGGGGTGAGGAAGGGCGGGAGGGAGGAAAGGAACGGGTGGGGGGTGGGGGGGTAGGTTAGGACTTGCGGGGCGCTCCGCAAACATTGAGGGGCAGGGGCGGGGGGGGGAGCTGTGGGAGAAAGAGAGAGACGGATAAATCGACGCGGGACTAGGGCAAGAACGAGAGAGAAGGCAGAGGAAGAGAGGGGGGAGAGGGTCGCTGCAACGACGGCGGAGGCGGAGGCGGAGGAACCGGCCCGGTGTCTCCGCGGTGGGGATGACCCACTTACGGAACCAGGTCTATGTCGGCCGGACAAGTATTGGCGGCTGGCAGGCTCGCTCGCTGGTGTGCTACCGCTTCTGCTGATTCAGGGGCGGGCGGTGGGGGGAGGAGTTTTTTTTTAACGCCGCGCTGCGGGCCGCTTGGTCTCAGCAGCCACGTGTGCCTCCGTCCGCCCCGCTGTCGCATCGCCGTCAACCCTAAAATGCTACACTGTATGCTACGCGTATCTACGATAAACGATTTTTCGAGTAGGTATATTGGAAAAATTTCGTTTCTCGGATGTACATTTTCATCGCCGATGTATATTCTGTAGCACCGTTTCCCGCGATATTTTTACTTTTCTTTTACTTCTCTTCGGATCGACTTTGATCAATTTCCCTGCAGTCGTGTAACGATTATTATTCATTCGGCGAGTAATACGATAATTGACCCGCGGATATGGGATATTCTCCTCGCCGGTGCTGATTCTGATCCGCGGTCTCCAGGATAGTGGGTAGACAGATTGTGACCGCCCGGCACGGCCGGGAATGGGACGAGTTTCGTATAGCCAGCGTTCGCGTTTGCGTCTATCTTGCGAGTGTGTTGTAACAACACACCGCGCTGGTAAGAATCTGGTTATACTGCCCGACTGGTAGCCGCTGCCACCGCTGACACGCCGTATACGCGATAATACCCTGGAACTAACGAAGTGTGCGCAGGTAGCGAAGGGAGATTAAAATTCTCGTTACGAACGGGTTCCGCCCTGCGGCAGGATTACAACGCGCGTCGATCCTTGAATCGAATTGCATTTTCCGCGTTACTTCACCGCCAGTTATGAAAAATACGGCTGAAAGAAAGAAGAAAAATGTGTTCGAAAATATTGCATCGAGAAAGAAAGAAAGAAGGAAAAAGTAAAAGAAAAGAGAAACGATATGGAAACACCAGTTCCTAATATCGTCGCGTCAGATACGCATTAATATTACGCATCGTGAGATGCGTCGGCCTTTGTATAAGAGGAACTCGGTTTATCATGGATTTTTCTACGCGCTCAAAGAGTCACGTCACATCCCCGCCGAACGTCAAACCGCGGGACAACTCTTGCTTTCAAAGAAGAAGAAGAAGAGGAAGAAGAAGAACTTCTTTGGCTCGGTAGCCGGGCAGACCGCTGTTTACAGCTGGGTCAACAGCAACGCCGTTGGCACTCCCGTCGTCGAGCAGCGAACACCACCAGCAGCAGCAGCAACAGCAGCAAGCAGCGAGCTTGCGGTGCGATGTCGATGCGAGCGAGAGCCGCTGGAGGGGAGACCTACTGACCCAGTTCGCCGGGAACATGACGCAGCCGCGACTCACTACCTCCCCTTCCTCCCTCCCACGGATCACCGCGGCTTAACGTCGTACTACCCTCACGGGAAAAAAAAACCCCAAATTGGGTGTAAATTCGTACCCCTACCTTTTTTCTTATGGGAAATTAGCATTATCTATGAGTTGGGGGTACGAATTTACACCCAAGTGGGGTTTTTTTTTCCGTGAGGGTACGGCGAGCCCTCTCCGTCCATCTATCCGATCATCTATCTGTCTATCTATCGTCTATCTAGCTGCCTATCTTTCATCTACCCAAAAATCTATCCATCTTCTATCTTTCATGCTCACGGCCCGTCGTGCCTTGCGACAAGCGTGAGCAGCGTCTAATGTGCACGCGGTTAGAGGAATCCTGATATTCCTAGATCCTGGCGTGGCGTTGCGTCGTTGCGTCGTTGGTACACCTGCAGAGCGAAGCCAGCCTCTCAACGGGCCGCGATCGTCTTTTGGACATGCAGCTAGATATGCGCGCGTAACACACTTATTACAATCACTTACAGCCAGCGTCTATGGTCATAGAGGCGTATCGACGCGCGGGATGCGGAGTGACGCGTTTCGTGTTACTCGATTTCACGTAATGTTACATTTATTTTATCATGCGATGACACGACGTACACACACACCCACACACACACACATCCGTCGTTGTTTCGAACGTAAGCGTAATGGAATTTTGTGACGTATGTTTATATATACCTGTATAGGTATGCATGTATTGCAGGGGTTTTTGTTTTAAGGATATGCACAGCCTGCGGCGTGGAAGTTGAATTACATCAATGACTCATATATCCAATATTGTGCGGGAAAAAAAGTATGAAACAGGTTGCGAGGGACGTTTTTTTCAAATGATGTACATAGGGATAACGAAAAAGAAGAGAAAATAGCAATGCGAGAATAAAAGGAACGTAATTTTGTCTGCAAGAGGTATTGTGAAATACGGGGATTCGAGAGCTTTTGCGACGAGTGGGAGGAAAAACTGCAGGTTAAACCCGTGTCTACCAAGAAGGCGTAATGAATTCAAGAAAAGTGGAGATATCGGAAACTCGACGGAGAGTCGAAGAGTTTGCGAGTGTCGGGCTGACTTGTCAAATCGTATGTATAAAATAGCACGCGACCCCCTGCATAGCGATTGCAAAGCGCGTGTAACTGCAACAACTTTCTCAGCTGCAGTACGAAACGCGTCGTGTCCGGATAGCCGTTCAACTGTCGTTCATCTTACGGTTGTTATTTCGAAATTGGATAAACAGACGTATCGCGAAGTCCACCCAGAGCATAATCAAGTGCGCAAGTAACGAGAAGCCGTGGTTGCATCGTAGGAGAAAATCAAAGGAATCAGAAATTCGTTTCAAACTACTCGAGTATAGTATTTCATTTTAACGCAGCGGTTGCAACGTAACATGTAATTGGTGTTGAATCAGATTTCAACCGAAAGGAGCAAGCGTATGAGTAATAAAGAAAGGGAGTGAAAACGCATGGGAAGAAATCCGGCTATTAGACTTCGTGGAAACCGATGTTACATATCAACTGTGCGACAAATATGGATAGGGAAAGTATGTAATCATTTTCATAAGAGCTCGATTTTTTTATGCTTGCAACAGAGATGATCAGTGAGGCGAATCAAGTCATCGGAAATTCAAAATATCCGTTAATTGACAGTGATGACCTGCTTATACCGTATACATAAAAGTGACAAGCTGATGATACTTTAAGGGTACATAATACAAGTCTATATTGTAATGTGAAAATTAGATTTGAAAGTCAAAGCAAAGTCTAAAATCTATATGTAAAGCTAACTTTACCGTTCAGCCAGCTGTTCGACAAATCTGTAATATGTTTAGACGCAATGTATGTACATAACGAACGAATAAAATTTTCGAACCTCGGACTTTTCCCAGCTTTTCCTTAACATGAATTGTAACGAAAGCGTTACCAACTTCAACATAATGGAATCAGCAATCTTGGTATAGCGAATATATATGCACCTACGTACATAGATGCATACTCAGGTGCTCGTATGTGCATTTGTTGCATCGAACAGTGACCCATACGAAATATCTGGAGTACAGCCAAAAGATAAAATAAGACCCCCATCTATTTATTCCTATTGTTTTCATATTATTTATATACGCGGAATTTAATAGTATATTACAGGAATTGAATTACAAGCAGTAATGCGGACTGAAAACTGTGGACACAAAGACATGTATAATTAATAAAGTGAAGTGGAAAAAGCGTTTAGATAAATTAACAAGAATCTCGATACGATTGTTTATCAAGGAGTGCCGTGCCTCGGTAACGTAAAGAAACATCAGTCTAGGATAATACAATTTCTCGTTGAAAGAGTTACGAAAATGATGATCAGGTGACAATTATATTGAGCTCGTTATTGAGATTATTAAATAGACCGATAAGCGAAAACTAATGAGAATAACAACAATAATAAGGAAAACATCGCATCTGTAACGTGTACGACACACATCACACAATAGATTTTTAAGCCGTGTGTAAAGAGATATTATATTCGATTTGTCGCAGGTCAGGAAAAGGTTGCTGCGTTTTTCACTTTTCATTTTTTATTTATTTATTTATTTATTTATTTTTGTTTCTTTCTTAATCGACCCTGAACCTAACCCAAAGGCCCGAAAGTGTTTTAGAATTGTCTTTCAGGCGCATGCATCGTAACACTGCATATGTAAGGCAGGTGTACGAACATCCGTGTACATGTACACACGTGTTACATACATGTATATACATATATATAAGTATCTATTTGTAATTGAGATAGTTTTATTGTGGATGCAGATAAGCTCGCGCGGACCGCCGGTCGATACGCGTTTTATACATGCATAATGTATCGGTACAACCACGTACATGTTACACCTATGTACGTAAGGTACGCGTCCACGTATCCACGTATGTATGTACGTACGTACATAGTTAGACTTATACATATATGTATAGGTGTTATGCCTACGTTATACCTACAAATGCTCTCTTCACCTAGTCGTAATATTTGTCATAAGTGCGCGGCAAAAGTGTGCCAAGGCTGCATAACGAGCGATGTCCCCACCGCGCTAGCTGCTATAACATTTTCGAAACTAAAAGTAAAATCTAACTCATTGTATCACTTATAGCAATGCTGGGCAATCTCTCTATCTCTTTCTCTCTCCCCTTTTTACGGTGCATAAATGTAAAACAAACTTGTCCAACATTACCGTGGATCAAACAAACTGTCCGTCTATCTATCTATCTGTGCATCTAACTATCTATTAAACTATCTATCTATCGATCTCTCTCTCTCTCTCTCTCTCTCTCTCTCTCTCTCTCGCACACCCACAGCTGTGACCCGTATCTGTGAAACTGGGTTCGAAATGGTTCGTAATTAATATATAATAATGGTAATGATAATAAGAACGTGTTACTATACACAAGTTAGTTGTATGTATTATATACCGCATGACCAACCAGCGTTCAGCTCTGTAACGCAATAACCAACAATGAATTTACGTCATCTTATAACATGCACCGATATACGTAAATTCAGCTCTTCTATTCGTCCGTTAAAAAAATATCCAAGTATAAAGAAGAGAAAGAAGATAGAAAGAAAAGGTACCTCGCACTCGGTGCATTACTATTGATATCAACTATCGCAAACTTGAAACGGGCTATATCACCATCATCGTCGTCGTCGTGGGTAGGAAATACTTCGACTTACTGACCACATTCATCCGTCTATACAGTATAAAATAATTGCACGTATACGCGTGCTGAAAACTTTGGCGTAATAAAACAGAGTACATGTTAAACATGTACGAAAATAAACGCGGGTTGTTCAAATTTTCAAAATTTAATTTCATCATACCAAATCTCTCTCACCGCGGCATGATTTCTTTGATAAGTGTGATAAGATTAGACCTGACCTAACAAAAAAAAAATCGTCTCTATGCGAGGGCGGCACACGAACACCTCTGTTAACCCGTCGTCTATCTTTTATAACAAAGAATACTCCGTGAATGTCACAACGATTCGAAACAATGAAATCCTCAGAGCTGAGAAATGATCTTGCTCAAGATCGTTCTCATCCTCGGTTAAAATAATACACGTACGTTATGTTATGTACGTAATAACACAACCTCCGAACATTGGCGATAAAAATACGAAGAACAGAAAAATGAAGAAGGCACCGGTCAATATCTCCGCACCGTATACGTATTACAGGTGCACTCTGTACGGTGACTTAATTATACATGATAAACACGATGCGTGTACCTGTAACGTGGAATTGTATAAACGCGGCTAGAATCATCCGGCGAGCAGCAAGCAGCAACAGGATAATCGTAGGCTATCGCGTGCATATACCTAATTGACGGATGCAGCAGCTGCACCTGGTGTAGTACAGTGCAACAATGAATACGTTACAACGCAACAACAATAAACTAACACCCGCGTTATACGTTATCCGCGTGCAGTCCGCGAAAATCCCGATCAGTAACAACCGGACGAATTGTCGCAGAGTCGAATTGTATCGATGATAAATGAAAGGGACCGGAATCAATGATCATCGACCTTCGGATTTAAATTATTGCCCAATGTAATGCAGCGTAAATACACGCAAGATATAATCTGTATCGAGCGATAATTAAAATAAGAATCAATTTAACATCGATAACAATCCTTTAAATTCGGACCACCTCTCGTCGCTTCAATCTTTTTAAAATAACATTACGGTACGTTGATAGTAAAATTCCTAACCTCGAATACTGTTACTAACAATAAGAATAATAGTATCCCCACACCGTCGGTGTGAAAAATAGTTTTACAAAAGCAACATGCGATTACAATGTACTCCCAAATGTTGAATGAATACTTGATGCTAGAAAAAAAGGTAAAAAAAAAAATGGGTATCATTAAATTATTTCAAATAAAAATAATTTATTTTATATCACTATTTATTTTTTATCAAGTTCCTGTACCACCGCGCCACGAACATGTAACCTCGATTACCACTCTGCAGATGCTTACTTAATGATTCTGTAATCATTATGTAAATATTTTTTTCTTTATTAAATAAATAAATGAATAAATAAACAAACAAATAAACGTATTTGATTACAGCCTCTGCAGGACGCGACAATCTCTCTATTCACTCGTTTCTGCGCAGGTCTCTCAAAAATAAGAATAATAACGCAGATATATACGAATACACATACATGTACATGCGAGGCTTACGCTGGATATACGATATACTTGAGATGTATAAAATATAATTTATTATAAATTCTAATTGCGTCGGTGTGGTGTGTCAGGTGAGGCTGGGTAGCAGGTATCCCCCATGTGGGTAACCGTGTCAAGGCCGTGCGAACTGGGTTGCAGACCGGCGACGCGCGTTTCATGGAGATGGAGAATGACTGGCGGAGGGGGTGAGAGAGAGAGAGAGAGAAAAAGAGAGAGAGAGAGGTATCGTATATGAAATGTCCGAGTGAGAAATATTCGCAAAACTCTTACTTTTAATCATCTCACATTTCTGGGTATACGTATAACGTGTATAGATCTATACATAGGTATATAATATATAATGCAAATTGTTTATTACTGAAATTCAACGAATCTGCAACATACGTATATATACATATATGGATATACATATATATATATGTTTTTTTTTTATATCCATACATACGCACAGTTATTATGGACGCGCTTTCGCACGTACGTTCGCTGTATGAAATTCATACAACTTTGATACATCGTTATGATATTTCAATTTAAATTAAAATTATTGCAATGGATGATTCCCATGAACAACGGTGCACGATTATTATTGGCCTTGCTGTGCTGGTTTGAAGCTTAAATATCGCACGACAGAAACGTGAGATGAAATAAAAATTTGAGGATATTGTTATTATGAAATTGAATTATTACATGTCCGAGTAAAGAAATGTTAATCGATACGAATACTCGTGAAAATTTCACCCCTGTTACCTAATTATTTATCGAGTATAATCGAAGAAAAATCCGACTTTCAATTTATACTTTTTATTTATAAATTTCTTTTATTTAACCCGAATATTTACGATGGACTCTTGCTGATTTTTCCTTCTCTTTATTTCTTCTTCGAATACTCGTCGATAAAAAAGTATCAAACAAATAGCTTCATAAATATTTTCTCAGTAAAACTTGATTTTCAACGACAAGGGAAAAACAATTGACAAATAGTTAATTGAAACGTGTACATTTTCTTTCAATTTTATCAACTCGGTCCAACATTGTCAGAAAAAAAAGAAATAAAAATACAGTTTCTGCAAATTGTGCCGTTTGAGCAATAATTAAAATGAGTAAAATAAAAAAATAAAAAATCGATCCTATCGAAAAACCGTACGCATAAACATTACACTTGCGCGGCTGATTCTCATTAGATTATTGAGGCTGCGACAACGTAAACTACTCCGCATACAACCACGTACAGCTGAATGTCAATAAAATTTTTCGTCTTTTTTTTTTTTTTAGTCATCAATTTTGTCCAAGCTTTATTTCAACCGAACGTCGTCGCACAAAACGCTACGATAAACTCCACGGTTACCAAAAATTTCAACTCCGTTTTTACCATCGATCAGAAAACGAAACGTGCAGCATGACGAAAGTGTGATTTTAAAAATTTGTCGATAAAACTTGAATCTCTGATTAATGAGAAGAATAATAACAACAACAACAACAACAACAACAACAACAACAATAATAATAATAAAAATTAGAAGTTGAAAAAAACAAATGGAGCAAAATAAACAACGTATATATAAATATATACCTATGTATAATATAGAATAATGAATATATTTCACCACGGGCCCTTTCACCCGAAGTTACGCCACTGTGTCATGTCTACGCGCTAGCCACCTTATGACAATTACAAATTGTATATAATACCTAACTGTAAAGTACAAACGTGTATATATGTATATACCGTATTACATAGATATATGTGTAATATATAGCGTAAATCGAGGATCACGTACTCGAGGTACAAGATATGGTGTATTATGTGCACGTAAGGCATGCACGGAAGTGCTTTCGGGTAGGGCTGGCAGGATGAGGGGGGGGGGGGGGGGGGGGGGGGGGATAAAAAAAATGTTGCGAAAGATCGTCAACTCGTTGCAACGCGAGCCCTCGTCGTTCGAGAGAGCGAGAGAGAAAAATTGGGCAACACTCGTGAACGTGCTGAATTATATTTACAATATACTCATATAGTTTAAAACGGAGCCTCTCGCGCGCATGCGGTAAATAATGATCAAAGATTAATCGATTTTCGATCGAAACGATTATTTTTTTTTTTCTTTTCCGAATAATCGAGCGTAATCGATTATTTTTCAAAATCGATTAATCGGGTGATTCGATTATATTTCATCACTATCGATTTTTGTTTTTCAATCCCATTAACGACGCGGTGGAATATCAATTTGTGTGATCGGAGTATCAATCATTATCGTTGTCTTACTTATCAAGCTCATATTTGATATAATTAGTGAAAGATGAATGAATATTTTCTACCTGACCGAATGCACCGTTACGAAAAAAAAAAAAAATAATACGAAATAATGGATTATTCAATTAATTCTTATCGATTCAATCGAGTCGCGTTCGATTCTTTTTTTGGACTTGACTAATCGATGCATCGATTATATTCAGTTTAGCGGCCATCGCTCGACCATGTATGTATATACAAGTATAAGAATTATATTTGTGTAATTTTCTTTCCAAAAAGCCATTTGTCAAGTGTCAAACTCAATTTTCTCGACTTCGAAATGCAACTTTGAAATGCTTTGATTATATTTCACAACTTTCCCGTTGCGACAATTTTTCTTCGATTACCGAAGGAGTTGTACGGTATACAAGTAAAAACATACGTACGTCCTTTAACTCAGCATCGCGTGTTTTAACGATATTTGTTGTACGTTTGCGCAAGATAGACGGAGTGATAAGGAAAAAAAAAAAACAAAAAAATTAACGATTCATTGGTCGAAGAACCGAAATGTGAGAAAGTAAGAAAGAGAACGTTTAAAAATCAGAAAAAAAAAATTCACGCGCAAATTTGTCACTAAACGCGGAATACGCAGCGTTAACGCGGCAGATTGATTGCAATAAGAAAGTGATATCGCATTACCTGTTGGTAAAATAATTAATCGCCGTTCAAAAACGCAGCGGAATAATGAATAAGAATTACAACACTTGAGCAATCCTACGGTGTACATGCGGTAACATGTTCAGAGATATATAAATACGATAATCGAAACTGCAGGGTATAATAATAATAATAATAATAATAATGATAAAAATAATATTAATAATAATAACAAAAATAGTAACAAGTATCGAATAATACTCGAATACGTTTCAAATTCGTAACTGTCCGCATGAATATTTTTCACGCGTGATAGCCAAGATAAAAGAAATAATAAAATATATAAACAAATATAACGAATAAATAAAAAAAAAAAAAAAGAGTTTGAAACGGGAATAATATTTGACATTCTTCGTCATCTTTCCATTTGTGCAACAAATTTCGAGCAAACTAGGTAGGCTACGATGTATAAAATTGTCATAGGTAACTAATCCATATATATGTATATATATTATACGTATAATATACAGACCGTAATTTTGTGAGAAAGTTGTAAGCAAGTTAATTTAGACAGCATGGTAGCGCAATAAATAATTCATACGCGTATGGGTAACATGGATACTTACCATCTAAATATTTTGAAAGCGTTTTTCATTGTCAGTAAATTGTTATAACCGGTGGTAATAAGGTGCGACCCAGTGGCGCAAATACTCTCTAGAAACTTGGCGGATGCTTGGCCTTCCTTTCTCATTATTTACTGCAGTTGTAATTTCATCCCCGACCATGACCATATACTGCAGACGGTCCCATTTTCTGCATTTCACTGCATTCACGAGGGCTATAACAAGACCGTCGTAAAATTCTTCGCAACTGCGAACTCTGGCGATGCAATAAAGTGCAACACGCTTTCCTCAAAATCGGAGAAGAAATGCCCACGTGTATAACAATGTTGTACTGAACGTAAGGAATCCCATGCGAACCCAACCAACCATCGGACCCTCCCAATTTTTGATTTTTTTCAACATTTTTTCTGAAATTCTACTAATCCTGAAACAGTACCCTCAATTTTTTCAGATTTTATATTGAAATGGTTTATTATTTATACACATTGAGAGTGATTTTGAAAATGACCTTTAACAAAATTCTCAAATGATTGTCAAAAACTGTATTTTATTTTCCAAATATTTCAAGATCGTGTTCATGACTGTATGATTTTTTAATATTTTCTTTTAGCGCTTTTGATTTTTTTTTTTTTTTTTGATCAATTAAAACATTGTTCAAACGATCTGAAAATTCCCGAAAAATTCTCAAAACTTGGAGTTTTCACTTAGAAAATTTCTAGGCGGGTTTCGTAATGAAGTTGATGAAAAAAGTTGAGTATAGCAGATTTTGAGAATTTTTTGTGCATTTCCAGACCGTTTAAACAATGTTTTTCTTGGTCACAAAAAAATAGAGAGTGCTGAAAAAAATATTTTAAAAATCGGCCCATCATGGGTACGGTTTTGAAATGTTTGGAATAGAACATATAGTTTCTAAGAATTTTTCGTTCAAACTTTAAATAAGCTCCTTTCCAAAATCACTCAAAATATTAACCAATGACTAAGCAGTTGAATACAAGGTTGGAAAAAATTCAGGATACTGTTTCAGAGCCGGGACAATTGCAGAAATTGTTTTGAACAGAATCAAAAATGTTTAGGATCAAACGTTGTTGGGTTTCGCATGGAATTCCCCATATAAATGTCGATGATGATGATAACGAGCGTGACTCGATAGTATCAAAAGTACGTTAGATTAATTTATACACCCTGCGCATAACATTCAGCTGCTTCATTTTATAACCGAATTACTCGAGCACCGAATACTGATACATGTATAATATAATTACAGGTAGGTTGTACGTTCTAATCGAGCGACGTTATCGGTTTTACCCGAAGTTACAATGTGCACAAAACACACGTTAACACAGTCACATATTATCCCTCTTCCGATTAATTATAATAGTGCTTCGCCTGCGTTGCGGCCTTGATACGACATTCGACTCACAAAGGTGAGAGATAAGATACGACACCTTCGGTACCAAGGACTCCGAATATCTTCCTCAGATTATACACTTATACACAACCGCTTGTGTCGCACACGCGATGCATTAGAGGCCTGCTTTAGGTGTAGAATTAGAAAAGTAAACAACGACGAAATCCTACCTGTAATCAACCAAGTAAGGTCAGTATTGTACGATATAAACTCGAGGAGAGTTTAATTTCCTCCTAACTTGATTTGTTACAGTAGACAAATCAGCCTTAACGTGACTAATGACTATGAACGTTGGGAAAAATATCACTGTTTCGGAATTCCTGAATGGCTTTCAAAGTGCCAAGTTTCCAAAATTATTTACACGCTTTATCCAAATTTTGCACAATCCCTAAAAAAAAAACGAAAAAACAACGACAACGATACCATCGAAATCATGAACTTGAATCTCACATTCGATCCAGCCATTAAATTCAAAATTGTCTTATCTGTGCCAGCTATAGATATTACAAATTTTCTTTCCATAAACATCCTCAACTCTTATTCGTTCAACGTATAAGAAAAGATAAATAAACAAATAAATAATCTTACAGATGTAAATCGACGTAAGAGGGCAATATTTAAGGGTAGCGAAAAACAGGGTGGCCATAAATTTTTCGGAAAAAACTTCCATGACATTTCCACATGTTCTAGGACTTTCTACCCACTTTTCCCCAACATTTCCCCAGTTCTAGTAAGTTACTAAAGCCTAAATCCTTCAGTTTATTAACTCTACGTTATTCGGCTCAAATTCAATGCGAAATGGAGTAAAATATAACATCAAAAAAGTTAGTTTAAAACCCAATTCATTCTCTCGACGAAAATAACAAAATTTCTAACCTCAAAAAATCATTTCCAGTTCCCGTGATAGAAAAGTGATACTTTCAGTTATCTACCATAATCAAATTAAAAATTCCCCGACAACTCCGGGTTTTTCAAGTCTGTGGCCACCCTGAAAAAAGGTTTTTTCTTTTTTTTTTTCTTCTTCTCATTTCTATCGCATTTTGCATCGCGCGAAACTGATCCGCATGTATCCATAAAATCGCTGCGCGAATCGGAACGATAGAGAGCGAAAATACTCGAACCCGGTTGAGAACGAGACCGAGAACGGTTTTACTTTCATTGTGACATTACGAGGGGAGGGAGGGGGGAGACTTTCATTGGCAATGGAGAAGCATCGGCGCAGCCAGAGATCCTTGCTCGCCGATTATGCGAGGAGTCTGTTACGCCTGTTACGCGATGTACCGACGCCTTTCTCTCTCTCTCTCTCTCTCTCTCTCTCTCTCTCTCATTTTCTCTTACTTTCTCTCTCTCTCTCTCTCTCTCTTTCTCTCACTTCACAGCGATGACGCGAGGCTTGCCTCACCGTGAAGTAACTCCTCACTCCTACTTTCATCGATCATCGTCCGGCGGCTCGACGCGATGTTGGCACACTTTGGAAACATCGCGTTGTTTGAATCGTTTGCTAGGATGCTGCGGCCCGTGATTATCCATTCTTTCGATCATTCGTTATATACATATACATACGCTGAGAAAAATTTCATTTCTTACAGTAACTAGAAAAATTGAGTGAAACAGGTATCGTTAAGGTAGTAGTCTGGTAACTTGAGACGATTTTCATGTATTTTTTTGGAGGGCGTTTTTTTGTAGGACAAATAAAAATGAATCGTTTTTGATATTTAGGATGTGTTTGTTTACATATTAAAGATACGGAAAAAAATTTTTTTTAAAAAATTTAATAGTTTATTATTATTGTTGTTATTATTATTGATCGAAGTTGGCGACTCGAAAAAAAAGCGCGTGGGTGGCCCCGGTGATTTTGGCTCTTGATGTTATCTGAATTCAAAAATTCTTGATAATTCTTGATCTATACAGACATGTCGTTCTCCACGCACCACGTTCATTTTCCACATTTTTATCGGACCGTTTCTTATCTCGATAAATTTTTACTATTGGAGTGAAAGAAAAAAACAACTTCAAAAAACCTTATATAGTACACGTGTCGTACCTCAATTATCGTTGTTCCATCATAATCGGCTGAATGAACGAACGAACGAACGAATAAAAGACGAAGGTAAGAATCGACGGATAGACATTTCGCTTGTTCTCTCAAGTTCTACGACCTGCACTTGCACAAAAGCAAGAAAAGCATCATGTAATTACGCAATATATGGATACGAAAAGACGAAAAGAAGGAAATATTCGTGAAGGAGGGTTTTTTTTTTTTTTTTTTTGAGGTAGCAGGGCTGATCCGCCATCGTCATCATCATCCTGTACATTGTCAGATGCGTATAACGCGTTCCCACGGAAAAGTGGGCCGGGCATCCGCTGCCTGCATGCTCATACGTATTATAATACCTTGTGACTCGTACTCCCTGCTCAACGTCCCGGGGACTGAATACGACAGCAGCAAGGCTTACGAATAAGGCCCCAACGAGAAACGAGACAAGTCGCCAATATTGAAAATGACAAATTTTGGGCGCCGGATACAAAGTACCACGATAAAAAGATACCGGAAGGAAAAGGTAACTCGGTACCTCGGTATTTTGCGGAGGGAAAGGTTTAATCGCACTATTTATAATTTTATAATTGCCAAATTACGGGGATAAATGATAATCGCAATTTATTTAGAGGTCAAGGAATCGAGTCTAGGAATTATACGAAGCGGACGGGAAAACCTCTATAGGAATTAGCAACAAAATAGAAATAAACGTTGAGATAATAGAGACGATATAAACGCGACGTAAAGATATTTGCCTAAAAAGCTCAAGTTTAATGTATGTAACAGAAAAAAAATAAATAAATAAATCAAAGAGCGTAGCAGGAATCGTAATTCGATTGCACAAAAGGAACATTGCCTTAAATTAATAACTGCGACGCGAATTGAGTAGGTACGGAGGATATTCATGCGATATGCAAACATATCTTACACGACAAATAGGGAAAGAAGCTAAATTATAACGTACGCGAGTTACTGACGGGAATACGCATACGGAATATTTTAGGCGCGGTAAGAAACGTAAGCCAAGTATTATTTACCAATAAAGGCGAAATATATTAAACATGGCACAAGCAAAAAATAAAAAACAACAATCGACGGTAATATTAGAACACGATGTATAAAAAGGCGCGACGCGACGCAAGTTCAGATTATTTCCTAAATCCAGTAAAGACGTAAGTAATTGACGAAGCGTAAGGAAAATCGAAAACGAGAATTAATTCGCGAACGCCAATCTAGACACGAAGAGTTTACCGGAATTAACAAGTCACCAATATTGGTTAGGATATTGACTATAAAACGGCTTATCGATGTGGTCAATTGAAAGAAATTGAGATAAAGAAAGCGACACGAAATGGAGAATTCGAAATAAAACTGAACAGAAGCCGGGGTAGGAAAAAAAAATCAGCAAACGAGGATGTACGATAGACCGAACAATAAATTAAAAGATACTGCAAAAAGGTAACGCGAAGGTGAAGTAAAACTGAAGTTAGACTGCCGGTCGGATGATCGTCATTCTCGGACGAGGCTCGGAGAAGAAATGTCCCTAGAAGTGACCACGTGACGGTCCGTAGCAGCGTTGCCAACCCTCTGGCGGCAACAGGCCGTACTCAAAGTAAAAACGGACCCGTAATTTGAAATTTCAGGATTTTGCTTCGTTTCCAAAGGAACGGATAATCAATTGAATCGCGATGGGATAAAAATAAAATAATATTAAGTGAGTGAGGTGTACGCATAAAAAAGAATAAAAAATATTACAATAATTGCTGGCGCCCTATAAAAACGAACCGAAAAATTAATTCGATTACGGACGAATTAATTGGATCGACGTAAGGCGTGGAACCAGGCATTTACATTGTAAACTTGTACGTATGAATGATAATTGACTTGGTTATAATATCTATTATACGCATTGATCGAGTTTCAACGAGAGTTCGCGTTGTATGAAAAGGAGAAAAGGGTAATAGAAATTACTAATAACACTTAGATTCATCGATTCGTTTATACGTACGCACAAAATTAGCGTGCGAACAATTATATGCTGGTAATGAAAGAAGAAACATCATACAATGCTAAAAGTTAATGTGAGATGAGAGAATATAGAAAACGGTGAGGAATTTTTTTTACGAAGTGAATAACCCAAGGAAAAAATAAACATATTTCATCGACGAGCTTCCTGTATTTAACATACATTGACGTAACGTGAATCAAAATTGCGACGAAACGGTTTTCATTGCACGCTGCCTGCAATAAATGCGTGAAAAAAAAAAAAAATTAGGAAAGGAAAAAGAACGAAATGAATCCACAACGGAACTCGTGTTCGCAACGCGAAATAATATGTATAACGAATCGAACCGAGCAAAACAGCGATAAGAAGAAAAACAACGAAAAAGTACAAGAAAAAGGAAAGAAAATAAAAAAAAAAACTCGCGTAAATCAATAAGTCACAGAAACAAACCAACCGACAAACAAACAAACAAACATCTATTAAAATAGTGTATTCGTTGAGCTATGTGCTGTAATAATACATTAATTTTGCGAAAGAGGGGAAGAGTGTTATAAATGTTGTTCTCGAACATTATTCACCTAAGTAAGTGTGCCAAATTGCGCTCTGTAATACACATCTATAAAGGCATGCATCATGTGTGTATAACGTAAATACATTATGCGTATAATTATAAGGTTAATAAATCTGTTATCAGCGGCTGCAGATAACAGGTGCGATAACGAATGTAGGTCAGTTTGATACAAGTGACCCAATTCCCGAGAGTGCCGCGCCATGCAGGGTATACATATATTATATATACAAATATATATATATATATATATATATATATGTATATGTATGTATTATACGATAGAATACAATAAATTGTACGTGACGCGTACATACACATATATATAACATATACTGAATGTTGAGTAAAAATGTGCAAGCTGTATATTGTTAAATGGCAAACTTCACATTAATCTCGAAAAGAAGTGAATTTTTACATAATTTCAATTTTAACCTTGAATAAATTTTCAAACAATCGAGTTATCAAAACACGATAAGAAGCCTTTTTTGTAGAGCGTTGAATTCCCTGCAAAAATATGCATCGGACGTTCATGAACATTGCCTCGTTATTGAGCTACAAAAATCAGAATGAAACTAAAGCTACTTTCGCGTGTTACTTCACATGGAAAATGAAAAATGGCGTTCAGGAACCACTAAATGTCGACGTTAAGGGCTCAAATTATGACAGGCGTCTTATTTCCTCTTCCTACAACTACTAAACGTGTGACTTTGAAGAGGAAATATTTAATTTTTCTTGGGCCGGTTTAATATAATACATATCATATAGTACATGTAATAAGTACTTTTGTACCAATTATCTTTCACTTTATCATACTGTATCTGCGTACACATGCCTAATTAGATTATACCGGATATATTATCGTACCACAGGCGTGCGATCATTGGTTACATTATTATTACTGTTACTATTATCATCACTATCATCGTACCGCATCAACTTTTATACATGTATGCAATTATGCGTACGTTTGTGTTAATAACTGATTACGCAGGGTAAGGGGAAATGTGTGTAAGCCACTAGCTTGATAAAGTGAAAACTTAAATATGAATGAGAAATTTCACTCGACGAAGTTTATAAAAAACACTGCAAGCGCATGTTTGCTCAAATCATCTATGTAATACATGTATCGATTTACCACATTCCCCATAACACTTCATACGTATCTGGTACTTTGATTTTTTTTTTTGCCCAATGTTTTCTCAAACGAAAAATTCCCTTTAAATTGAAAGACAAGTAAAAAAAAAAATTCCATGTACCGTTGATGTAGATATTCTATTAAAGGTAAAATTCTACACTAATTACGGTATCTAAGCATCGACTGCGCACCGATAAACATAACAGAAGACCATCGAAAACGAAACGTCTGCTACAATTGATTGTGTTATAACAATGATGAGATTGAAAAAATTACAAGAGCTATTAAATTCTATATTCATTCGAAGAGCTGTTACAAGACGTTCGAAAATTTCCGGAATCGTTTAAAAATAAAACAAGTGCAGGAGGAAATAACGATCAAGCTGTCATTTGTGATTAAGAAAAAATATACCTAAAATGGTATAATGTAAAATATGATACAGATTAAAGACAGTTTAAACTTCAAACCGTACAAATTAGACATAATATAAATATTAACGTGTGTACGGGAATATGCGGAGTAGATATTTTGATCTCCAAAACGACGGTTCGATTAACGCCGAAGGTGCCATTTTTGTGAAAAAAAAAAAAAAAAATAAAAAAAATAACTTCACCGACGAATTCAAGCGATAAACAATAAAAACCGTTCGAATCAACCATCGCAACGAAACATCTCGATGAATTGAACAGGAGAATTGTAAAAAGGGCCGAAGGCGTCATTTTTGTCATAAAAAACGACTTGTATCCGTTTTAAAAAAAATTTTTCGTTGCAGGCACTTACAGCCTCTTTTATTTTTCTAAAGAATTCTGATAAATCAATGTAAAGAAGAATCGAATAAATTTTCTTATCCGCATAAGCTTCACGCGTGAGATCGAACGCGCGTTAAACTTTGTTAAATCCACGTGCAAAGAACGCAAGTATAATAACAGGGCGTAACCGTCGCGTTGCTTTGTCGTCGGTATGACGGGGAAATATTTGAATCTGGGTCAGCGGCGAGCGTATAATGGGCTAGGTTCGGGAGCGTCGCGACGCCCGGCGTCGTCCCACCTCCGCAACTTGACCCATTTACCCGGTGCACTTGGACTACATATATAAAATATCGACGAACGACGCCTTCGGTTCTTCGCGTGCCGCAAAGACGCCGACGCTCGTCTCGTTGGAGAAAATAAAGAAAAAAAAAAAATTTATAAAAATCTTCTTACATACGGTATGCGTGTATTTTTTATAGCCCAAGAAATTTGCCCAATCGCCGATCGTGCCAATGTTTGCATACGTGACCCGTAACTCGGTTAGTTAATTAAGCGTAAAGATAAATAAATTTATACATATATATATATATATATATATATATATATATATATATATATAAAAAACAGTCTTCAAATATTTTCATTTTTCTATATCGCAACCGAATAATATAATTCGGAGTAAAAATACAAAAACCGAGTCTTTTTCTATCGTTATTATTATTAATTTTTAAATTCCTGTAACCTGAAAATTCGGTGTTTCTGTTCGATCCTTTTTTTTTTGATTTTTTTCTTTCTTACTTTGGTCACCGGTATATATATATATATATATATATATATACAGCCTACTAATTTTCTTGTTACTATTGCGATAATTCAATGTTGGCGCAACGATAAATTGATGTCAAGGTCTTGTTTGACTGAACGAGAGAAGAAGTTGAAAAAAAAAAAAAACCCAGCAAACACAAAACTTAGTCAACCAAACGAACAGGTTTAACATCGCTATGTAATCGCGGAGAAAATTTATTTTTGACGATTGTAATGACAATAAATAATGATTCGTATCATATTTAATTGTAATTCGCACCCATTTTCCTTTATAGATTTTCTTTAATAGATATATAATTCGACGACAGTTTTCTCAGCGTAACAAGCTATTCATTGTCATCGATAATACGAATCTAATAACAAACTTTGTTGTCATTCAAGTTGTTTCAGTAAATTTTATTAAAACTGAATAAAGCGTATAATGTATACAAATAATTGGGGTTATTTTTGACTCCTGACGCTCCTGACTTTTAGTTGCTAATTATAAATGTATAATACGTGCACCGATTGTTCGATTTGTTTCACGACGAACAATGATCGAACAGCTGAATACCGAAGTGTGTAACCAAAGGTCTGCGAGGAAAAGGAACGAAAAAAAAGAAAGAAAAATAGGAAAAAAACAAAAAAAATAATTACAAACAATCAGAATAGCGTAATTGTTGGTTAAAGTAACACCAGGTGTTTTGGAGAATAGTACAAGTTAATCGTGCATGGTTACGCGTAACACCGTGAAACAGGCAATGAGCAACGAACGAATTTCGCAACGTAATAAGCGTGGTAGTGATTTTGTGTGTAAAGAATAGAATACCGGCTAAACAGAGAGTTCCCTGTTTTAAATACGATATTTTTCCTGTTAAGTAACGAGTTTAACCGAGAAATATTGTTCCCTATATAACAATAAGTATATTACAGTAAGGTATGTCGTATTATTTGTACGTGTGTATCTAATTTAGAGTTGTTCACGGGGGAAGAAAAATAAAAATTTCCTGCTTTCGAGTTTTAGCTGTTACATTGATATAAGACGTAAAAAAAAAAAAATTCTCACCTTAACTCTCACCGCCGATTTTGAGTGAAAATATTGACCAAAATGAAAATATCAAGGGACCGGTTGTTTGTAGGTAACAATACTTAGTACGAGATCTCCAGATATTTTATTGAAATTTGCATATTTTTAGAATTGTTGTGACTTAAAAGTGAAGAAAATTGATATAATCGTATTAAAATGCGAGAAAATAAAACTTTTTTTCATTCTTTGTTTCTACAAAATTTTACGTGTTATTTCAACGTAAAAACGAAAACTGGAAAGCGGGACCCCTAAATCCTATGCGATCGAGTTCAAATTTTCAGGGAATTTTGCTTGTGGTTTTCAAGAACCGCTCTAGTATCTACGCATGTCTACTGTAAGCTTCTTTTCTCCTCTCTATGCTGTAATCTGTGTTCTCGCATCGCCAAAGTGATTTATATCTCGAGTAGTAGTCCTTTACAGGGTTCCTGATTTCCTAGGGTACGTTAGATGCCGTCCTTACCGACATTCTTGAATTCAATACCGAATAACTAGCTCATTATCAACTTTTGACTAAAAACGGTACAACAACCAAACATGTAGAAAATTCAACTCTCCGTAATTTCATTCCGACCAATGTTTTTCTCTCTACGTTCGATATTTTCCAACTTGAACCGTAAATTCAAGATGGCGATCTAAGCCACCGCGGAACCTGCTCGAAATTCTGGATTCAAGACCAACGTTGATCCCCGCCGGTGACGATAAAAAAAAAAAAGAATAAAAGAAGAATATCGCGCTATCAAAAGAATTGCGATTTCACGTGTTCTTTCTCGGTAGGTACACATACCGACCGAGCTATAGAACGTAATACGCATTCTTGTTTCGCGTGTGCGCAGCCATACGTGGTGATAATAATAGGCATGTAACATATGTACGCCAATAGAAAGAGGGATGGAGGGAAGACACATACCAAATATAATAGGTGGGAAGGAAAAGAGGAGAGGATAGGTTGGATAGGAGATAACCGACGAAGATAGACACATTCCGCTCACGCACGGCAGACATCTCCGTGGTTAGGTTAGGTTAGGCGTACCCGCGTGATCCTCGCGGCTTATATACGATGAGGCGCGCACACGCCGCATTCGTTTCTCATTGACCCAGTTACCCAGTACACTTGACCGCCTCTGCAGCCACATCCAGGCATGCTCTACGCGCGTCTCTCTCTCTCTCTCTCTCTCTCTCTCTCCCCCCACCGCGGCCTTCTTTTTATTTCCCCTCCGTCCCTCCGACGCTTTTAGAACGGTTCTACTAGATTCTGCGCACGTGTAAAGCCGCGGGCGTGTGCTACGATAATATATACGTTCTTCAAGTGGGAGGGGAGGGAACAAAATTTATCGGAAAACCTAGAATAAATTATTGAACAAGTCGAAGAATAATTGAGGTTGGCTGGTTGGTTGGTTGGACGAAAATCGATCAT
The DNA here is from genome assembly GCF_021901455.1 of Neodiprion lecontei. NCBI lineage: Eukaryota > Metazoa > Arthropoda > Insecta > Hymenoptera > Diprionidae > Neodiprion > Neodiprion lecontei. Next base: position 7,176,709 of record NC_060261.1, read on the forward strand.
TTTTATCAATTTTAAATAACGAGGATAATACGTATGGTCCTACGGATGTATGGATGGATGTACATACGTCGAGTTGTTGTCGAGGTATACTTTGAAAATATGCAAAAAAAAAAATTAAATAAAAAATTGAAAAATAAATTAAATAAATAGACGATACTGACATTGTAAACAATAGCTGAGATCCTAACGATGCTTCGCTTCAAATGGCTTCGAAGTATTCTTGAAATCTAGTAGATCTTTCGATTTTCTCTTTATTTCAGTCGGATCAGCGTCATTTTCTACAAATGACACCTGCGTTCGATTTAATATTACACGGTGCGAAAACCGGACGTAAAGAAAGAAAAAAAAAAAAAATGTATCAAATAAATTTGTCGAAAACAGTTCCTTCCTAATAAAATAATTAACCATTGTGTACCGAAATCGAAGGAATCATCTACTGTACACGGTTTTCGACTATTTCCAAATCAATATTAAACTAAGCATCGTTATCGAATCTTTCGTCTATAATTTCATTACCTATCCTTTCGTTTTCTTTCCGTCTTTGTATTTATTTTTAAAGATCTCTTCGTCACGGCTTGCAAATATAGTAATTGTATATATTATCTTCAACGTACGATCTATCTAGATATCTGTAATGATCGTCCTATCTTGTTCTCCTTCTCCGGTAATAGCCCGAATCGAAACATAGAAATAAACCGCGTTTACTACCACTGCTACACAAATCCGAGTCCTTGAAGTGTTGTATATTTTATTTCACGATTTTATTTTTTATTGTTTATTTTCATTTTATTTTTTTTCGCTGCCGCGACTCACGCGCGCAGGTTGACGCAATCAGTTTTGAGTTCTCGATGCCTAAAACTTCGGGGAGAAATTTGCAGAAGGCGGAGGAGAGGACTTGCCCGAAAAGAGAGAGAGAGATATATGGAGGAGAGAAAGATTGTAAAACGATTTGCACGTAGTTCGTTTGAATAGTATGACGTGGTGTACGTGAGGAAAAAAAAGAAAAAAAAAAACCAAGCAAAACGCTTAATACGCGACCTCGACAAATTTTTGCACTTAATTCACGCTTCTCAAGTGATGGGATATGTAACAATGCGAAGAGTCCTTGTTAAAAATGATCATATATATAACAGATGTTTGACGAAATATTTTCATTGCTTCTTTTCGTTTTTTTTTTCTTTTTTTCTTCTTATTCAATGTTTGTTTTATTTTATGTTATTTGGTTCGTTTATACGCTTCTTTCGTGACTATCGCCGCAAGTTTTCTATGAAATTATTCGACAGCGAACGACCTTGAATTATGCGATACTAAACATGTCGCAACGAGATTTTTAATACAATTATATATATATACATATCTTGCACTTGTGCTTACCTACAATACATACTGTAAGTGTAATGTTGAAAATGGAAAGTGAAGTTCTTGCATGTGTAGGAAGAAAAAAAGACATACATACCTACCCATATACATCACAGGTATGTATGTAATATTTTATTCGCAAATATGACGACACGTCGTCTATGTATTCAAGGTATATTATTAGACGATGCGAATTATTATCGACGGTGAAACGGATATTGTCCTCGAAGTAAATGATTGATTTTCTTTTTTCTCTTCTATCACATATTCTAGAAATAAAAACAACCAAAACATTTCACAGTGTAGTTTTACGATATGACGGTATCGGAAACGGATTGAAAAAAAAAAAACGAAAAAATTAAAAAATAGTTATTTTCAAAGATACCATTCAACAAATAGTATTTTAAGTATACACTCAGAATATGTTTAAATTTTTTTCTCGCTTCTTAAAGAGGCAATGAAAAAATTATTCAGGTAGGTAAAGTTTCGTGTTTCAAGAAATTCTACCTGATCGAAATATTTACAGAATGTTTTATACAGACGCGACGCGGTGATCAGATTATTATACGTCATATGCAGGGTGTATAATCGATCTGAATAACGAATTTTACGATGATTATTAGACCTACATATTTATGTAAGTTTACTCATGATATCAAATACATAAATATATATAACATGTATATAATATGGATATAGAAATTTGTAAATCCTTAAAGGCGTGGGAAAAATGTAATCCCAAAAATTACAAGGTACGCACCTCATGTGGAATCTGCGCCTTTCGAATTTGGAATGCTTCGTTTTTTCCGTAGAATGTGCAAAAAGGAACAACTTTCGTCACTATATTTTATACATATTCACATAGGCAGAATAGTTCGTCTACGGAAATTCCCGTCGGAGTGTCGACATGCCGCGTGCTTTTGTTTGAGTTGAGTGAAGAGAGGAAAAAAAAAAAAAAAAACAAAGACAAACAATTTGTTTCTTCATATTCCCTTTTTCCCGCCATATATATATAATAAAGAAAAGTGTATTCGAGACAATTACCTATAATTTAACAATTGTTTTCAACTGGCCCTTTTCATATACATACGCATACATGTGTAGCTAAATTGTACGATACAAATGTTACAAAACATAATCCGATGGAAATCATAACTATTATATAAATGATAATCACTCTTTCCCCCACTTTTTTTTTTTTTTTTTTTTTGCAAACGTTTTTATACACCCTGATCTTTTTTCTTTATCACTGATCCCTCTTACGGTTTTACGCTGCACTACGACGCTACGTTATTGTAAAGCATGTTCACATATCATCTATTATACATACATATGCATGTATATCTATGTGTGTGTGTGTGTGTGTGTGTAGTTAATTTCACCTCCTCGTCACGCGCAGAGTGAGAGTGGTGAACAAGGTCTGCTATTTTTATCTGATCGTATATAATGTAACACCCTGTCCTGTGTGTAATGTACACGCGTAACTGACTGCAAATAAGTGTATACGATACGTAGATACACGTATATATTTAATTATTTACGTTAGTTCGATGACGAGAATCGTTTTTTCTTAAATTCTTACGAAAATTATTAATTACATATATTATATGTATGTGTAACATAAGCCAGAAATTTCTCGCCGAAAAATTTCTGTATACTTTATTCATTTGTCCCACTTGCGACATTACGGTGAAATTTTGAATCATCTTTTACAATGACGCGTATGTGTATATACACGTAATGTGGGTGGCGTATAATTTATAAAACGACAGATGCGTGCGGTAATTCGCGAGGGCGATTTTTTTACAGTCGAATCGAATCGAATGACGGTTTGAATGACTGGCGCCTGTTGTACCTTGCGGCCCACTTTGCCTCTTTAGACGACGGATTCTCAACGAGTATTATTTAACCTGTTGTCTGTCTGTCTACCTACAGTCTACAACGATGTGGCAATTGCGAGAAACTTGGGAACTACGACGCGCGGGATACTTCAAGGGTGATGGATTTTCGAAACGAACAAAAGAAAGAAAACCGATGGACGGAATCGAACGTTGAAAAAATGACGGGGAAAAAAAAAAAAAAAAAAACCAACATATAAACAGCACTGTTCACCGTTTATACATGTATAGTTTATCAATATTAAGGATAAATTTTTTAAGGTATTATATCGAAATGAAAATAGGTGTATATAAGAAGAAAATATTTCGAGTCGAATTTTCATGACACCTATACGTCTGTATTGTGATAAAGAGGACAATAACGTATTTATCCAAGATAATTCTGATTCCGAAATGACCGATGCTGTTGTTCTATTATAATAATATGATTTTGGTTGCGGGAGAGAGGAGAAAAAAACAACTGATTTTACACGAAATTGCAGGTAAAGACGAACGCGTTAAAATTTTGTGGTAAAAAATATCCACGTCGAGTATATTTTTTACCGTAAACGTAACGGATTTTATTCTGCAGGGGCGGGGGGTTGAAATTCCGAAATTGAAAAGTTCCGAAAGCGACAAATTTCGAATTTTATTGGTGGCGAAACTTGAAGTAAAGAAATGAAACTTTGACGAAACGTTGAAGTTTCGAACAGTTCGAAACCCGACGGTCAAAGTTCCGAAAGTTCGGACACTAGAAAATATCAAAATCTTGACTATCGATATTCCGAATGACGGAAGATTTTCAGTTCCGTGAATTTCCGTCTCGGAGAAATTTCACCACTTTGATTTTTCTTTGTCTTGGATTTTCCATATTTTTACCTTCAAAATCCTGGTAATTCTGATTTACGGTTTATCTGATTTTTTGCACCCACTCGTCGAGTAAACTACGCCGTGTGATTATATTTTAATCCTCAGAATTTTACTCCGTCAAATCTTGACTTATTAAAAATTTACTTTATCGTAACTCGAATTTTCGAAATCTTGTATTTCGGATCTTTCAGCCGTCACCTTTTCGATCATTAAAAACATTGTTGTTTCGTCAAAGTTCGATTTCTTTACTTCAAATAATTCGAAATTCCTCGTTTTCGAAACTTTTCAAATCCGGAATATCAACCCCGTCCCACTCTCCGCACAGTCGTGGATTCGGAACAGTGATTCTGTAGTAAACATGTTAACAAAAAAAAAAAAAAAAAAAAAACCGACGTGTCCCTCTCCCCCTACAGTTTTCATTAAAATCGACTCTTTCGTTCTCTCTCCTCTTCCCCGTTCCCCTCTTCTTCTCTTCCCACTTACACTCAAATCCCAATTACAATAACAGAGCTAGCGGCGTGTCCGCAATTTATTCGTTTTTCCGACGGTCGTTGCAACTTGTGTCTAGTTTTTCCACCCGATCTGTCTGGATTTTCTCTCTCTCCGCTGCCGCTGCTGCTCCCCGAGTCTTGCAGGCGTTGCACCGTTGCAGCCTTGATCCTATTCCACGCACGACAGCTCGCGGCGCACGCCTGGTTGCACGGTTTCTTACTTCTACCCACCTCGGCTACTCTTTCAAAGGTTTCGACTGTATAAACCGTACGTACCACCTCGGATCAACATCCAAGAGGACACAGAGAAGAAGGCATATCTCGTACGGTCAGGATGACAGGATATGCTTACGGCCCGTTTTACGCGTGCGGAAATTAATTGTCGTCTTCGGAGATTTCGCAACGTCCCGGCAAAGCGCGATTACGGCAGAGCGTCGATTATCCGAACTAATTGGGACCGGGAACCGTTCGGATAATCGAAAATACGGATAACCGAACCATGTGAAAAAAAAAAACAAAAAAAACGTTGATTTGTTCAACGTAGATACATACGAATACGAAACGGATCAAGTATCGTCTTATTCAATACATAGTACTTTTGGTTAACATTTATGACGCTTACGTAACAGAATATATAGTGTATAAAAAATACGTATTGAGAAACAAGTGTCTATACTTATATTAATATTTTATAAGTGGCAGGTGTATGTACACATTTGGTTTAATCCTTTGGAAAAAAGTCGACAATTTTCCACTGTTTTACAACGGAAGTTCGGCTTGTTATTCGTAAAAACCAGGAACTAAATAATCTTTCGGATAACTGACGTTCGGATAATCGACGCTCTACTGTAATTCATTTTCACTTTCATATTACTCAACAACTACGAATGTCCTTCTTCTTCATCTTCTTCTATTTGTTTTCTACTTATAGAAAAATATATCACAATACATTGCCAGATTGTAATTCAAATTGAAAGTGCGTATGTTACGTAGGCACAGCGTTCGAATTACAATGCGAATGAACGTTCTCGAAAAATGATGTTCACATATCGTAATATGACGATCCATGTATGTGTACATGGTTGAAATTAATGTCGAAAATAAATGGTGTTCAAGAGTACACGATATGTATGACTAGCAAAAAAAATAAATAAACAAACAAAAATACGTACCCCGCTCGTCTTAACCCTTTGAGTCACAGCAGTAAGTATTCTCACCACCTATTATATATATATATATATACATTTTTTGTATATTTAGAGAACTTTGAAAACATATTTCTTTGCGGTTTTTTGCTATTTCTGATAGTATACTATCAAGTCTTCGATATTCGAGAGTAATTGTTATAGAATATTGAAATAATAATTAATTTCCCAGAAAGTTATCCCTCTACGCGTACACATGTTTTACACAAATTATAAATTTTGTAATGATATTTGTAATGTATAAATCGAGACGTTGGATCCGATATACCGGAAGAAAATTTCAAATTCGATCGAATCCGGAGAAAAAAAACTCAGTCCATGAGTTTTTGGGGTCACTGATTACGAATCCGAAATCAGATTTTGAAAATTCAGTATGCCGTATCCAATCAGCGATCCCGAAAAACTCTGCACAGTGTTTTTCGACCAGATTCTATCGGATTTGAAATTTTCGTCCGCCATATCGGATCCACCGTCTTGGAATTTTTGAAATCTGATTTCGGATTTGTAATCAGACGTTGACCCCAAGAATCATAAAATACCATCTTGTTACAATAGTTGTCTCAGCGTAATAATGCGCGGTTTAAAGGTTTAAATAAATCTCGGAACTTCCCCAATACCCGCCTGCAGGTTTCCTTTCAACATCACTTGCGCATCGATATCCCCGCTAAGGAGACTGAATTATCTTTGTTACAGGAATATCACGTCGTGGGGCAAAAAAAATATCCCCCCCTTTTTCTCGTAAAAATTTTCCTACGGACCGTATAAGCCAAAAAAAAAAAAAAATAAAAAAAATAGATAAAAAAAGTCGGGTAAGCCGCAGAGGTAAAAGTAGGTTAAGGCCGTGTGAAAGCGCACCGTCGGGGAGATTCGGAACTGATAGGTATTATAAGGGTTGGGACACTGTTGCACCGCAACAGCAGCAGCGACGAGAACGAATATAAAACGTGTCCTCAAGATATACGGTAATAAGTGAAAGCTCTTGTACCTATAATCGGAATATAGCGTAGAATACGGAAACCGATTCAAACCGATCTCAAGAAATCCTACGGGGTAAAGATATTTTGCAAACCGGGATATGTAAATTTGTGAAGATTCGAGATTTTTGAGGAAAACAAGAGAGGAGAAAAAAAAAAAATTAAAAATAAAAAATAAAATAAAGAAAGAAAAACGGAAATGAACATGAAGAAAAGGATAAGACAGAGATTGAAACAAGAAACTGATCACTTTCGTTAACGCACAACGATTATATCTGTATTACGTTACAATACATGTGTGTCCGTATATATATATATACGGATACAGAAGCACAGCCGAGAAAGGTTGCACAGGTTTCGTGAATAAAGAATGAGGTCAACTGTCAAAAAAGATAAGAGAGAGAAAAAAAAAAAAAGAGAATAAATAAAAGAAAAGTTGCAACAGCTGATGCAATTACAGGTGTATATGCATATATACATATATACATATATATATATATATATATATACATATATATATATATATATACGTATACATAATCAAAAATCATGTTAATAAATTGTTTGATCATTTCTCATTTTGAACGCAGCAACAGCCGTGTTACATTTATACGGATACACTATGATTTCTGAATCCATCCTCGATAATTTTAATTTTTTTGCTTTTATTCTCCTCTCAAAAAAATCTCAATGGTTATTTATTATACCGTAGGTATACACACTCGACTGTGCCGTGCTTTTACCTAACTTTCAACGGTTTAGCGTACTTAAATCCGAGTATGTAGTTATGTACATACATACGACACATACGTCGGTTATTCGCTTCGGAATTATTGGTTCATTCGTGAGTTTACACTAATCTCATCGATCAAAACTATTCTCGTACTCGGAATCCCGGTTGTAATTTAGACGCGAGTTTTATTTTAACTTTCTTTTTCATTTTCCGTTGTGCTGTAAATCGTGCGAATTTCGATGTATAAATACTATCGCGGATCCAAGATCATTTCGAAAATTTGTTCATTACATGTTATTACACACTAGACGGTCGATTTACCGCAGATACAGATTACAAATTTTCAGCCAACACGTGGAATTCAGCGCATGAATTTGTGCAACTTTGTGCAATCTGTTTCAAATTGCTTTTCACCGTCTCTACACACACACACGCACGGGCGCATGTGCAAATGACATATATTATATATTGTTCAGGTATACAGGTGTTAAATATTATCGCACCGGCAGGTTTAATTTGACGAATTTCACGCGCGTTGCATTGTTAATTGAAATCGAACGTGTGACACAACAGATTCAAAATCCAGGCTACAACAGCGCAAGTACATATGTATGAAATACCTTCTTTACGACAATCGGTGACAATGCTCCGACGTTCAAGTGCACGGCTAGTTTCTCGGTTCTTTGCCTTTTTTTGTTTTCTTACTTTGGATATGTTTGTTCCGTTTTTTTTTTCTCTCTCTCTTCTTCTCTTTTGGTTTGTTATTATTGGCTTCTTCATCTCATTTCCTGCACGTAACCCCATCTTTGACTCGAATCACAACGTAATAAAACAAAGTGCACGATGCAGGCAAAGAGACAGCCTTTGCTCATCGGAGCGGAACTCGCTTTACACTACGACTCTATTTTCTTTCCAATGTGTGCGTGCGTGCGTGCGTGTGTGTGTGTGTGTTTGTGTAATATTAATCGAATCTTGTGCATACCTCAGAGTAACGTAAATTATTACAAACACTGGTTCAGTGCAAGAATAATTAGCAGAAGCACTTTGCATCTTGGTTGTTTGAAAGGAGTAAAAAAAGAGAGAGAAAAAAAAAATACTATATAGTGGAATAAAATTAGAAAAAGAAAACAAAACGTATCTAGAGAGGAAAACGGAACTAGGTCATTGGAAAAGGACGATTGTCGTTTACAAGGAGAGCCTGCATCGTATAGAGTAGGTATATGTTAGAAGAAGCCGATTTGAATGAAAAATTCCATAATATCGCCAAGGAATTTGTTGAATGTCCCGTTGTTGTCGAAACAAAAAGCCACAAAAAAAAACAACGTCTTTCTTAAATTTGTAATAGCGACTAACAATGATCTTCTCTATTATATCGCTACAACGAAATTTTCAAAACGTTCGATAATTGAAAAATCGCCGAAAATACGCGAGGAAAAAAGAACCATAAATATACCGATTACGAACATACATGTATATTTTTTCTTTTTCATAAGCCGCCGGATGATTATATTACAAGAGATCTCTGATGGATTTAAAATAAACAAACAAATAATTCGGTTTTAGTTTCAAGGTGATTTTTCAGCATGAATATGTATTTCGAGACGAAGGAAAAATCATAAAAACAGAAGAACGGGTATGAAGAGATAGAGAGAGAGAGAAAAAAAAACAAGAACAAGGCTTAAGGTCGTTGTTTCGGAAAATTGGCTAAACTTCAATGATGAATTTTTTAAAACTAGATTCCGAAAAATCTCCTAGCTCGATAGGAAATCCAAAACAACTGGTGGAGCTTTTGTATCATGTACTTATAAAATTATACGTAAACGATTAATACTACCATCGAATCTCGAGCATTATTGTATTACAGCACGATTTCGTTAAACGAAATTTAAACGCATTTGAGTTTGAAAAATGATCCACTTGTACTTTTGGGTAGCTACGATATTTATCGTCAGAACGATACCGAAGCTCTCCTCCCTCTTTCTTGTTTCTCCCATCAGGTCTACTACAGGCAGCGCTAGGATACAAACACGCATCAAGGCTCGCGGTTATTCCTATATATCGTTTGATATTTATATCGACCTACATTCTACTTTTATATCTCGCCAAGTCCGAAGAATACTGATCTCACTCAATGCAAATCTCGGGAAAATATGTCGCACTTAAATTGCTTGCAAAACACAGAGACAGACAGGCGTATCTAGACGCTTCGTGAAAATTGAAATTGAAACACTTTGTTCGATGCGGTATTGTGGATTAAATAATATCCGACGAATACAATTCTCATTCATGCGGGTTAACGTTACAGGTACAAATGCCTCTGGCCATATTCGAAAGTCGAGATCGAGTCCTGAACGAAAAAAAAAAAAAAAACCGAAAACTACAACGTGTAAGAGAAAAATGTTTGTTACCACTGACTTCGCAATCTTCAAAGAAGATCGAACGAAATGTTATTATGTATATAAAATTTCACGTTAGGAAACGAGTCTATGTGTGTGTTTTTTTCCTTTCTTTGTTCCAACGAACACATTAACAACAAAGAATAGCAATAAAATGGTGTCCGAAAACCTCACCTGCGATTATAACATTGACTTCCGAATCACCATGAAATCTTTTTCAAACAGGTGTACAGTAATGTCCTAAAAAAATCAACTTCGTTTTAATACCGAATGAAATAATGTCGTACACACGGGAGTCATTTATTGAGAAGACTTCGTTGCAGAGATGCATCTCCGAATGATTAACGACAGGTTGTACCACAAAATGCCTTTTTCCTGCGGTATTATTTCCTCTGCTCGGCATGCATACGCATGCAGGATTCTAACGTGCACTGAGAAAAATTTCGTTTGTTACAGTAGCTAGAAAAGTTCAGTGAAACAGGTATCGTTAAAAAAATGTTTGAATATTGTTGGAATTACGAAAAACGAGATACGCCTAACCATTTTGCGCTATCGTCGATCCATTTTTGGTTATTGCAACGCGAAATCAGTTTCTTCGGTTTACTCTACTTTTTTTAGTTAAACAAGGCTTTAACGTCAATTTATCGTTGCACAAGCATTAAATTTTCGCAACAGTTACGAGAAAATCTAGCGACAGTGATCGTAATGTGAAAGAATAGCAACGGATACTAGACTTTCCGGTAACAGCTATAAAACTAATTTTCATTTTGTACCCTGGACTATATTTTTCGATCATTTTGGTAAAAAATGAAAATAATTAAGGACCGAGCGGTAACCGGAATTAAAAATTTCTCTCAGTGTGTGAAAGGTACCAACATTACATCGCAACTGTAAATCTATCTTGATCCTTATAAACTCTTAAGCCCCGTGTCAAGCATACCGTCACGCTCGGTGACCAGTGCCCTCCTTGATCCAAATTCCTGTAGCCCCGCGACTCTGCAGCGAGCTACCAGGTTGGAGGTTGAATAGTTCAATCTGATACCCTGCCCACCACCACCGCCGGCACCAACCTGCATATAATACACGCACTGCTCCTGCTGCCGCAGAACAAAGCATAAAGCGCAACGCGTGCAAGAAATGTAATAATAAACTCTGCACTGGTCGAATGAACGCGGTTAACGAGGTTCCGTTCCTCGTACACAAGTATTAAATATACATATGTATATATATACACACACGTATATGTAATACTTTATATCGCATGTAACCAACGTGCACCATTGCTGTAGGTGCGTTACACGTACACCCTGTGAAATTACAAGTTTCTTTCGTCACCCCGCACGTCGAGTTTACAAGTTAGGTCGCACTTCTGAGTTCTACAATATTCGGTGTTACAATATCACGGTGTCCAGTGGTCCTGGAATTGTCCTTAAATTTTACATGTCCTTCAAAAGTCTTGGAAACTATTCTTGAATTTTTCTTGTCCTCTGGAAATATTCTATTTTTAATGTCCTTGAATAACCTGAAAATGTCCTGGAATTTGTAACGGATTTTTTACTGGACACCGTGAATATTCAGAAATGAAGAAAATTAACTTTTTCATCAAATGCGAGATCAAATGAATCCCTTCCTGCATTGGCACGACTTCGAGATGAGTGGAAGCGGTTCCCTCGAATTTTCGGAAAACTTACAAAATTACATTGCTGTTAGAAATTCATGAAATCAGTATACATACCATTACTCATGAGTAACGTTCGAGTACTTCTTCAATTATAGAAATAAAATATCGTACAAGTAACTACATTTGCTCTAATTGGTATGATTTTATTGAAAAGTTGTAAAGTCTTAATTTCCGTAAAAACGTCGTGAAATTGTCGATGATGATACGGATTATATAAATCGCAACGAATTTAAAGACGCCAGAACTTGGAATCCCGCCATTGATGTCTCTGCAATTGTTAAATTTCGGTATATCGTAGTGAAAAGAAAATCCGCGTCCAGTTCACCCACGTTCACAGTCACGTGTATATCCTTAATACACGCGTAATACGTGCCATGGACGGTGTGAATTATTTTTGCAGTTTGAATTTCCCGCCCGTCGGTATTTAGGTCGAAACGTATAGCGTGCGTAGATATAGAGATATCCTAACCTACACACATATGTATACGCGGGGCGAGCGTGCTAGGAGTTGCGCAATCCTCTTGCTTTTGTTATAAGAAGATCGTAAACGTGACCACCGACTGTACAAACTTCCGGTGCAACGGTGCGTCCCGCGTCGAGGCTTCACGCGTGTTGATCACAAATTTTTCTTAATTACCGACCTGCACTCTACCTGTGAAATACGTATAACAACGTTCCCATCGCATCGTTCTACATGAACTTTTACGTATGCATTACAGTGTTACAGGTGATGAACTGCGCCTCTTTCCTGCCTTCGAGCCCGTGACAAGCCGAAAATTCTCATCTTCATCGCGTATACGTTAAGCCTTAAGGCCTTTAGACGGATGCACAAGCGGCGATAACGCATTTACCTACATCCACGTTCATGTATAATTTACATACATTAGCTATACATTGCAGAGATACGTATAGCAATACTTGAGAAAATTCAAACGAAACGTGTTACAAAGTACTGTGTATATACTGTATACTATATGTATGTACAATAATTTTAATTAATGCCTTGGACTTCCGGCTAACTTGTTTTCGGTCCGAAACAAAATGCGAGCTCGATTCTAGACGAATTATGTGACAATGACTCCCGATTTCTTACGTCGACTGCATCGCTAGTCATTGTCACATAATTCACGTAAAATCGAGCTCGCGTTTTTTTTCCGGCCCGAATCTACCATTACCGACCGGGTAGCACCCCCCCAAATAAGTTGAACGCTTATTCAGCAGGACATGGTACAGAAATTATCATACGAACGGTCTTCAAAAGGGAAAAACCCCAGACAAATTTTTTGTACCGATTTCAGAAACCCGGGCTTCCCAATTTATTAGAATTTTCAAACAGAACTTTGCTCGCAAAAACTGTTTTTTTTTTTCTGTTTCAACCGAATAACAGAATAAAATTCAACAATTTTCAATTTGTAAGTATCTCCGGACACTTTGATTCGACAATAATTTGCGAATTCAGTGAAATTTAACCAATTTTCAGAAAAAAAAACCTGTGTTACAGCGAATCGATAAAAACATAGACGAACACAGAACCAATTGTAAAAGTGCGTCAATTTTATCCTACGGAAAATTCATTGTTTAAGAAATACGAATTCCGATGGTAAGCCTACGTAGAATATACAGTAACGCTCATCAATCCCTTCACAAATCATACTTGAACGCACGGTAAAAACCGAGCACGCCATTTCACTCCACAAATAAATTGACCAATGAGTGTTGACCAGAGTCGCAGCTCGTTTGGAAATAACGTCGGTTATATGATGCATCAAACCATAGAATGTGAATAATGTAGTAAAGAGTGAAACCGAACAAATGTAAGACCAGTTTTCGCATCGGTGTCGGAAAGTCAAAGGCACGTTTGTAATAATCAATTGCTCAGCAACGTGGCTAAAACGGATAAATCACCACAATCGCACACAACCAAGTGTTCGGAAATAATATCTCTTTGTCCCGCGGTTTTCGAGAGGATACGAAGGAAAAAAAAAAAAGTTATAACCACCGCTAACGCGGCGACGGCGGCAAAGCGTTGATGAAAATAATCCAAGCCACAACGCGTTGTGGTAGAAATGAGAGATAAAAAATCAAGTCAGAGAAGAGCAAGAGAGTTATAAAGAAAAATACAATTGTATACATAATAATAGAGAGAAAGAGAGAGAGAGAGAGAGAGAGAGAGAGAGAGAGAGAGAGAGAGAGAGAGAGAGAGAGAGAGAGAGAGAGAGAGAGAGAGAGAGAGAGAGATAGACAGGCGGAGCACAAATAGCGAACATGAGAAAACCAAAAAAAAAATCAAAAATCATCAATGGAAAAAGAAAAATATGTAAAAGGTTGAGCCGGGAGAGAATCAGGTAGAGAAAAGACGAGTTTGTGCAACTCACCGTCGTCTCACCTCTCTTGTCTTAATTCGCTTAATTCGGCGTGCAGTATTGCCCCGTTCGGTCGCGGTGTGTGCCCAACTGCGAGAGAGAGAGAGAGAGAGAGAGAGAGAGAGAGAGAGAGAGAGAGAGAGAAAGAGTAAGCGAGAGGGAACGGGAGGGCGAAGAAGAAGAGAGACGGAGAGCGAGCGGCTCCCCGCGAAGAGACGCGGGATAGATAGACAGACAGATTGCCAGGCAGGCGGCGCGGCAGGTAAAGCGCACCGTTTCGGCTCAGTCCGCCCGTCTCGGACCGCTGCTCAGCGCGTTGTGTCCTTGACACAAATCCCCCCCCTCCGACTCTCCGCCCCTTCCTATCCGAACCGCCGACCAGCACGCCGCACCCCGCGTTCCGAGGTTCTCCGACCAACCGACCGCGATTCGAGAACCGGCGGCGCGTCGCTCGCTTGTTTGCTGCCTCTGTGCCATGCATCTTGCGTGCAAGTTGCGCTCGTCGCGGCGCAGAACCGGGAAATCGTCTTCTGCGCATCGGTGGTGGGGTGACGCCCCCCCGCCCCGCCGCGCCGCTCGGCCCTTCGCGCCGAGCGATGTTTTATCTCGTTTTCATTTTTTTTTTACACTTACCCGGTTGCGTTGCCGCGCGACACGCGGCGGTTTATGAATTCTACGTGCAGGCGTGCGTCGTAGGTCAGTTTTTGCAGCTCTGTTTTGAAAATTGAACGGTCATTAGTCGATGGCCAATTTTCAAAAATGATACAATGGAATTGAAGGGGGGAAGTATTGTGAAATGTTACATTCGTTGAAATATTTGCAGTAAAGGGAGATATAGAATTTTCAAAATCAATGAGAATTACATGGTATAGAAATTTAAGGATTTTGAAATTGTATGAAATGGATTCTCGCGTATTTGAAAATTTCTTTATTGCGCAATCCTGCAATTTTTCGATCTATACATCACGTTTTCGTTACGTCGTCACCCTTAATAACTTGCGTCGGCGTAAAATCCGATTTTTCTAATGAGATTTCGAATGATGATGATACGAAACTAACTATATTAAGAATTTTCCGTATTATTCGATTGAATAATAATTAGGTTTGAATCAATTCCTAGATGTTTCATGCTATCATTCAACTCGAAATAAATAATTTTCAAATATGTAACAGCGTCACTATTTTCACGAATCATAGATTGTACAATAATGAATGAAATACAGAACAGTAGTTGAGTATATTAGGTATACATATTAAAATTCAGTATGACAATTAATACTTTTATGTTCCATTCGATTTCATATACCTAACATCCAAGAATACTGCTCAATGGAATATTGCTGAATCAGCATGACTTTCCCGATTTTTCTTCTCCCTGCAGTTTCCGTTATCGCAACTTTTTCCCATATAGACGCAGCGATGTAAATGCGAAAGACAGATTGCACATAATACAATGCAACCGAGGATTTTATATGAGAATGACGTCACCGCGATGCAGCAGTGAATACGTAATTGCACGAACGTATAACGCACGTACGTACGTGCAGTCTCGTACAGTCTGTAGTTATATTTCAATCTATGATACCCCCCACGCCAAATGATTCCAAATTTTTACAACAACAATAAAAAATGGCATTCCATGAAATCATCCACTATATAAAAGATATCATCGTGTTTTCACGGAATTGATCAGCATTCGGTGTCAAGTTTTTCGTGTTTTCTAAAAATTCGGGTGAATTGTCGTAAATTTAAAATACGCCGCATAAGATGCCACGGTAATGCCATTATTCCGGAAAATGCACGATGACTGGACACCGTGATACGCAACGTATAAATAATTATACATATATTCAATGTATGTACCGGAGCATCAAAAGTCCTTGCAATATGTACACAATTATGGTATTATAACATCATCATCATGATTCAAGTGTTAAAAGCAGCAGAAAATCGTCAAATAATTGACTTCTATTTTTTTTTGGCTCTTTTTAGCTGAAAATATATGGTTAAAATTGCAACATATGATCGCCTTTTACTATTGTCACAGTTTTCAATCTCATATATGTATGTGTACACATTTGTTTCAATTTTTGTTCCATGGACAGAAGAAAAAAGTTGTATCCACGACCCAATTATTTTAGACTTCTGCTTTACTTTGCACAGTACACGCATGCATTTTCATTATTCTATAATATATATACGTGTATTGTATATATGTAGGTATAAAACGTATTTTTATAAATCCTTGAGCGTATACAATATACTGTAATGATTTCGGTTGAACTATAAACATATTATTACTCTCATTATTGTTATTACCATTATTTTATTTATCATTATCCGTTACATCTTGCAGGGATTTCAGTTTTCTTTTCCTTTTTTTTTTCTCTTTTTGTCTTTCTTGGCTTTGGCGAGTATACGCAGTCGTCGGAATCGATCGAAACAATAATTCGTCGTGTTTCCATAATGCTCGGGATATTCGCGAAAAAGAGAAGAAAAAAAAAGTATCGATTAAAGATCGATTTCTCTGTTTCGGAATCGGGTGATACGATATTTCAATTTTATTTCATTCGTTCCCCGGAAGGGTACGATTCGAAAAATACGAATAATAAATTACGACAAGATAATACCGAATGGATAGAAATTAAAATTACAACCGTGGAAGAAAGAAAATTGCCACTTGTATTAAAGTGGCTTCAAAATGAAATCGAAGCGAAAAAACAAAAACAAAAATCCAATTTTCTCATATCGCAATGCGTTGCGCGGTATTAGACATATCATACATACATAGTATACATACGTACGTACAAAAATACACGTACATGTATATATACATGTATATATATAAAAATTAGTTACCTAATACGCGGCGGTAATTACAGCAAGGTTTAATCTTTATTGTCGAAAAAGAAACTAAACAAGCTCAAGGTAGCCCCTAACTATTATATTATAATATAAGAGAGGGAGAGGGTGGTATTATTACTACAAAGGGAAAGCGCCGCTGTTAGTCATGTGAAAGAGACAAGGAGTTGATGAAACGACGCAGAAAAACAAAACTCTGTGTGTTTTATAGTGCGGGTGTGTTTACGGACTAACCCAGAGAAAACTCAGAACATAGACAAGTATTATTCGTACATCGGACACCACCTTATATTTTATAATACATACTTTTGCCTTACGTTATTTATCAGGCATATATATACCTATGTACAGGCGATCGACTTTGGCCGCCGACACAGGATACGAAAAAAATTTAACAAAATGCCCGTTTAACCTGTGTCTCACCGTTCATCGAGTGTACGAAGTCGATTATCGAGCCGACTCCTTCCTGTATCCCGGATATTCCCAGAGCGCACCTGTTTCGTCGAAATAAGAAAGTTCGCTTCTGTTGTACGCAGGAGCATGCATTGCCGGTATAAGGTTACAACCGTTTACCGAACCCGATCCGACGTAGTGTATAAAACGTGCAAGTTGTAACGTCTGAGTCTTAATTTTTTGAAATATTAGGCAACCGTTAAAATTGGCAAAATATTCTCGGTACATGAAAGATTAAAGATGTGACAAAAGTGAAGAAAGTTACTCGTAAGAAAATATTGTCACTGCAAGTAACCGCAGTAATAATAATTTTAAAAAAAAATAATTGTAAAACATAGACTAGATTTTCTGCACGGTTGAAGTTGCAAAAAACTCATGCTAATTTTCCGTCCAACTTTAACTTTATGATTTTCGATTTATGGTATGGTAACAAAAAAAAAATTAAAATATTTAAGTAACCAGTGACTAAAAATTCGTCTCGTTGTGAGTTAGTAATATACGTATACGTCTATACGTATGGTACATGTAAACGTATAATGCACCATCAGATTTGCAAGATATAGTAAAGCGCGGCGTTGCGGAATTATCATAATCATCATGAAATGTCATCGTTGGCATGACATTAAATGTATATGAAATGACAGCGTTCTCTTAACAAGCGCAAATGTTTCTAAACTTATCTGTAGATGTAAGTGGGTGTTGTGACAGGTTTGCGATACATGTAACCTTTTCCCGATCAGTTACAATGTGTGTGTGTGTACACAATAAACATCTAGCCAACTAATGTATAAAATCCTTTGTATTTGTCTTTGTCTTTGTACCAAATTGTTCCTAAAGTTTGCCCAAGTTAACATAGGCTCAACAAGTTATCCAAAATGGAACCAATCAATACGTAATAATTACACTTGATATTACAGTAGATTTTTATATGTACCGTAAATTGACAGCTGCAAGTAAAACAGATGATATAATATCATCGGTAAAATAGTGGAGTTACGAAATAATCTCGTCACGCTTTGATAGTTTAATTAAACGCATGATGTTCACGTTCATGTGGAGCGAGCGAGAAGAGTGCGAAGCTCTTAACGAGGTTCTGCATACACACCGTAATGGTGGGAGAGGAAACATGACGATGATGACGATGACGACGAGGCCGGGTTACTCAGGGGTGAAAAAGTACTTGAAACTCGAGAGGAGTCAGCGGGATTACAATTAGCAACCTGTTGCCCCTCCTTTTAATGGGAAACAGAACCGTCCTCTTGGTTGCCTCGTGACGAAAATGAGAACCCCTATCGACCGCGGTGACAAAGAGACTTTTAAAGCCACATCCCTCTAGCGTTTTCAGGATGAATGGATCTCACCCCGTCTGATTCAAAAGTTAGGAAAGGAGCAAAGAAACGGTTGACAAATCTCCAGAAAATGATATTTTCACCGAGGCTAATGAATACGAATTAACTCTTTCAGTCACGGTAGGACGCTCAGCGTCTAAAAACTTTTTTTATTCTTTTTTTTATTCTCTTACCGCAGCTTTTTATTTATTAAACTACTATTTTGGCAACAACTACCGAGTTTTTTGGTTGCACAATATCCCCGAAGCATTTCTAAATATGAAAAGCAAAAAAAAAAGAAAATTGTAGAATTTATCTATTCGTCTATCGCAAAAATAGCACGTGTAAACAAATGGTCAAAATTCGTAATGTTCTACGAAATAAAAAAAAAGCATTTTTTGCTAATCTCCGATGAAAATCCGTTTACCAATTTTTAGACAAACTTATAACAAACACTGAAAAATATTCAAAAAATTTCTTCAACATTATTTTACTTGTTTTTGTTTGTCCGCCATTTTGAATTTTCGAATTTTGAGTTCGGATTCGTAATCAGTGACTCGAAAAACCATGTAACGTAAAATTTCATCAAAATTAACTAACTTTTTTAATTTACGTCCTTCAGATTGGATCCACCATTTTGAATTTTCGAACTTCGTGTTCAGGTTCGTAATTAGGAAACCCGAAAGCCGATTCGTACAAAATTTCAAGTGAATCCCATATAAGGAGGAATTTATGGATGAAAAGATTAAACAACGTCAGTATTATGGTACTAGAAATGAATCTAAAACCAGTGAAATAAAAACTTCTATAACTGAAACATTCAAAATAATTGTAGTCTGATGTTTTTATCCGGTTCCAATGTTTTCAGTTCAATTTCCTAGCTGACTAATATAAATTGTATTGTAATATATAACTAATGAAAAATGTATTTGTTATTCGCTCCGCGGAAGACATGTGCCTGAATTTGTGAAAAGATTTTTTCAAACCAAATCTGGAAATCTCTGTAACGATGAAGATAATTATATAGATTATATACATTGAAGTTTGTTGAGGGGGGAGGGAGTGAATTGCCTTATCGCATTCAACTCGGTGCGATATTTACACCTTTACAATCTGCATACCTGTAATATGAACGTGTGAGATAATTTATTACAGCGTTAAAAATTAATATCCGCGAATAAAAAAAGGAAAGCGTGATTCCGATGCGGGCGCGCAGATTACAAACCGGGCGGAAATATATTCGGGAATAATTCATACAGAAGCACTGATGTATAATTCGTCGATTACGTGCAGCGTTAGAATCTTTCTTCTTCTTCTTTTTTTTTTTCTCTCTTTTGTTCCGTGTTCTCTAAAAAAAAGTGTAATTTCACGGATCTCGAGAGTAATTATACGTATGTTTCAACAGAGATTTTGCGAAACATTTGGACTCTGTAAGGCAAATACGATAAAAAGAGAGAGAGAGAGAGAGAAAATAGAAAATAAACGTATCAGCAAATAATTGTTGCGATCAGACGCATACATACAACAATACACGATACGATTGTTGCTTTTTTTTTACATTATTTTTATTTCTTTTGTCTTTACATATCTCTCGAGCCTGAGATAAGCGAATGGAAAATCGACAAATAGCAACGATGATAAGCTGCAGCGATGAAACGCGGCCTGCTCTACTTTTTGTGCAAGATTACAAGATCGACGTGTAAATATACAATGAATTTTAAATAATAATGCGGTTGTGAATAATAACAAAATCACAGATGTACTCGTCAAATTTGTATACCTATACTTATATATCCAGATGTATAATAACGAGAAATTACCTCTTGTATTACAAACGGGTCGGTGTCCCTGAACTTTTGATCCCCTGTGATACAGAATACAATTTTCTCTCCGATGGGGAAAAGAGAGAGAGAGAGAGAGGGAGATAGAAAATTAAACGAGAGATCGAGTTTTCCTTGATCAATCAGCCGGGCATCTCTCTCCCTTTTTTCTCCCTCACGTCGGGTCGGTAAATCAATAAAGAAAAGAATTGCAACAGCGAATATACAACGGCAATCAACGTACCAAGGGCACGTCGTCAGAAAAGAGAAATAATCCCTCTACGTGTAATATTAGATTCTTTATTAATCTGTACCTTGCGTATACGGCGTACTACAGTTGCACTTTCATAGCAACCTGCGGATAATGCAAAGAGTGCGAGGGAAATATAAATCGAGCATTTTTTCGAACCTCCGGTAATTATAAATGTACATTTTTGTCAGTCATTGCACGTAGAATTGCGTAGGATTTGATAAAAGTGAAAGAGATTGACGGTTTACTCTGTCGGTAAGCACTTACTGTAGAACTCCCTTAAACCTTGTATACAAGGCGAGTATTCTTTCCGCGTTTTTTAAATCTACAAAAATTATGAATGAATAGTCTCTGTTAATCATGGTAACAACGAACGAGAGTGAAATATTACTCTGTTGGTAAAAAACTGACCAAAGAACTCCCTCAAGCATCGGCTGTCTTAACAGATAAAGACTTTGTTACAAGTCGAGCATTCTATCCGTGAATTTCAAACCTCCAAAAATAACAAGTGGACAGTTCTCTTCATCGTGGTAATAATGAAAACGAGTGAACTTTTACTCTGTCGGTAAAAACTGACTAAATAACACCCTTAAACCTCGGTTGGATTTCAAATCGTAAGACGGAGACTTTACATCGACGGATTGCGGAAGGGCGCAGTAATCGGATACCTTGAATTTCTCCTCGGAAGGTCTACACAGGCATATTACATCGGTACCCCGGGGGGTTGGGGCGTCGTCGGACCTTCGTGATAATCAAGATTGCGGAGCCGAGTGGCTCTACAAGCGTAACCTACTCCACGGGCCGGGTTCTTGGGGCACTACAACGCTGTAGGTTAAGGGTGCGGGAGGAAGAATCGGGGAGTAATATACGACTCGAAGAGGGAAACAAGGCCAGGTTTACTCGGTAACCGTGTCACCGGCTATCGATTCGACCCCAACCAACGCGGCGTAATCGCGGAAGGAATTCTAGACCCCGAAAGAGTGATTGCGATAAACATTCGTGTGTGTGTATGTGTGTGTGTACGCGAGGCACGTTCCAAAAGTACAATCGGCGTAAAATAAATTCGTCACCACTATCGCTTTTACACCGTCGTCATCCAACGAGAGAAACTGTTCCAGTTATCGTTACTCCAAATTCAACGATGTTTTTCAATTTTTATTTTCAAATACCTGCATATTTTGTAGATATATTTCTACCGTAACCGGTAAACTATTTTCATTGATCTCCGTACAGGAATTGGTGTGAAAATTATTCTAATATACTATTTTTTGCTGTTAATTTGTGAAATTGTTGTAATTGAAAAAAGTAAAATTTCGTATATTGTATGCAAGTAGGTATAAGGTATAAGCTGTTTAGTGTTAGTGATTAGGCCTGATTAAAGTAACCATATTTTTCGGTTACAGTGAACAATAGTAACAATTCATAGTTGAATGTACTGTGTTTAATAACAATAACCTGAACGATTAAAGATTTCGTTTCGAATAGGTAACATCGACATGTTGGAAAATTTGTTTGATCGAAACAAAAATTCGTAACATCAAATCAAAAAGAATAGAAAATTTTTATCGAATTTTCAAGAGTAGGAGAAAAAGAATGATTGTTTTTCTTTTGTATTTAATCCTCCTATTGTCCTTCGTTGCGGAGAATTGCAACGCGTGCATAATTTGTTCCCGGTTACAATACGCGAATGAAATTCCGAATTTCAAAAGCTCCGAAAGGGCCAGATTCCGAATTTCTTCGGCGGCGAAACTTGAAGGATAAAAATCAAACTTTGAGGAAACATCAAGGTTTCAAATGGTTCTAAAATTGCGAAAATGAGAAAATTCAAAAATCTGAAACACGAAATTCCGAGCGATCGAAGATTTTCAGTTCCGTGAATTTCTGTCTCGTTGAAATTTCACCACTTCGATTTTTCCTTGTTTCAAATTTTCTGCTAACCCTGATTTTCGGTTTTTCTAATTTTTTTCACACCGACTCATCGAGTAAACTACGCAGTCCTGGTACATTTTGATTATCAGAATTTCACTCCATCGAAACTTTATTTTTCGTAACTTCGCTCTGTCCTAACTTAACTTTTCGAAATCTTTCATCTCGGAACTTTGTTTCTCGTTTCTTCAAAGTTCGCTCTCTTTACTTCAAGTTTCGCCACTCAAACGATTGGAAATTAGGCGCTCTCGGAACATTTCAAATTCGGAACTTCAACTCCGCCCCCCCCAAATGGTTCAATTAAATTTTTTCCCCTTCTTCTCGTCGAGGTAGTTTTTACCCAGCGGCGGCGGCCGCCTGCCAGAGTCAAGTCGTAGAAAATGAATGTGTAATGTAACGTAATGTAACGTAACGTAATGCAATGTATGTATGCATGCGTGTATGTATAGAATAATAGGTGTGCAGGCACGACTCGGCCCGCGGTTAGCTTTCGTTTTCGCGCGCAGCCTACTTGTTAATCCGGTGAGTCAATATAGTTGTATAACACTGGAACTGAGTGAGTTACGTAACCGTACCTACACCAATGCCTGCTTCATGGTTTCCCTCGCGACCCACTTGCCCACTAAACTAGACACACATTTCTTATCCTCGCACATCCCTAGACTCCTCGTAGCTTCCACGTAGTGCGCAATTTTTACACTATTACGGTTACACCTCCACCTACACCTGGCGCGATAATTTATGAAAAATTTTTTGAAATTTTTCTTAAACAACAGACGGACGCGCTATCGCACAAAAGTAATTTGAAGAAAAAGTGAAAGTCCAAGATTTCTAGATAAGCTTTCTGTCTAACGCGGTCAACTTTTGTCGAACAAATTTTCATCTTCTTCCGTTTATCGAAAACCATATCACTATAAATGATGGTTTCATCGACTCGTTTTTACGGCAAGGATTTTACAGCGGAGAAAAACTGCGGGACAATTCACTCGACCGTGTTCCGAATCGTTGTTCAAGTTTTAAAATTTGAATTACACTGAGAGAAATTTTTAGTTCCGGTTACCGCTCGGTCCTTGACTATTTTCATTTTTTATCGGAATCGAAAAATGTAGTTCCGGGTAGAAAATGAAAATTAGTTTTATAGCTGTTGCCGGAAAGTCGTAGCTCGTTTTTCGTAATTCCAACAATATTCAAACACTTTTTTCAACGATACCTGTTTTACCGAATTCTTCTAGTTACTTTAACAAATGACATTTTTCTCAATGTAATTATTTCTCCCCTTGTAATCGATATGTTTTGCAAATTTCATTTGCTCTTTTTTTTTTCTTCACTCGCACATTCCTTCACATTAGTACACATTTACCGTACACAACGCAATAAATGTTAACAAGGATATTCAAATTTTTATCATTTTCAAATAATTCGAGATTCGCGAAATTGTTGCCTTTCATCTTTTCCGCGCCACGGTCATAATTATTGTAATTCTTGTTGCCGTTACTGTTACAATTCCTGTTGTTCCCACAGTCAATATACTTCGTAAGTTTCACTTTCCGTAACAACGTTAAACAAGATTTCAATGTCGGATTACAGCACATCCGTAATAAGGGATATGTAACACGTAACATTGAAGCACACAGCTTCTGTATCCTGGAAAATTGCACAACCATACACATATAACATAGGCGGGGTCCGAGGATTCGTTATTTCGCAAGAAGGGGCGTCGATCGAGCGAACCAAATACTAAATATAACCGGGTTAAAAGGCTGCTTTTGAGGGCAGGCAGCGCGTTTCTTACACAAACGTAGACGTACGATGGTTATACGTATAACATATTATTATCCGTGAAGTGTTATAACCACGTGCAGGTAAAATTGCATCGGTGAAATCTTCGCCCTTTCGATTATTATCATAGTTTTTACTATAATTGTTATTATTGTTATGCTCGTTGCTGTTATACACGATTTTCTATCTCTTTTTTTATACGTAGGATTATAATTAAGTTATTCTCGGCAGCAGCTCGGCGTGCCCTTGCCGAGAAGGTTTCAATATTCATTATAATATCGTCTACCAGCTATATTGTACGCGACGAGTCATTGAGAATTAATTTTTCGATAATTTTGTCAACAAGATTTTTCTTCGCGAAACAACGCACGGGTACTCGGTTTGGAAAAAAAAAAAAAAAAAAAAAACAAAAAACTCTTCGTCTTCAAATAATGTCGTTCAATTCTCGAGATTCGATTTCAAAACGTAATTAAACGCAATTTTCACCAAAAGATTTGGAAGAATTTAACGGAAAGTTTTTTTTTTTTTTTGTTTTTTTAAATCTCTTTCGTTTCAAATTCATATCTACGACACAGCGTTGGAAAAAAAATTACGTCAACGTTTGAACGTATGAAAAAAATGTTGACGAAACTTTTGAAAGCACTTTTTTTGCAGGGACGGGGTTGAAATTCCGGAATTTTTTGATGGGGAAATTTGAAGGATAGAAATGTGAAACTTTGACATAACATCAAAGTTTCCAATGGTGCGAAACCCGACGCTCGAAGTTCCGGGAGTGCGAAAATTTACAAATTTTCAAATCTGGAACATCGAAATTCCGAAAGATCGAAGTTTTTCAGTTCCGTGAATTTGTGACTCGGTAAAATTTCACCGCTTTGATCATTCTTCGTTTTGGATTCTCGATACTTTTACATCCGGAATCCTGTTCATTCCGATTTTCCGATGCCGTTTCTCGAAAATTAAACAATACAAACGTAATGCAATATTTGCTATAAATTATAACACGTGTAACCATACAGGTGAGGTGCGTTTAATAATCCATATTCAACATATCCATAGTTACGTACACACGTGTCACGTCTACATATATATATATATGTGTGTGTGTATAAATTTTATATCTATCTATGTATATATATATATATAACGTGTTACAATTGGAATTTACACCCGCGAGTGTATTACAAATTCACAGCTTTGCCTCATATACCGGTAATTTAACTTTATGCGTTACGTGTTCTACTTAAAAAGCACGATACATGTAAGCGCCTGTATTACACGCGCAAAGACAAACACAAACGCAAACACTGTACGATCGACAATCGTAATTACCCACATTTCTCTGTATAACGCAAAGGCGACGCGTCTGTGCGTGCGTGCGTGTGTATGTATAATACGTATTCGTATGCGTGTAGAATTTACATCGTAGAGACCTCGAAGTCGCTGTTAAGGTGCCCCGAAAACCTTGACAATATCAAAACGGAAGATGTGCGATGCGTAACCCGTGGTGAGAACGAAAAGTAAAAAGTTCAATTAAAAGAAACAAAAAAATACAATTAAAGATCGATGTACGTAATATAAATGTATTACAACGCTGAATTTCCCATTTCTCACCGTTTCTGGTATAATTATTTATTTATTTTTTTTTTCTTCACACCCGCTTCTACGTACCTTCTAAAGCTTATTTGTTATTTTCCACGTGTAGTAGGTACATATTATACATATCATTTCCTTGTTTTCCTGTGTTTTCAACAACGTTTCGACGATAAGGTTTCGGTTGGATCGCCGCAACTATCAGCTCAGGTGTAATCGGCTTGCATGCGGTTTGGTCGAGTAAGTATACGATATGCATATGCATACATGTATACAATATACATGCCTATGTAACAATGTTAAAAAATAAAGGAAACCGTGAAAAACAGATGGAGGGGGGATATATATATATATATATGTATATGTATATATAATATATATATATACATATACATAGAAGTGCGTCTTTTTGGGTCAGATAAATAAAAATTCACTCGCGCTACAAGTATCATTGGTAGATACGTAATATAATTATGTATTAATAAAACTACGCCAGGCGTACGTCTCTTATTCAATGAATCAGACCAGCAGTGAGAGTAAATAGCCGGAATCACGTTTCGTGTATCATAACATTGTGATTAATTGAAATCAATTTCTTTTTTATCCCAGAATGTCCGTAGATGATAAAAATTTGTTCGAAAAATGGAAGAAAATATATATATATATATACAATAATAATAATCAAAATGCCGTTCTACATATTGGAATATATACGCGTATAATAATATTATGTGTGTGTATATATATATATATATATATATATACATATATATACGTACAATAAACGCTGTTCAACACATTTGACCCACATTGAATATTTACTTTTATTGAAAATGCGATAACGTGTATGTTTGACACATATATTACTTTCACGATTGTTATTATACCAATTGTCTCTCGTTTTAATACGATACATTGTACGTTATTATTATTGTTGTTATTATTATGATTAAAAGGAACGGACCTCCGGGTTCGAATGTTAATAAAATTGATAACCGTTAATTCGAATCAGTTATATTCATGCCTATGTATGTACTAACAGGTCGAAGAGTTCAAATGCAACCGCATGATGTGATATCGATAGACAGTTTTGTTTAAACATTATTTCAAACAGAAAGTAATCTATCCGTACTCGGTATAAATGCGTTAATAAGTAAATACTACATAGTTACTATTTTGCAAAATAGTTTCTCGTGTATAATTCCAACCTGTAATATTTCACCCATTATATTTAAAATATTGTGTAAAGATGTATAAAAACATGGCGAATTACTTACGACAGAATGGTCAGTAGTCTGTTACAATTTAACGCGCACGCGTGACAATTCGACAGGAGTTGTCTGCCAGGGTGACCAACCGTCGTAAATTTAAAAGACAGTTCGCCCTGACGTATCTAACCTGAAAAACTTTCACAGTTATCGGTGTTTAATACAAATGCCGGTAACAAGTGTCAAAATTTTTGAGGTTACGTTCAGGACGGTTGGTCACCCTGGCAATCAACTACTTTCAGATTACAGCGCGTGCGCATTTAATTGTAACAGACAACGGACCATTCTGTCGTTAGCAATTCATTCCGTATAGTTACGCATAAATTTCACTTAAACTTTGAATATAGTACAATCGCAAGAAATTACATGTACAAAAAATTCACATCATCAAACCAGACGATCCGGACAAATTGCACTTCCTCTGAATGGAAGAAAAGTCAATTTTCGAGGGTGTGCATTTCGTCGAGATTGCATCGTACGATGATGTGTGAATTTTTTCTCAGATAGTATCATTAATGCCCGCTAAAACCTCGCAGTTACATATTTTTCTAAAAATTCTTACTTTTGCAATAAAATACATACTGAAAAATTTGTCCGAAACACGTGTGTTACAAATATGGAACTCCACCCTGTTATCGGTACGGGTTTAGTGTCAAGATAAAAATCTGAAAAAATGAGGCAATTGTTTTTCAATTATTTGAAGAATATTTCAGAGATATTCGTTAAAAAATTCGTCAACGCCCTGATATATAAATACACTGCAATTTTACTGCTTCTCCTTACTCACTCTCCGTACATTATACACTACGCGTACGCACGTAGTTACGTATTATACATATATATTACAGCGAAAAGGTAAACCTCCTTCTGACACGGAGCTTTTTTTTATTAGCCCAAGTATTGAGATTAAGTATATTCAATACCGAGTGTGCCATGACACACTAACCAAGTGGTCGAGACCTACTTACAGCTACTGGGTGACCTCCGTCAAAATGAATGGGGTTGCTTGCTAGTCTGTATCTCTCTCTCTCTCTCTGTATATACATAAATATCTATATATAGACCGATACGCAAGTATTTAATATACATTATACACACATCAAGGTGCACCGCATGTAATCTCTATTTTACGAGGAAAATAAATTATGCAATTACATTGTACACTCGCACACACGCATACCGTATAAACATATGGATGTGTATGACACGAGCAACTCGTTAGCCGCAGGTGTATACGACTTAATGATACGCAGCGCAGACTGACGCGTTACATGTATACACATGTATGCATATTTTTATATGGGCAAGTATACGTATACACGTACGATAAATGCGCGAAGAATGATCATGATACATATGCTGTTGGCTTCAAACGCGTTTCGCAACTTGTATCGCGGCGGCTGAGGAACCAGGCTAATAAAAATATATCGTGATCACTACCGTAACAGCCAGAGAAATACATCCTGTGTATGTATGCCATGTATATAAATATTTATATATATATAAATACATACGAATACGAATAGTGTGAAAATCAAGTCTGCATGATGGATAATATTATGCGTAACGTGTATTATATTTAAGTAATTTGTGACATGTAATATACGCTTGATTATCGATTCATGCGGGAAAAAAAAAATCACTACGAGATGAAGAACGAATACGTATTAAATCGCGAATTATGCGAGTACGTTTGTCGGTTTTTTGTTTGTTTTTTTTTTTTATATCCCGCGATTGAGAGACGATATTCCGATCCAATCGATCTGGAAGTTTGCTTTATTACCGATTTTTTGCTTCAAAAGGAATTAGATAAACGGCGAAACTGGCAAGCGAATGACAATTATTTGTATACTGTAGGATACGCGTGACAATCAATTGCTGATAAATCGATTGTGAAAGATAATCCATCTGTCGAATGATCAACGATGCAGCGCGGATTGATACGAAAGGTGGGCATCGATTGGCTGGAGTGTAATATATTTATATATTGTATATTTGCATACGTGTGTGTGTGTGTGTGTAACGTGAAGTTGAAACGAGGGCAGAATAAACGGGGCATCAAAATACTATGCAACAACTTTTGATACGTTGCCGTTTATGCGGCTGTCTAATTATCGGACAGTTAAAAAAGGCTCCAAGTGCCATTTTATTTTCGAAAAAGAAAAAAAAAAAGAAGGAAAAAAAAAATCCAAGGACAAATTCAAGCTACAAATAATAACAATCAGATCAAAAATGATTTTTAGGGAAAGATTTACATTTTCCTGCATATACAGCAGCGTGTCATTTTTTACAAGAAACACGTGAATGAATGATAGCATGCTATTGTATTACAGGTATTAAGTAGGTATAATATTATGTCCGTTAGGCGTTGCTTTTTTTTTTTTTTACAATGAATCGCATCTCAGACCGGTCTTTAAATCGTGGGCAGTGGTGAAGTTTGTTATTACATACATATTGTAAAATCTCGAGGGAACGCGAGTATTATTACAGACGGCCGGACATCCGCGATCATCGCGCAGTTTTACGAATCTCGTGAAAAAAACCCCTTGCGTCAAATAGTAAAAATTCAACCGAGGTTGGTAGAAATCCTTTCCAAATATTTTAGATCTAATGGGTGTGTAGCAAATTCCGGCTAAAGTGATTCAAGCCTGGGAGACACGAAAAACCCTACATGTATGAGAAAATAAGAAAAAAAAAAATAAAAAAACAAAATTAAAAAAATTGAATCATTTATCTAAATATGGCGGAAGGTAAGACGACGAAATAGGAATTTAAAATTTGGAAGATAAAGAATACTATCGTAGTGTAAGAAAAAAATCGGTCAACGTGAATTTTGAATCAGAGTTCTAGTTGTCAAATTTGGATTTCTTTCGCCTAACTCTAACAGAGGAAAAGAAAAAAATCATTTCATTAAAACAAAGTTTGCTCCTCGTTTCAACGTTCTGCTACCTGCTGCTTACGTCTATCAACCAAAAACTTATTTATCAACGTTAAAAAAGACAAAAGTAAACTTTACAATACAGCCTAATTATTAAAATGAAACCTCAAAAAAACCAAGAAAAAAAACTTTTTCCAGACCTCGCGTTATCCCAAATTATTCCAGGCAAATAAATATAATAGCCGTGCAATGAAAGGTTAGTTGAAGTTCCAGAATCCACGACTAATCAAAAGATGGGGTGAGACAAGGGTGTGTAATCCAAGTATAATACAAGGTGTTACAAATAATAATAATAATAATAACAACAACAACAACAACAATGAATAATGAATAATAACGATAATAATTTCACGACAATTTTACCACAGTAGGTAAAAAGAAACATGTACGCACACATGTATATGCAGCGAGTAAGTCCGAGCATTAGCTAATCATCATAATGAACACAGAGACGTATGGTAAGTACAGTAAGATAAATACACACGTGTAAACACGCATCTAGAGATACACGGACAGGGATTCTTACGCAAACTAGCGAAAGTAGGCGACGTATCGGGGCTTGAAATACGGTATATCTATATATAGGATGAAATAATACGCGAACGTGTGTGGTTGCACGGAGACGTTGCGAAACGCGTCCCGCCGAAAGCGAGAACGGCCGTCCCTCTCTCTCTCTCCCTCCCTCCCTCCCTCTCTCACTCACTCTCACTCTCTATCCCATGGCATATGATATACGTGATACGCGAGGCCTGTAATTTGCGCTCTCTTCGAAGAAATCCGCGCGAGTTTCATCTTTTCGTACGGTATAAGGATGAATGGACGTCTGGACGAAAAGTTGGGTAGAAGGAGAGGGGTGAACAAGAAAAAAAAAAAAAATAAGTTTCGAAAATCCCAAGCAAATGTGTATAACGTTTGATAATGCGTTCGACCCTCGCCGTTGTTTCCCTTTAAAAGAAAAAAACGACAAAAGTAATTCTGCAATCGTTCCAAGCTCTGAAAGAGAATTCTGAATTTTTTCTTTCTTTTTTTTTTTCAAATTTTTGTAAAGTTTGTAAAATACTTTTTAAACTGATTTTTGAAAGGACGTTTTTTAAAATTCCAAGCACAATTCTCAGAAACTGTATCTTCTATACCAAAAATTTTCAGATTTTTTTCATTCTTCAATGTAGCACTCGCGATTTTGTTTTTTCTCAGCTAAAACATTGTTTCAACGGTCCGATGATTCCCTAAAAATTCTCAAAACTTTTATTGTTCGCTTGGAACAATTTTAGGCCGGTTCCGTTATGGAGCGATTTTTGTCCCTTTTTTTTTCAACAACCTTACGTTATTACAAACGGGAATGTGAGTTACGCGTGAATTCTGCTCCGAAGAAGACTGTCGTGCGGAATTTTTATCGTGCTCAATGCGAGATATAAATTCTCTAGCTACATCGAAAACGAATTAAAATTCGCAATTTAAAACCACGAATCTTTGAGATCGTCCGTTATTTGTTTAATTTCCACAGCGTAACAACTTGTTAATTAATTGCATTATATAATAATGGATTTGCAATGTGTAGTACGTTATTTTTTTTGTTTGGTTTTTTTTTTGTTTCTTGCAATCAACAAAAGAGCCAAGAAAAAAACCATCCTCACAAGTATATTGTAAAAGGATTTAGAAATGAAAC
Organism: Neodiprion lecontei; assembly: GCF_021901455.1. Classification (NCBI taxonomy): domain Eukaryota; kingdom Metazoa; phylum Arthropoda; class Insecta; order Hymenoptera; family Diprionidae; genus Neodiprion; species Neodiprion lecontei. Next base: position 7,208,538 of record NC_060261.1, read on the forward strand.
GTGAAAATTGCAAAACCCGTTAAATTAAATTTTTCGAATTATGAAATTACCGTGCAATATTAATTCATGCGCGTAATATCTCGGAGTTGAATTAAAATTCGTGACTTACAATAAAATTCTACCTTTTTCCATACGTCAATTCTGAGTATAGACGCACAGTTTTCAAACGAATTTATCCCATAGATCTAATCTAGAGTATGTAATGTATACACGTGTAAACGAAAAGTTTCGAAACATTTGTTTATCATTTCGAAACTATCGATTCAACCTCGATTATTCGAATTAATTCAAATCTTCTATGAGCGAATTAACCCTGAAATATAAGTATCGTATATTATAATACATTACACGTTATACTGTAACATCCGATAAACTGTATTTTGTGTGTGAATAAATAGTCGTGGTCGCATTAAAAATACAAGGTAACGGCCTTCCAATATCACGGACAACACCGTCGATAGATCTTTCTTAACGCACAGGAGTGCGTAAAGGTACGAAAACGATCACCCATGTAAAGTATCAGACACGTACGATCAAGATTAGAAAGAGATTCCTTCCTCTTGATCGCGATACAAACTGAATCGAGTAATTCTTACCCTACCTATGCACTACGCATTATCTATTACAGGTATAAAAATGTAACGATCCGGTGATTACAGAATAAATTAACACAGCTTCGTGAGATTAAGAAGCGAATTAACAATCGGCGAAATTAAGAGACGGGGAAAAATGCTTTTATTGGGAAACGAGTGTCGTCGGTTCAAAGTCTGAAACAATACCGTTATTGATAACCAATAATATAATATAACGTATTGACGCAGCAACCTTATTCACTTCACAACGTACGAGAGCTCTTATTATACCGGAACAATCTCTCGAAACTTGATGACTGGTAGATAAATTATAAAACGGCGTGAAAACGTGCGATTTCACCCTTTTTAACAATAAAATACGCTGCCCAATGAGGGAAAAATTCATGCTCATCTCGTCGCAGCATCTTCCAAAATCAAATCTGACATGTAACCGAATCACTGTAGTTTTCTCTCATTAAGTAAATATCCGCGGGACGTATCCTGGCCTCTGCTTAACAAAAGGTTATTCGATTTCCAATACCATTTACGGACATGGGACATACTGATCATCGCGTGCGGAGCGCACTGCGAATCCTTGAAAACTCGTACAGTTCCATACCTGTAATCGTACCCTGTCTGCATACCCGTTAAATCCGGCATTGCACATACGGACATAACGTATGTGTGCATTAGCTATGTATAATTATAATAATAATAATAATGATGATAATACTATAAAACATTAAACCAACATCCGTAAATGCGTCACATGGGACCCATTTGTGTGTATACGCAGATAATGAATCATGAAATCGAAGAACGAAATCGTTTTCCAAAAAACAAAATCCTAAAAAACAATTGAAAAAACGATGATACGATATGATGTGTGATAAGAAAAGAAAACTCCAACAGAATGGGAAGAGAAAAGTGGTGCAGGACTGAAGATTTTTACCTCAAATATAGTCAATTTGGTACATCGTAAGGATAACAAGGATATACCATCGTTGTAACTTATGTAAAATAATTATCGGATCTTGTTCAACTAGGTAGCGAATTACAGTACCAGCCGATAGAATAATTATATTAAAAAAAAAAAAATTGCGTCGATCTAACGCGTGTATGAAAACAAATAAAAAGACCAACAATAGGAAAAAAAAAATTCGGCAAAAAATAGAAAGAAAAGAGAAAAGACCCGAAAAACCCGCACGTATGTATAATAAATATTAAACGTACATATCTACGATACAATTAGTTACATAAAGTGTACAAAATTAACGAACGACGACGTCGATAATAATTCTACGTCACTGGGCGTCGCGTCAACCCGGACGGGATTTTGCGGTGAGGTGAGGGGAACGAGCCTACGCTCCGCGCACGTATGTACGTATCGATGTTTGTAACGCAAAGGGAGGAAGGGGGGTGTACATCTATACATATATGTCCACCCCCCCCCCCCCCCCCCCCCCCCGATGCCGTAGCTCCTTCTCACTTATCCTCTCTACAAGGTACGTCATACAGAGAGACCTGCGCAGCGAGTCAGTCAGTCAGTCAGTCAGTCAGACCGCGAGAGATCGATGTCATTGTCAGTGGGTAAGGAGGTCAGTGGGTCAGTGGGACACCACTTTCAGTTTCGCTTCTGCACTACGGAGCAGGAGTCGCGCAACACCGCACGCAACGCGCAGGTCTCCGACGTATATCTCCGTTTATCTATCTATCTATCTCTCTCTCTCTCTCTCTCTCGCCGACGTTATCTCACCAACGTAGCGGAGGGAGGTGGGTGGGAGAGAGATGAGGGCTGACGGTGGGTGGTGAAGGAGGGGGAGAGGCGCCGCCGCGTTGCGCGAGATACCGCGGAAAGTAGGACGCTTATTAAAAAACCGCGCGCGGCGCTCCTCCGCGTGACGTGTTGGTCGTGGATATATACGTATACGTAGGTATTACGCGGATGTATGCCTGGTTTGCGGTAGCGCGCGTGCGCGTGCGCGAAACCTGCAACGTTGCCCGTTGCCCCTTGCCCGTTGCTCGTTGCCCGTGTTGTCCGTGTTGGCGAGACGCGCGCGCGAGCGCGCTCACGCGATTTGTAATGTATGCCGTTGCTGGTGGTGCTGCTTCTTATTACTTCATGGCATGATGATCGTTTAAACTGTCGGTTACCCAATCGAATTAACATCGTAACTAACAATGTCTCTCTCTGTATACCGCGTTTATTGTAACACGCTTGTCCACCGGGACAATATCTTGAAACTTGAAAATCAACCGCGCATGCGCCAAATAATTAAATCTCATTGGTCGGCGAAATCTTCCCGTAGCGATATTCTTGTCCGCGACGCAGGCGGGCCAACCTACGCAAAATGTGTGCGTTTGAATTTTCAAAGAGCGTAAGCGTCAAGTTCCGACCGTTCTTTGAAGAATCGACTTTCCCGCCCGATAACAAATGCTTCTCAAAACTTTCCGAGACGCTGCTTCGATTATTTGATATTCTAACCTCGAAAATTCGTGCCAACTACATCGCCGGCGGAAATAGTTTGACAGCTGAAACTCGGGATGGCTAGCCTGCGCGAACAGCCGATAAAACTCGGGCGTACGGGGTTGATTTTCCAAGTTTCAAGAGATTGTTCCGGTATACATAAGTGTAGATGTATATACGTATGTATATTGTGATGTATATATATATATATATATACTTACAATTAAAATTGTATGGAAAAAAAGATGTTTTCTTCTCGCAACTCAAACGTAAAATAAGCGGTTTTTGACCGCCTGTTGAAAATGAGAACAAAAAATACTATTTGTTGAAATTTTAAAAAAGTACCGAACAGTTTACGAGAATTTCAACTTTTAACGAAAAGTAAAATATTTCCATATTAAATGAATGTGAAGTAACAAAATTAAAAGCAATCTGGTAGATTTGAGAGCTCATCTTTTGGGAAGATCTTATTCTATCAAGCACTAACGTTTCAGGGGGGTAAGAGAAAAAAAAAAAAACCTGTTTTTTCAACCACCCTAATGCACATGTTACAAATAAGATACATTAATTTTACCCATTTTGCAAATATTTATAATACGTATACCAATTCTTTTGTCGATATATTTATTTATCATCCATCATGTGTATACGCGCAGCTTTTGTAGGCACATATTTAATGGGTTTTAGGCTTCATCGCTCTAACATGAATGTATAATAAGTCCGTGTATGCACAGAAATGATCATTTCTATGTTTCGTTGTACATATTTTAATATCTAGATCAATGATAGTGTAAACGTTTTCAACAAACAATTACACAGACGGTACTTCTGTCTGATTTTCAACTTTATTTGTGTATCTTTCTTTTTTTCTTATTTCATATTTAACCTGATTTCCCAAATGTTAACTGTAAATGATCGATTGTATTCTCCATATATGTAAATTATTAGCGGTATACGTTTGATTGGATTCGATTTATTCTCTGTTATTCTTTTTCGGTTCCAGTTAATTTGATATTCAAATCGACGTTTCGCATTCTAATATAGACATGAATTTTCAGAGCGTACGCAGTATAAAATCTGATATCTGGAACAGTTGATGTTCAACTTTTCTCTGCAGGCTATTTTGTAAGATATGTACAGTGTACGTACAGATGTATAAGAATTGTGGGTACGGATTATAAATTGTGTTGTGGGAATTTGATGTATCAGGATTTCAGTAATTACCACCCGTGGCATTGTTCCAACAATAAAGAACAATTCAACTCTCGCTAAAACGTGGATTTACCCATGCCTGAGTTATTGTCGTTCCTATTTTGTGATCTTTTTATTTATTTGTTTTTTTTTTTTTTTTTTGACAAATTTCTTTGACCACGATAGCTGTAAGATTCTCAAAAATAGCCAATTGTATTCAAAACTAAACAAAAAAAATAAATAAAATAAACGTATTATGAGAGTGAAAGAATCCGGTCAATTTTTTTGTTTGGTTTATTTTTTCGCAAAAATTTCAACGCGCGATCTGCATATATTTTATGATTACGATACTTCACAACTCGCAATCTGTGTGTTTGTTTTTAGTCGAAAATACTGAAAGGCAATTATCGTTATTCTCCTTAGAACGAATTTGAAAATTTTTGGGACGATTATTCTAGTTCTTTATTTTGCCTCGCAGTTTATTGAATTATCGTGAAAGTGTGCCGAAGACGCGTAAAAATATTCAAAGTGGGAGGTCTGACCTAGTTTCAAATCGCAGAGGCGAAATAAATGTCGAATTGCAGAAGAAATATAATAACGTTGCTCGATTATTAATATGTGCGATTCGAATGATTTTGAAGCCGAGGAATTAAACTGATTGAATTTAATTGAAATCATAGATTGAATTTAAATCTAACTGACGTACGGATTATAATAATTTGAAATTTGGATTTATTCTTTAATAAAAAAAAATCAAAAATATAAACTCGAAATTCACAAATTCGACGTTCTTAAAAGTTATTCTGAAGCTGCGAAATGGTGATCGTTTTTCTTCTCGCAATCGGAAACTTGCAAAACTACAAGTTGGTTAATTTTTCTGTTCGTAAGAGTAAAAAATTCAGTAAAATTAATGATGGTACAAAATACTTGAAACTTTGCAATTGCGGATCGTATGAAAAAAGTCCAAACATCGTCGATAAATAGCAGCTATGTAATAATCGGAATAAAAAGTTGATTTTGAAATTGTATAATAAAACGGTTGCATAAATGAGAAGTAATAAGAAAAAAAAAACAAATCGAGATTGTCTAAATTTTGCGGTACATAATTTAGTAAAATATCAGAAACGTCGGATACAATTATTTCAAATTTGATTTGTACCCGATTCGGTATTATCCGGCTATCATCGAATGAAATTTGTAAAAACAACACGAATTTGGCGTAAAAATAAAACTATTCGATAATGTGACTCGTTTTAAAGATTATCACAATTTTCGAGCGATTACTATATATATATAAAAAAAAAAAAATCACTGTACTCAATTATTTTTTCCGTCCCAAAGGGTTATATTTTTTCGATAAAACATATCGGAATCTAATTCAGTTGCTGATTTACAGGCTCCTGTTCCTAAATTTCTCCGGTTTCGGCAATTTTTTTTTTTTACTAGACTGTACACCCGATGAATCTTCAATCAGCGATGTATAATTTCACCTAACTCACGTTGAAGCGGGTATATGTATATATATACATCTCTCTCGCTCTCTTTATATATATATACATGTATATATAGAGAGCGAGAAACGAAAAGGCGTGAAAAAGAAGTGAAAGAGAGAAAAAAGAAAGAAAAAAAGAGACAAAGTACTCGCAGCGTCTAAATTTGTAGCCCGGGTGAGAGATTTATTTATTAATTTTTTTTTCCAATTTTTTTTTTTTTTTTTTTAGTTTTATTCAGCGACCATATTACAGAAGATGGAACGAGACGGTTAATCTAACGGTCTGGAATCGGGTCTCCCTTTTATAATATAAATATAGCCAAATGTACATTTATACACGAATGGGAAGGATAATAAAAAAAGACTCGAACACGAAAAGCTGCAAGACCGAAATTTAAGAAGCGCGTCTGTCTGGCTCGGCACAAAACCGACCGTCGGGTCAGAAAACGGAGACGAATGGACTGTGCCAACTGGTCCATGAACGAGCCAGATGTTCGCTAATCCCCGTGCAGAAAGATTGAAAGTGAAATATCGAGGTCCCTGCCTGCAGCGCAAGTGCCGTTTAAGGAGGATGTACTCTAGAGTGTTTCAAAATAACCGACTATTTTTTTTTTTTTTTTTCGAAGAGCATTGAAAAATCTTCCGAGTGTCCCTCAAAAATGACCTCGGTAAAATATGAGCTCTTAATATTGATACTTAGAGGTGGCGATTCTCAATTTTCTATTTCCCATTTAAATAACATGGGAAAATTTTTTTTAAAAATTTCGAATTTTATTGCTCGAAAACGAATCGGTGTGAAGATATAAACAAAACATATTCTTGTAGGAAATTTTACGCTCTACAAAAAAGGTCTGAATAAAGATTTGCGCAAGGTAAGTCGTTTCGGAGTTATCAGGCCTCAAACATCGAACCGTTTGAAATAATGATGTTATTAATTTATAAATGCTACAAAACTGACTTTAACATGCATCGTTAAAGTAACGTTACCAACTTCAGCCTCATCATTAATAATAATGATCTTTGCAAATTATTAGCGGTATACGTTTAATTGCATTTCGATCTATTCTTTTTTGGTTCGTTTACGTAATTCGACAACTTTATTTATTTATAATAATATCAAGACTTTCCCGTCTGATTGTTTTTCTCTTCGATCGACTCGCTGGTAAGAATTATTCAAATTTCGAATCTTGTAACGCGGACTGCAGCTCGGCTTGCGAATTAAAGACCGCACGTACACACGCACATAAATATATATATATACATAAATATATATGCATACGCAAGGTTCGCAATCCGGTTAACTTCGTCTCGACTCATAGTTCAAACAACAAGTAAACATGACCCATCTGTATTTTCTAAACGAACCGTCGATTACCACTCATTGAATAATGCGATCACGATTAAAGACTGAGAAACGGTAATCGACTAGTCCGATAATTTTTGGTTGAATATTGGCGTAAAAAATAAGAATCTGCATTATCATCCGTGCGATCGATTATCTACCGAGAAAATCGAAAGGAAAAGTTTCGCTTAAATTAAAACTCATACTTCCTGCTCGCATGTTTATTATTCTTGAATAGCGTAGAATCTTGTTCTAAATATAAATCAATTTTTATCCCTGCAATCGTAATCTGTATGATCTCCACAAATACATTGCAGTATAATAAAATATTCATTATCCAACTGAAATTTACTGCTTGTTCTTTTACATAAGTACAACAGTTTTTACGACCGTACTCGGTACTTTTTTTCTTCTTAATTTCTTTCGGTGTACCGTTTTCCCGCTTTTTTCCGAAAAAAAAACGTTAAAAAAATTAGAAGCACTTATTACGCGACACTCGATATTTGAATATATTTTCATATTTTTTGGAAATAAAATTATGCTGTGAATTAAAAATAATATCGATCAGCAATTTGATAACCAATGATTCTGCGATGAAAATATTTCATGCTATTATTCTTCATCCTTATTTGAATGTCAAATTTTTCATTCGCGACGCTTGTCGTGTTACTTCCGAAGTAAGTACGCGTGTGACGTGTAAGTACCCCAAATGACTAGAAAGACATATCGAGTACCACGTAGACTATCTGTGCGGCACAAAACTCGCGGTACACTAAGCTGGGTAATATCGTCGTTGATACTCGCTTGTTTACTCCTGTATAATTACTAATTATACAGTAAAACTTGCTCACGGTAAACGTACAACTCATTCCTGAACGTTCCATGCAATTCAATGTTTATCGATTCTTGCATTAGTTCAGCGCGGCGTCGAAAATAGAAACTGTTTATAAATAATACATAATGCATAAGGGTAAATACGATCAATTATTAATAGATCAGAAACTAGTGCCATTTTTTAAAAGTCATCCGTTACGAAGAGAATTTATACAGTATAAATTCGGATGATACGATAGCGTCTAAATTCAAATTTCACCTCTCGTTTTACGTGATATTTCACATACACATGGGTCAGTTACGAGCGAATCTTCTCGATATTCAAATCATTGTCATCATTACACTTTGCGCGGATCGAAAATTTCGCAACGACCTCGTCTACGATATTTACACAAACGAATACAGTTTTCAAATATTCTATTCAACGATGCTTCGTTCTCCTCTCTCCTTGAGTCAAGGATCGCGTTATTGCAGAAAGAAGATATATTTAAACTTGACACTTCTGTTGGTGGTAAAAATGTCAATCCAAGTTACAAGTTCAGTTGTTCACACGGGTCTGAAATCAAAAAACTGCATAGGTTTTTTAATACTGTTTCTTGTACATTGAAAACGGGAAAAATATTCAAAAAGTTCCATCGCGTCAGGTATTTTTTTTTGAATTCGCATTTACAGCTTCACTTAGAAAGTACCGTTTAATTCGATATCCGGTATCCTATTCGTGATTCTAAAAATCCTATGCAAAAGTGATTTTTTACTTTCATTTAATATGCATTAGAGTGAGACTCAAGAATAAATACAAACAGAGAAACAGAAATTGTTGTATAATAGAGAATTATAAAGGGTTTCATTGGCGAAAAGAGATTGAACATGGAATTTTAAATAAACTAGTTGTAAAACCCTCGCTGGCTAAAGCTCGCTCTGGGTCGGATGTTTGGTTTCGAACTTTAATACTATGTATGATGTTTGATGTACGTATGATGTACGATGATTTCATAATGAAATTGTTTGTTTAATTGTTTACATGTTAATATAAACATAATAAATATGTTCAATTCGTTGTAATAAAATGATGATTTCTTTACTAGATTTATCCTTTTTTTTTCCATGCAAGCACCTTGTATTTTGCAAAAATACTCTGCGTGATAGAGGGAAACGGAAATCATTTTCGGATTTAGGAGACTCGAAAAGTTTAATATTTACTGAAAAAAAGCTGACCTGTGGTACGCGTAATTGCGTATTTGAAATTCAATTACGAGTATAAAAAATGTGCGTCCCGATCATTCGATACTCTCCGGATAATATTGAAAGCCTCTTTCCCGAGTCACGTTGTCATTCCGACAGATTTTCGACCCGACTGTCCAACATCGTCGTCAGTCTCTCGTCGTACGTCAGTCTCTGTCCCATACGTCCTGCAATTCCACGGCAGCGATCTACACTATCGAACGATGCAGACGGAGTGGGCCGTGTGACGTCAGTGAAGGAGGCCCGCCGATCGTTTATCCCTGAAAGTGGTCGCGTGGCGGCGCTGGTGTGAAAGTCCGTGTAAAACGTTGCTGATTTTACAAAAGAACCAAGGAACCGTCTTGCAACCAATCGACAAACTCACGCCCAAGTTTTGCACTCCGTAAAATATTTACCTTGCAACGACTCCTTGTTGTCAATTAATTCGTTCACACAAGAGGACTTACTTTTGAAAGAAAACGATCGTACAAAACGGCCAGCCCAGAAAATTTCCGATAGATGGTGTTTGTGGCCGTAAGAAAAAGTACAAGTGTTAAGGTGTTAAAGCCTTTTTCGTCACATCGCGATTCAAGTCAAACGCAAAACTGATTCCAAGTCGAGGTCACCCTATCTTTTAGCTTTTTTTAATAACGCTGCACTGTTACACGTTTCGTGCACTAACTATAAGATTACCGCAGGTATGGATTACTGGTACAACGGTTATAATATTTCCACTGAAGCATTGAAAATTAATTCTGAGATGCGCGCGTGTGTGTGTTGCGTTTTATGTATTACGTGTGTTATATGTATGATACATATTATAGGTACAATGATATATTGTAAATGTCTTATATTCCCTCGTAAAAAATAATATGAACTTAAATATCGTATATTGTAAGCGTTTTTCAACCATGGAATACAAGTTTCAACAATTCGTGTTGGGGTGAACGCGTGATTTTGAAATCCCGGTATCAAACGATGATGTTAATTACTGCAGCTCAAAAATGATTCCCCTTCCTCTCCTCGGCTCATTTTCCATTAATTACCGTTTGTTTTCTGTACAAAACATCGAACCGAGTGTATAATTTATATATTATTTGGTAAGCATGTCACGTTTATGTTTGAATGTACATGCGTACGCAGTATATAAAAGCGCGAATTATCGACGCAGGAACCCCGAAAATCGTTGAGTGTAAAATAATGGAGAACGGAACATGTCCGACGATCCTTCAGAAACAAAAAAAAAAAAAAAAAAAAAAACCATTCACGAAGCACAATTTTTGGGATTGTCTGAGATATTTTGAAAGTACTGCGAAAACGGGAAGCGAGAATACGAATAATTTTATTAGTAATCAATGTAAATGAATTATAATACTTACTGTGAACAACGTGAAGCAAGGAATGTAAACAAAAAATTGTGCCAATTTCTTACGCGAATTTGAAAAATTCTTGACAAAAAAAAAAAAAAGAAATTACTTAAGCGGATTAAAGCAGGCAAACTCATTTGACGGCGGTTATTACAACTTCAGGACTTCAGAACTAGCTCATGGTCTTAAAAAGAATTGTTAAAGTGTATAGAAAAGTTTAATAAAATAGAAAAGAGAAAAAAAAAATAATATTCTACAAACCACTTCAATAAAATGAAAAAGAATAATTTTCAATCAAATCACTCTACTTGCGTTATTATTTCAAGACGGAAACGCGATTTCTTGCTTCAGACGCTGTAAATAATGAAAAAAAAAAATAATAATAAAACACAACTTACGAATATCACAAGCTAAATATTTTTCAATACTTGTAAACGTGCCACTTGAAGAGTGTTAAATTTTTTCAACAAAATCAAAAATGGTCAAGGTCACCAATTGGTTGGTTTCGTATGGAATGCCCCATACATATTACATATTACATGTGTGTGTATGATGTATTATGTGCCAGACAAACGTTGTGCCAACCCGATATAAAATTGATATTTATAACTTGCACCCTGTCTAGGCTTCGGGTAGTTATAAGGCGCCTACCTATAAAGGATTATACAAACACTTGTCGTGTTTTTAGAATAAATAAGAGAGGGATAGATGGATAGACAGTTAGATGGATAGGTAGGTAGATACACAAATAGGTAGATAGATAGATAGACAAACAGACAAATAGATATATATATATATTTATAGATAGATAGATAGATAGATAGATAGATAGATAGATAGATAGATAGATGGATAGATAGATAGACGGATAGATAGGCAAATGGTTAGATGGGCAGATAGATAGATATACAGATAGACAGAGTCGAAACAGTCAAGTACGTGCATAATAATTATTGTTAACTTTGTGGTGTATTATTGAGTTATTCCAGTGCGGGTTTATCGAAGTGGGTCAAGCGATTCAATAACTGAGGTATACGCGTGGGAGACGACGGAGCTGAGCGGAGGGGCAACGAGAAGAGACGCGGGGAACGCGAGGGTATCGCCAACGTTACCCAATTCGTTGGCAACCAGTGCCTCCTCCTCTTCCACCATCCTCCATCCACCTCCTTCTCCTCGTGCCTTTATGCCATTTTACAACCACTTTTGCGTACCTCTCTCTCTCTCTCTCTCTCTCTCTCTCTCTCTCTCTCTCTCTCTCTCTCTCTCTCTCTCTCTCTCTTATTCTACACGTTTCATCTTAACTGCACGCACGCAGGGAGACGGAAGGAAAGAGGGAACGATAAAAAGTAAGAAGGATTGCAGAAAAAATAAAAGAGAAAATACTGCCGCAACCCTAATCGATTCCATCGTAACTTGGTATCGATTTCCCTTATCATCTAGGTACTTCGACCTATATTCGCAAATTTTTCAAATATTCCTCAAAATATTTGTGTTATATTACAATTTATGAAGTAACGGTAAGGTTTTTGGTATAAACTGTGAGAAAAGAAAAAAAAAAAAAAGAAAAATATGTATACAGCAGATCTAGAACAACTATACACAGACACGTGTATTATATAAATATATAAATATACGTGACACGAGTGCACGACACGTAATTAAAACTTCTACATAATTATTCGATATTGATGAATGGACTCTCGGTTTAACGTGTGACAATGTAAATTATATTATACTGTAAACCCGATAGCATTGAATGTAACCAAATGTTTGGCAAACAATCTTTTTTTTTTTTTTTTTACAGACAATACTAAATTTTTGGTATAACCTAGTAATATCTACAGAATAAACACGTATCTAAGATAAAATTTTGTTTCAGGTTCATTTCAACTGTAGTCGTATGAAATGAATTCTCTGACAAGTGCGGAATTTCACGTTGAAAAATAAATGATGAACTTGGTTTCTAAAACCTGAGAGTGAATTTAAACAAACAAAAAAAAAAAAAAAATTCAGCGATAAGAACGAAGCGTCAGATTTCACCGTTTCTGACAATGACACGAACAGTTTGTTTTTTTCTTTTTTTTTTAACCAAAAAGAAATCGCCCACAGCAAAAGCAATAAGAAAAATACGAAATAATTCCATCGGACAGTGTGCGTCGGATAAAATGAAGAAAAAAAAAAATTAAACTATACGATCGTCACATAATTTTGTTAGATGTGAAAAATGACAGAATTGTTATCTCAATAATATTTCACTGCACAGATTTTGACTGCTAGCGTAATCGTCATTCAAGAATCTGGTCACTCCCCTTCCTTTAGAACTACAACGAGGGTAAAATTGAGACTTTAAATTTACCGGGCCGCAGCTAACTCGGTATTGTACACGCGTTACGTAGCAATAAATACAACACTGCATACACAAAAGGTTGTAAAATCGTCGATCCTACTCCCCCCCGGTGAGAAAGTTGGCCCAACAACGTCGAGGGTTGCTGCCTCTTAACCGATACCCATAACCGAGGGGAGAACTGTCAAAATCGTTGTTGCAGGGCCCGAGGTAGGTGTGCCTAATTGCGAGAACCGAACCCTGGGTCTATCCATTGGAAATGAATCGTGAGGGTGAATGGAGCAAGTGCCGATTTAACGCGAAGAGGACTCGAACCACCTGCGGAGACTCGCCCGGGCAAACAACCCCGTGAAAATGACGAGATTTTAACGGGGGTAGGGATTTTCGGCACGTGCCAAAAAAAGGACCGGGACCCAATGGAGTAAAAGGAAGACCGGCGTCTTTGGTCCTTTGTCAAATTGGGCTCATCGTCGTCCCGGATCCCCGCGTGCAGGTATGAATTTCGTGTGGATTTTTGACCTGGTTTAATGGCGTCTGTCCATCCGTTCCATTCGTTCGTTCGCTCACTGGCGAACTCTTACTTCACCCGCGGGCTCGCGCCATGCACTTGGTCACGGAAAAAGGGAAAGTGTGACAACAATGCGACCTCTCCGACTGCAGTTGCAACATCCTTGTGCCGACAAAGGTTACCGAATTTTACCATTCAAATTTGACCGATCGGTGCTACTATAGGCACCCAAAAAACGTCCGCGATTCCATTTTTCAAATATTCAAGTAAATGGTAAATCAAAAGGTCGATCAAGTTCGATCGGGTCAGTAAGAAAACCTCTTTTCAATATGGAAAAGCGAACGGACTGAAGGATTTTCAAAGCGGAAAGAGCTCGATTATTTATATCTGCAGGAACTTGTTCGACAACATCGCTGAGTGCAAGATAAAATTCGTTTTCAACTTTTTTCGAGTGAGTAATTTGGTCGCAATTTAACACCATCTTTATACTCAACCGCCCCGAAGTGATTGGAAAAATTTACAGGTGTACCTTGGACGAGAAATGAATTAAGAACAAGATCGTTATTATTCGGTGCTCTGTAAAAAAAAAAAATAAATAAATAAAAAAATAATCGAAGCATTTTCGTCTTCACGGTTCTGCTGGGTTCAAATGTACTAATAAATCCATTTGTTTGAATTGCATATAGTAGGACTTGATTCCACTGTTATCATAGCTTCTGTGTACAAAACCTCATTTTTAATCACGCATATGACGATACGTTTGTTTGTTCAGGTCGCAATTTCAAGAGTTTCGCAAATTTCACGTAATTCCAAGACGTTATTAAAGAGGTCTGCAATTGCAATCGCCGTTCGAAGTGCGTCCTCCTCATACGTTCCGTTCATACTGCGAAGGCTGTTGTAAAAAGATTGATTCGGTGCATTCCCATAATCGGAATGGTCCTTGATTGAAATCGGTTATCGAATCATGAACGTTATCGTTACCACGACTTATACTTTGGAACAACCGGTTAGCTTCTCTCTAACTAGCGACCTCGGTTAATTAATAGTTGTAATAGGTACGCGTCTATGCGAGTAGACGAGATGAGTCTGCCGATCTAAAATAACCAAATGACGCTGATCGGGTGTGCCTAATTTTAATGAACCTGCAAGTGCGTCCAAGGATGCGAACAATAAACATACACCAATGCAAATAATAAACGGCTGGCTATATCTGTAAGAGAATGCTCAGCAATGTTTGCCGGTAAAATTTCGTGAATTTCATTATTCGATCGTACGAACGAACGCATCGTTGTAAAACACAACTTGGACATTGCGCAAGATCAGAATAGTGAATACTTTTGATGACGTATGTATGTACAGGTATTGCGATTCGATGGAATCTCTAAGTACAAGAGAAAAAGCACACGCTGATCGCACGCGATAATGCCAACGTAAATATTGACCCAGTCAGTTTCAAAATAACGCGGGAACAAGAGAAGAGAAGATACCCTTCTTGGGTGAAAGTACGAACCGTAATGAAGGTGAAGAAAGGATCACGGTGGGTTCTGGTACCTCATACCTGTCGCCATGCCGTGACCGTTTACTGTTTGCAAATATCGTCAGTTTTTCGCCTGCGTCTGCGCGTGTCTGTGTCCGTATACCTTTGTAACACCATTGAAACAAGCGCTGCGACGAAAGCGAGATTTTAATCTTGATTTATGACGGCGTTCGCACGTCGCAAGGTGCCTCTCACAGAGATCAGGGCCCCGAGTTAGGGCGTCGCTAAATTACTTTCGGAAATGTAACAAGTGCAAGGCAGGTGCAGGTACACGAGACATACCTAGGCCTGAGGTATGAGAATAGAATCGGATACGCGCATTGACTCGTCGTCAACAAACACGCCGGGAAGTCTGTGCCGAAGATTAACTGCGCCCTTTTCCCTTCATCGCCTAAACGCTGCGGCAGGCACGTGCCGAAAAGGGCAGCAAACCGTGAAAAAATTGCTTCTCCTATTTTTCGCCCCATTGAAAAAGCCCGCGGTACGGGAAAGAAAGTCACCGCGACGTCTGGTGCTGGAATTCGATGTTCGATAGATTTTCGAAGAGCGGCGAATTCGGATCAGATTTCACGACTAAAATTACTAATATAAATTAGCCGACGTTAGAAACCTTTGCGGTCATTTTTTCAACCTGTACGAATGTGATCGGGTATGGTTTTTAACGATTTTTCGTTGCGTTAATTGACTGCCAAAAATACGAATACGAGCAAGTCACTGTTTACAAGAATATTTTCAAAATAATGTAAAAGTGAGGATGAGTTGAGGATAAATTCGCATGTTTACGAATAAACTTTGAGCCTCTCTTTTTCCTCCATCAATTGATATGCATTACCATATACGTATGTACAGAGTCGTGTTTCTCTATAAGACTGATCCCGACGAAACCCACGCGCGAAACCTGTTACAACTTAAGCTAATGCGCCGATCGTCGCGTCGTTGATTGTGAATGTAAGATAAATTGAAGAAATGATTTTATTCGCCACATCTGCAGTGCCGATGTCTGAGGAGTGAGGAGACGCGAGTAACAACAGACACACCGATTTCAATTCGCACAATTCCTACACGATGATTCCACATGCCGTCGATGTGCGACGATAAATAAGTTCGAGTTAAAAGTGACTGATATTTTCCTTATTATTTTACATTACAGCAGTTCACCCATCCTGCCGATAAGTTTATACATTCCTTCCACTTTTCGCGATGACTAGAGACGATCGAATTATCGGTTTCATCGATGACGTGATACCGATTATAGCTACTGCATTTCATTCGGATAATATAAACGAGGCTGAAGTTAGTAACGTTGAAACACAAAATTACTACATCGCACCTTATTATCAAAATAACTGACAAAGTTGAATTTAGACAATATGAGTTCGTGATCGTGTATTAACGGTTTGCTAAATATCAGGTAATTTTAAAATTGCAAAATGACAACTTTTCCCAAGGATGCATCGTTGCAATAACGTTACAAACTTCAGCATGGTGAACATAAAATCGGTTACATGTCTACACGTTTGACACGTAGACACATATATTTGTTACCATATTATTTCTACAAGAAGGATGGTTCATTTTACAGCCAATAACGAGGAGAAGAGAACAAAATGGTCAAACGGAGCGCCGTACTGCGTACATTTGCACGTTTATTTCATACAATACCTACACAGACGTAGATACGCGACGTGAGCAATTACCCTCTTTGCAAAGTTCTAGCTTTTTTTTTAGATTTTTCAGCGGTAATTTATATACGTAGCCTGAATTTATCGCGGTTCGCATCGCGCCTCTAATAATGTATCTGGGATTTTCTAACAATGCAGGGTTTCCTTTTGAAAGGTATTAAGTGAGTGCCTTGGTGGATTTCGCCATTGACGTATATATCTCCAAATATCGAAGTCCGTGTACCTCTAATGCGAAAAAGGACTTGACAGTCTGATTCTACAAGAAATTCTTAACAAAAACATTACAATACATTTTTATTTGACTCGGAAATAAAGAAATGGCACGAATTCTACGAATTTACTGTTACGATTTCGTAGATAACGTGCCATTTCTTTATTTCTGCGTCAAATGAAAATGCATTGGGGCGTTTTTGTTCAGAATTTGGTATAGAATAGGGGTTGTCAAGTTCTTTTTCGCATTTGATTTACGTGGACTTCGATATTTGAAGATATATACGTAAACGTCGATATTGACCAGTGGCATCCCCTTAAGCAAACGTCACTATCATATGACAAATACGTCCATTGTAACATGTCCGCGGCAATGAGCTAAGTGAGAAAGTAAAATCAATTATATACACGTTAATTAATTGCGTACGAGGCTAAAGCTAGCAGCCAAAATTAACAGGCCAAACGTTCTAACGTTCATTCGAATCATGTAGCGGAAGTTCGAAAATGAAAATTTTGTCAAATACCTCGATACCCCGATAATACTTTTATTGAATCATGAAGCTAAAACTGAACCGCATTTTCGTATTTTCAAAAAGTTTAACGCGTTTCGCTGCCAGCTCTTCAGCTTCGTTAATTAATTTGCGTAAAAATAACGCAGCGTCTCGGGACCGATTGTTCCGTTGATTCGCTTCATACTCGAAATTACCTGCAGCGCTAGCGCTGAGAGAGCGTTGGAGAAATAGAATAACCTGAGACAATACACACCAGGCTTGCTGCAATTGTGCAACGATTACACGTATTACACGTATAACGACACGACGATTGCGCGAGAGAGAATGAGTTATTTTCATCGCAATATTGAGCATATAAACATACATGTACCAGCGTGTTGGGGGATTGGGAGAATTATTATTAGCTGTGGTAGACGTACGGCGTACACACACCAAGGTATGGGCAAGATCGCGCTGCACGCGTCGTTCACGGACATCGCGTGCACGCGTGTGAGCTGCAAACTCACGCGCACTGGCCCAAATTCTGCGTGCGAATCAAGAAACGTGTGTCTCCGGGGCAGGAGTGTAATGCCTAAGTTTACGCAGGCAGGCACGCGTGTGCCGATCGTACGCGCCTATGCATACAGGTAGGTACACACGTGCGTATCGTTGTACTTACTTACTTATGCCTACGTATGTCGCGTATCGGTCACAAGTGTGCGAATGAATCGCAGAGACAGACCATGTGGAACGTCGTATTACATCGCGGCTGGATCTGACGACGATACGGCACGGCGTTGCCGGTTTTCAGGCGCGATGCGTCGTCCCTGCCCTCCTGTCCTCCTGGCCTCCTGGCCTCCTCCTATTTCTCTTTCTCTTTCTCTTCTCGGCGCGCAGCGATCGAGTGACGACGACACACGTAGTGGGGTCGAACCACAGGCTGGAAACTTTAGTGAATGATCTTTCTCTTTCTCTCCTTCTCTCTTTCTCTCCGTCTCTCTGTCTGTCTGCCCCGGTGTAACCAGGTGTTTCCCTTTCGCAGGCACATCGCTACTCGCCGTGCTTTTATATCCTTTCTTTTCAGAGAGACCGATCTCCTCCTTTCGTCGGTTGCGTAACCCCGTCGTCGTTCTCGTCGTCGTCGTCGTCGTCGTCGTCGTCGTCGAGACGACGACCGATGTGTCACTGCAGCGTGACAGCAACAGCAAAACAGCAGAAGTAGAAGTAATTAACACGGTAGCAACAGTTCCGCAGCGTCGGTCTTATCAGCAACAATGTCAACACCAGCAACATTCATGGTTGAGGAGGAACGAGAGAATGGGAATAAATACCTATATGGGGTAAACGTGGAACAGAAACGGCGGGAACGAAATGTAGGAGGGGGGGATCGACGGACCCCCGACCACGGTTTACACCATCTACCGTGTTATGCCAGCGTAGCGAGCGCGTAGGTACGAACACAATACAACTGTACCGGCACAGGTAGGTGGTTGTAATAACACATTTCGTACAAGTGTGAGAGCGGCAGGTACGTAGAGTGCGCCAGGTGGAGGGGGGGAGCGAGGGGGGAGAGGCGTGTAATAGCCGACAGAAACGTCGGGGGTTATGGGTTAGAGAATTTTTGACCATAGACAAAAGAACATCGAAACAAAGAAACAAACGAACTCGTATAAGGTTTGACAAAGAGGATTACCACCGCCACCTGTAGTAGTAGTAGTAGCAGTCGGTTATCCCCGAGTTAGTATAGTATGTACAGTACGGCTGGCTTATCGGTTCGTTTTTGTTTTTTTGTCACTCGTGTTTTAATAGGCTCATACCTGTGGCTTCGACGGTGGCGGCTGGCACGGCAGCGCTGCCCTGCGAGGCTAGTGTAGGTGGGTGATGCGTTGCAGTTTCATTTTGTACCTGTTGGGGCTGCGGTGGTCCCGTTTCAAGGACCGGGGCAGGGGCTGATACCGAGGTTGAGACAGGGACAGGGGCAGAGGTTGCAGGGGCCAGGGTGATCGAGGAGGCCTCGGACAGAGCGGCCGCCGGTGGGCTACCCGGACCCCCTCCGTCGGTCGTTGCTGCTGCCATTCGGCCCTCGTGCATTCTAGTTATGTATGTATGTACTCTCTGTGTCTGTCTCTTGCGCCCGTCTCTTCTGCCGCGCACAACACCTACACCACGCCGTTAATGCCCGACGCCCTTTTCGAGAAGCTGCGCGAACACCGTACGCTATCGGGACATCTATTATCACGCCGACATGACGACCCCAACCCTTCGAATTATTAATCCCTACGCGGGTAAAAAAAATCGAACGTTAGATAAATGTAGGTCTGTAGGCCACTTCACTTACACTTTGCATTCAGAGACGGAGACTCGCTAGTCAAGCGAGCGTTCGCGACTGGTCGTAGCCTCGTTAAGAGGGACTGACAGCCGACGGTCCTATGTAACCGAATTACCTACCTCTTCGTTTTTTTTTTCCTTTCTTTTTGTTTCTCTCTTTGATTTAATACGGTTACTTTAACCCCATGCGTTTACACCTACCCCTCGAACCGACCTAGTGTATCGAAACGATCAGATACATCGGTTTATTATAACCCGACCAATGATTTCGTTGATCATTTATTCCACCGCGGATAGGTGGTTTTTTTTTCCTCTCGGGAACAATGATGAAAGGCATTAAGTAGGTCAGATGTCACAATATTATTGCTCGTTTATTGACGATGCTTCAATGCCCGTTTTTCACATTTATTATATCGTTAATTCGAACGGTGGATAAACGTTGATAAATCAACAACAGAACCGAAGATAATACGATCTAATACGCATTTCATTAATAAGCGGCGCACTTGACTAGCACGTTAGAATTCATCGTCGAGGCGCCACCTACAACTTTTATGACCGCGAAAATCAACTTGACTAACGTGCGACGCGACGTCGCGCGGATATTCTAAACAGATTACTTTCGTTTTCGCTCGTCTCACTTTCTAATCTCGCCGGGCTGAATACACATTCGCACACGTACATTACAAACATACGCGCGTCGTTCGAATGATTTCGTTTTTCACCTTGTTTTGCTCTGTTTCTTTCTCGTCTTGTCGCGTATATGTTTAAAACGTAACCGTTGCTGGCGTTCCAGGGTATTCAATGAATTCTATGAACATTTTCAACTGCGTTCACATTAATAATTTCATATGAAGCAAAAAATAAAATGTCCGGAATAAATTTCGAGGTATTTTTCGAAAACAACTCTCCACTGTAATCCCATATGAACATTAGAGATATGACTCATCATTCACCCCGCGAAACCTTGGAGAAATGGACTATAAAATACAAAATGCAAATTCCAGGATCACGAAGAATTTTACGGGAATAAGCAAATTATTTTACAAATACGTATAGATGATGCTAAAGTTGTCAAATCTAATGTCTCCTAAATATTGTATATTATACAGTCTACGACACGGATGAATGAAAAGTGATAAAGATAAGGAGAGAATATATTTACAATTTGAAATGGATTAGGAAACAGGTAGAGAATAATTTACGCTTCAGAAGTAAACTTCAGTCAAGTAAAGAGAATAAAAAATATATATTTTTTGTGAGCCTTATTTCACTAAACGCCCATATTTAAGACACACGCTATTTCATTAGCATTATGAATTCTGTAAGAAATTTTGTATGTACAATTGTATTGGTGGAAACAATGATGCATTGAGAATTATCTCAGCATTCTTGGTGCAATGAGATATTATTATGATTTGTACATGTGATTGATATGATTTGATCATTTACCACCTTGTTGAGCCTCTGACAATAAAGCACGTGATATAATCATTCTTTGAATTTGAGCTGTACCTTCGTATATTTGATAAATCTTAGCGTCTCTCATTAGTTTCTCTACAGGGTATTCAGTGTTGAAACCACAGCCGCCAAATATCTGTAAAGAATCACACGTTGATACTTGGTGATTATACCTATTGGTGATTAAACACTAAGTAGTTTCAAATCAAACGTAAAAAACTGAATTCTACGTTCAACTTGCCATTTTGTACTTATGGATATGAATAAAAACTTTTTACGCAATGCTTATCGAATATACAATTGCAATTCTGGACTTGTGACAAACCTGTACTGCATCTGTGGCGCACTTATTAGCCACGTCTGCGGCATAACATTTAGCAATACTGGCTAGAAAGGTGTTCCTTTGGCCGTTATCGACAGCCCAAGCAGCTTTCATCCAAGCTAGCCGAGCTGTTTCGATTCCAATCGCCATATCAGCCAACAGGAAAGCTACTGCCTGATGTTCGGCAATGGGTTTGCCGAAAGTTTTTCGTTCCAGAGCATACTTGGTAGCTTCGTCCAGTGCTCTTTGCGCCAGTCCAACTGCACCAGACGCAACCTTGCAACGATGAAATAGTTTTCAAAGAATATGAAATTCCACGACAGAATTCTATTGAAGGAAAAAAAATAAACAGTTACCGGAGGACGAGTTTTGTCAAAAGCTCCCATTGCAATCTTGAAACCTTGACCCTCACCGAGCAAGACATTCTCCTGTGGGACACGTACATCTTCAAATGTGATCATGCGGGTATCAGATGCTCTTTGCCCCATATTCATTTCCTGAAAGTTTTATCCCTGAAAGTTACTTTTCTAACCGTGGGGTAACAAGTAAGTCATCCGATCATTAAACTTACTTTACGTCCAGGAGTTAGACCCGGTGTATCCCGCTCGACGATGAAACCAGTAAATGCCTTACTAGTCGGTGCTTTAGGGTCTGGATTAGTGCGAGCCAGAACAAAGTACCTATGAAAATGGAAAAATTGAATAGGATTAGAGTTCTTTTAATTTTGTATTATTAGTAATAAACTTCACATTAAATCAAAAATGCCGTTATAAACAAAGTCATGGATTTTCAGGAATATCAACTCTCTTACCACCATTCCTTTTGTCACAATTCATTCTATTAATCTATTCATTCAATTATTTTAGGCTGAACTGAATTTCAAAGTGCTTAAAATTGTACTTGCTAGATTGTAAATACACGTAGTTAAATTTAAGGAGTAAATTTCTACCCTCAATATTACCAATTGGCAACACCGCCATTTGTTATCCACATTTTAGTGCCATTGATAACCCATTCATTTCCTTTTTTCTCTGCTCGAGTTTTAATGGCGCTTACGTCAGATCCAGCCCCAGGTTCGGTTACACAGTAGGCCTGCCATGAACGAATCATTATCAATTTATTCACTTACTATCATAGCCTGAAGAGTTCAAGTTATATCTTGGAACTCGTGGAATATGGCAATTGCCGACCCTTACAAAAAGTAAATTCTTCAATCACACAGATTTCCAGCAAATTTCTCGCGATATCTACACGCGTTCAAAGGTTATTCACAAGTCTCAGTACCTTTGATCCACTCTGTATGAAATGTGTAGCACGAACCTTGGTATTCAAATTGTGATGTGATTGAAAAAACAACCGAATTAAGAGATGAAAACATTTTTCATTAATGAGTTTCTTATGTTGAGTATTAAAACACTAGTAAATTAGTATATACTATGCATAGAAGAATGACACACTCTGGTTCTTGAATAGAAGGGTAACTTACCGCTAGAAGTGGTTCGTCAATGAGTCTTCCCAAGTATTTCTTTTGTTGTTCTTTAGTTCCAGCAATAATCACAGGCATTTGCTATGAAATCAATTTTAACACATATTTAGGAAATACGGAATGTACTTTAAAACAGCAACAACAAGCGCAATAATTTTAATGTGACTAAGCAAAGGTTGTGCTTCAGTAAACTGATATACAGATGAACCTCATTACCAGATTTAAGGACATAATAGATGGTGCATAGACATTCTCAATTAAGCTGCAGCAATTTCTTACACAAAACAGAAGAGACAGAGAGCATTTATTTTCTTTCCCTACTTCGGATCCTCATATGCAAAAACTATTAAAATTAGAAGATGAAAATACTATAGAGTGAAATTTTGGCAATAAAGTTTAAAAAATATAAATTTGCTCATTCAAGACTGCACTGTAATTTACTGTGGAAACCAGTATGAGAGTATTGTTGATCGTGGTGAAAGGATGTTAATGTTTAGAATTAATTCATAAGTTAGTCAACAGACAAAAAAATTAGTTTTCGATCGCGAGCAGAATGAACTTACGCCGAGACCTGATCCCTCCATTGCAGTCTTTATCCCTGTACAGCCATAGGCAAGCTCTTCCGCCACCATGCAACCGTCAAAAATACCACATTCTAATCCTCCTGGAATGTACCAAAAGCCATTTAATGTATCACATGTCATGGCTATTTTGGCATATCGCACGATTTTCGTTTCAATCTCGAAACTTCTCGTTATTGGGTAATGTTTTTTCCCTAATATATCTATTGGACCCACATGTCAATAAGTAATTCATAAAATATTTGATATCGCTTCGATGCTCCCATACAAGCCTCCAAATGTAAAGTAGAACAATACGTAATTACTAAGTAAGATAACCCACCAAGAAATCAACACTGATATTAATGATACGATGAATGACGTCCAACTCCCTTCGGCATGAATCCATATATCAGCTCAAGAACAATGAATTGCGATGGAATGTTACATTCACAAATGCCACTTACTCCTAATTTTGTGGATCCAATGCCACTAGCAATACCAGAGCATCCGTATGCAAGTTCCTCTCCAATCATACAAGAATCAAACGTATTCATTCCAATACCACCTGAATGTCAAATTAGTACTGTATACAATGTTACAACATTGTTCCATCTATTGCTATGCAATGAGCAACAAGTACTATGCTCATAATTTCCTATCGATAGTATTCTGTTTGTTTTGTTAACATAAGAATTCATAACATTGAAACATAAGATTCATTCAGTAATAGTGCGTAATAATAAAATGACTGAGGACATAAAAGTATAGTCGCCATGATAATGTGATGGACTGAACGTCACGGAAAGCCTGCAGAACTGTCGTGAGTATTAATTAACACTTTGTAGAAAATAACTATGTCAACTTATATAATTTGGTAACAATCGGAAATCCACAAAAAGCTGAAAGAGGATGAACTAACGAGCCTGGATGAAACGAGCTGACTGCTCCATAAGCTTGGATCAAATTTTTAAGAATTCTTTTTCATCTCCGGCAGGAACTTACTCCTAAGTCTGTGGATCCAAGACCACCAGCTATACCGGAACATCCGTATGTGAATTCCTCACCAACCAGACACGTCTCAAAAATACCTATTCCCATTCCTCCTGAAGATTCAATTGTAATTGAAAGTGACCGTATTAATTTGGCTTTGAGAGAGAGCAAATTGGTTGTATAATTGTACGATTCCATGTTGATTCCTCATTCCCAATTAAAAATTGAGTATGAAGTAGATACTTCTTTTGATCTTCTGTTTTATTTGACTGTGGTAAACTATCAGCAATTATTATTATATAATGGACAATTTCGTATAGTTGTAAAAACGATTCATTGCGGTATTTTGGCATATGTTAGGATACAGCACAGGAATTGATGTTGAGAAATGCCGTTTAATTGTAGTCTGGATGAATATTTTGCAAAAAAAAAAAAAGGAATGCAGATATTTAAACGAACACAAGTTTTAGAATTCGAAAAGAAATTTAACTTTCGTTATACCACATACAAAAAAACTTGTATCTGATCTTGAACAAGTGTGTGAATTCTCACATTTAAAATAAAATTTTCAACCATCCATGGTAAACCAACATCAAAATATACTTAATCTTCTGATACATTATCAAACATATGGTTCAAATATCTTGACCTTGTTATTGTTCAAATATTATTGTTTTAGCATGACAAATCATTGATTAACAGATATCTTGCAGAGCGATCATGTACCACTATTCTGATTAGATAAATATTACTGCAAAACAGATTGGGGCACGTTTGATTATCAGAGATATAAAATAATCGCACATCACTATGGGTTAAAGTTCAAAACAAACTTACCATCCTAATTATTTCAATTTGGAATTAGCAGTTGTTCAAAAGGTTCAAGATTCAATATATTAAATGGTTGAAACGCTGAACGTTTATCTGAATGGAAATAATAATGGGATTATACTATGCCAGATATATTGGAAAAACTTTGAACTGTGTACAAACAGTATTTGTCAGAATCGATACGAATCGATAGATTTGTTATCAAATTTGTAGAGAAATTGGTTGAAAAAACTTGTGTGGTATATGTTGCTTCAATTGTCATTCATTTGGATGCCCCCAGCTTCAAATACACGAAATATCATATCATCGGAAGAAAATTCTTAGCCAAGGATATTTTGAACATACCGCAATGCTGTGGAATGTGTCCGTTCATGAGTCCCAGACCCCAGGCTTTCTTGACAATTTCCCATGGGAATTTTCCAGTTCTATCGTGCTCCGCAGCTACAGGAATTATTTCTTCTCTTGTGAACTTCCTGGCAAGTTCCTGCATTTCTCGCTGCGTCTCAGAAAGCTCTGAACAAAAAATATAACAACATTGCTTCGGCACTAATTCTGTACTCAGAGTTTAAGTAATCAGAACAGTTTTATTTTCTTCGTAGAAAGTAAAGCATATGCAGCTTGACATTTTTCCCATTGGATTACTCATGATACTAAACTGTTAAAATATAATGTAATTAATGTCAAAATTTAATACTAACGGAAATTGTAGCCATTTGGTACTGCAGCTTGAGAAGAAAAAGACCTGACTGCTGCTTGTCTCACTGACCTACTAATCACCTGCAATTAGACGAACAAATGAAGGAAAATAGTTTGGAATATCTGATGACGATGCAATTATCCCTACTAATATTTTAAACCGTGCGTACAGTCTTGAATATTAGTGAAAGCACACAACGTTCGACGGGGAAATTATACCTGGCTCAAAGACATCCTGAACATAAACGAGTCGATCGACGTTGGAGAAACGATTGAGGTGAGAGTCCAGCTACAACAGTTCAAAAGTTTTGAAACTCGAATGGACTTTAACCCAGAGATAAATACAATCAGCGGACAACGGTGATGGCCTACAATGACCAGTTTTCCATCTGGAGCTAAATACGTATGTAAACTGGTATAACCCAGTATAACCAGAATTGGATTGGAGCAATCTCTTGTATCAAGGCTGTCATTGGTTAATTCATTTGAACTTGGCCGGATTTAGCACTAGATGGCAACGCAGTTGATAACCAAGTATCACATTTGGCAAGAGCATCCAATATACCGCTAAGCGGTGAAAAGCGCGCCTTTTAAAAGTAGAATGCTTGTACTTAATGCGGAGCAATAAGTGCCTTGGAATAAGTGAATGAGATGTAGTGAAATACAAGTAAAAATGAAGTAATTTCTACGGAAACATGTCAAAATAACTTTTATATCTGATGCATGAAAGTCTAAGCTGTCTATCCAATTGTCCGTTTAACGCATCGGGGAGTTTTTAGAGCTGGCAGCTGATTTCAGAACGCACCCTTAGCTACGTCGATTTGTAGAGCTTACAAACACGCGGTATATTTGAGAACTCGCGTTTCGGCCAATCGAAACTCGCGGCTTGTGGCTTGAGCTGGGTCGAGCATCGATCGTACACTGCCATCTAGAAGATCTTTGTAAGGGGTAAACGTCAAAATCGAATAAATAGTCGTCTGCAGTGGCAGACGTCATAATACACGACAGATGAGTAGAGTGGGGTGCGAGCAAGTGTCAATTTGATTATTGTTGTCGGTTTGATATAACAGTGCGGATTACAGTCTGTTATTTACTACCGATGATTGAGAAATTACGCTTAAAAATTTTTGCGGGTGCCACGGGGAGGCGAGAAGGGCCACCCTTTTAATTTCGGGGAAGGAATGACGCTGGAAGACCCCTTCTTTGTCGTCAAGGAGTAAGTTCACAAAATGGGGCTGACGTTATCAATATTTTCTTTGTTTTCTATACTTCTTTTATTCACACTTCAGCTCAAATACGCTGTTGCATCTGATATACTGTCAAATCACCTGGTTTACTTTTTTCTAAACAACAGGCAAAATTGTCATTCATCATTTACTATGTTTGTCAATACACGCGTTTCATGTGTGAGAATCTATTTAAATATCTCGGAATAAATTGCAGCACACGTTTTAAATTTTCGTAAACCGATATGTAAAATTACAAAAATTATTTTTGTCGTTTCTTCGTGTTCAAAATGTATCTTAGCATTATATTTCGCTAATGTTGTTAAAAAATAGCTGCGCTGCTTCTTGACAAAAAACGAATAATCATTATCAATTGTCTTCGTTAATATTGAATAAGGTCGTATAGTGTATACTCTGTGGATTTGCAACAATTTAGATTCGTATTATTCTTACTATTATCGTCATTTACAATCCCACAACTTATACCCTGCACTTAATTATTAAACATATTAATCGAAAATTCATATGTTCACAATATTTGAAACGAGAAATAGATCAAGAGTATCAACTGTGAAAAATTTTGTAAATATATTGAATAAATGTCAACAATGTTTCGTATTCGAATTCGAACCGAAACACAGTAAAATATTTTAATTGGTTTCCTTAATAGATACACGGGTTGTAACCGATGTAAATAAATAATTTCAAATGAAGCAAATTTATGGAAGAATCAGAAAGTTACATGGCTACGATCTGGTTGAACAATTTAAATAATTTTTATGTAGTTAAATTTTGTAAGGATGTAAAACAAAAAGTTGTCGTTTAGCGAGGTGTGCAAGGCTCTAAATAAAACACGAGCATTATACGGGCGTTGGACAGAGTTACAAGATGGGTCGAATGCAACAACAACTCCAACTGTAGTCGGAGGACTTCCGGTTTCGCGTGAAGAACTTGAGTGGACGACCACGGAATTGCGGAACGCTCTCAGGTCCATCGAGTGGGATTTAGAAGATTTAGAGGATACGATCTATATCCTTTTACTATTCTATGCTTTAACCTCGTGAAATTGTGTGTCAATAATAAAAAAAAAATAAGCAACAACTTTATGTATATTAATTTTCACGGTTTATTGTCGACGAAAATTCTTAAACGTCAGATGAAGCTTTATTAGATGTTTATTAGCGTTCACCGTCATGCCTGTAAAGTGCAATTCAGCACAAAAAAAAAAAAAACTTGTCTGTCATAATTTTTGCGTAATCGACAATAACGCGCCGAAAATTGTATTGATATTGAAAATCAAGTAAGTTGAACCATAAATTAATTATTGGAAATATTTTACAATATTTTTGCTCTTGTGATAACCTTACAGGGAAGTCGGGAATAGGCTAAGTTGAGAATAAACGTTTGTCTTTACTGGTACTATTTCCTTCACAATATTCTGCACGTTGACAACATGTTTATACCGTTCAAAGCTTAGCAAATATGTAAGCCTTAACTTCACACATACGTATCGTAGAAAAGAATCCAAACAAATTTAAAATCGATAATAAGGAATTAACCATCCGAAGAAACTTCATAGAACAGACTCGTGAGATGGTTAAGGTGAGGTTGTGCAGTTAAGGACTAACGTTTTTCTAAAATTTCCATTACCAACATTACATGACTCATCCTTCCATACTTCCAATGCACAATTGAGAGCCTCGTTCATTTTTTTAGATTATGAAAGAAAAAATGAATGTAAGCAGAGGACGAGACCGTGATCATACCGCGAGACAGGTCAGTATTCTTAACTGAAAACAAAGTATTGAATGCAAAAAGAAATTATTCGTTGATTTGTTAAGATTGTGCAATGAATGAATCCATAAAACTAGGAAGAAAAGTTGTTTATACCTGATTTTTACAGCCCCTGCTGGACAACAGTCCAGCTAGAGTTCCCGTCACTCATGGAACAACAAAGTACAGTAAGCTGGAAAATGAAATGGACAGTCCTAACCGGCAGTTCCTTGCGGACACGCTACAGCAGCAAAGCACAATGATGCATCAACAAGACGAGCAACTAGATATGATTGGAGAAAGTATTGGTACCCTGAAAACCGTCTCTCGTCAGATAAATACAGAGTTAGACGAACAAGCTGTGTAGGTCTGACACTGTATTTAAAAAAAAACAAATTCAATAAGAAGTTGATATTTGATGCTAGTATGACAGTTCACAAGTAGCAAAGTTTCCTTAATGAAATATTTAATTTTTTAAATACTTCCAGAATGCTAGATGACTTTGGAAATGAGCTGGAAGTAACAGACTCAAAATTGGATGCGACAATGAAGAAAATGGCAAAGGTCCTTCACATGAGCAATGGTAACTATAACAATTACATTCCTGCTCCCACCACCTCATCGTCTACAGCATCCGACCTTATTTCTAAGCCTTCCTCTTTATCCTCTTTATCTAGTACCTTAACAAACTGTTTCTTGTGTTCCGCGGAATAGGACATTGGTAATAGTGTTCTAGTCATGTAAACATAAGCTACCAATCCGTGTAATTCCTAATTCTCAAGTTGATGTTGGCTTGATTTAACAAAAAATTTCAATTTAAACGAAACATTTTTTAACAAAGTTTGAAAATCAAATTATATTGTAATAACAGCAGCTTATGTTTACACAATTAATATACATTAACCAGTTCGGTCTGTGCAGTATCACTTTGCACAATTTTAATTTTTGTTTAGTGCATCGCAAGGTCAGAGAGAAAAATACGTGCAATTTAGCAAAATCCGATAACCTAAATCAATTGAGGGCTGAATGGATTAATGACATGACACTAAGAGTTTACAGTTTACAGCAGATTAGCCTGATTAAATGGTATTTTCCTCGTCTATAAAATAACACGATTCTTGGGGGTGAATATATGATTGAATACATTGAAATGAATGCATGTATTCCATTTACATGGCATAGTCTTACTCAAACGAAACACTTTGGTGCACATGGGCTACCAATTTCGACAGTATCCGGAATTTCGTTCTTAGCCACCTTTCAAGAAAGTAACTCAGATTTATATCTCCTATCTCTTGATGTGGGAATGTATAACACTGGGTAAGTTATAAATTCAAATCTAGTTTCCATGGCGAGTACTGTCAAAATCAGTCACCATGCATCCAACAAAAAGTGTCCTGTTGCAGCAAAACTATTCCACATGTGTGTAAAAAAAAGTCCTTTACCTAATATGTGCTTTAGACAATAATGTACCATCTATTTGAACAAGAAATGGTAAAGAAAAATTATAATGTAACTTTTCAAGAGTTTCAGCTAGTCAAAACTATGACGGTAGGTATTTTAAATACTATCATCCCAAAAGTTGTGTCAATATAATTACCTATTAGACATGTGGTATGTACATAGTTACCACTGTTAAAGGTCAGAGAAATATTGAACGGGATGTACACATGAGTTTTCATTTAGTAAGAGTAAAATTATACGTAGAGGAATCAGCAAATGGCATCAAATTTGCATAATGAAATAATGTCATTCCTATACCTAGTCTAACAAGACCTGAAGTTACAAAAATTTGTATACATATAGCATAGTGTTACGTGAGGTATTAAAATCATGTTGTTGACAACTACTATGATTATAATACATATGTTATGAAACTGTTGTAGAACTGATCGAAGCGTTGATTCAGAATTTATAGAACCGTAGAATCTCAGCTGATCATTCTGTTGTTGCGACTTCGGAAAATGTACTTGTATACCTAGGTGAACAGATAAAACGTTGATAGTCTCTGGGAAGCGGATGTTAACTATTGTAAATGATGTTTTTGAAAGAAATTAGACATTCAATCCAAATATTCGTATTTGTTGAGAGATTTTAGAAAACTGTAATCAGTGGTCATTGTGACAAACTGAAAAGTAATTCATCTTAATCGAACACCAAATGATTACATACCACACTGAGTTGTATTGTACCCCAGACTACATATTCTAGTAAATTAAAACTTCCTTAAAAGTTGCAAAATATAAATTGAACACGTTTGCAGCTAATTTAAAGAAATGAAGACGATGCTGTTCTGAAATATAATCCTGACAAAATCAACATTGTTAACTAGGCTCATTTTCAAACGCATATCAGTTTTAGATTTTATCAGTTACCATTTTTGAATAGTTAGATTTCTGCCAAAAACAACTTCTATAATATGGAATTTAGAGATGCTTGCAAATAATGAATGTTCAAAGGAATGTAAGAAGAAAATCTACACGCTAACTCTAACCATTATGGTATATATATACTGTACTGCTTGGCAGTGGTTTAATTTTTTGATAAGTTTTGATTACACCTTTTAAGTTTAAAAACACATGAGTCCCCAAAATGTTGTTGAATATTTAAACAATTTGAAAGATTTGATATTACAAAAATAATAATAAACTTCAATGTTAAGGTCTTCTTCTGATTGTTGGTATTAAAGTTTAAACTAGGGTAAGACTTATTTGTGTTTCAAATTGTTACATATTGTCTCTCACAAAATCAACAAAATAAAAAATGTAATTTTATAAGTGGCGCATGTGATGTTACTTTCCGTTTGTTTTAGATCGGAGACAATGGGTAGCCATTGGCGTCTTGACTGCGATATTGGTACTACTAATTATTTTGTTTATAATTAAGTGAATAACTTATTTCATTTTACAGACTGTTCATCAATTATAGTGATTAATTTTCTTACTAGAATTTAAATGTAATCCAGTGTACACGTATACATATTACATACATATATGTATATGTGTATTATATATATATGTATATTAACTTTTGTTAAACAGCATATTTATTTACCAGAGTACCGTTTTACCGAAGATAAATAAAAAGATATTTACGTTGTTGTTAGAAACAAAGTGCCATATACCATACATATAATGTTAACTCGTCCTTTGTAAAATGGAAGAAAAATCAATATCTCGTAAAATAAAGGTAGTCACCTTGAATTTTGACAAAAAATATTTTTTCTTTTCTTCTTAGTTGTAAAAATTATCAATTCCTGTTAATTTTTTGACATCATAAAGCTGTTACTTATTTCAATTTCGCGTTTCAATTATTCTCATAAAAAACAAATCTCATACGAGGCCATACAAAAATTATGAATCATTGTAATTATTTTTTTAGTCTTATCAGAGTACAATGATTTTATAATTGTTTATTATTTTATATGCTACATTTTGTTCTAAACTATAAACTTCGTACAAATGTTTTTTGTTTTTTATTTATAATTTTATATAAGTAAAAAGTTTAAAGAGTAAAGTATTAAGTATTATGAATTGCCAAAAAACACCGGTAATCAAAGTTTCTAAAGTTGGCTGAAGTACCAGTCATTAATTTAGATTACCAGTTGTTCTTTCTTACTTTGTCGGTTCAAGGAGAGCTGAAACAGCCAACTTGACTGCACATCCATTGACAGATGATCCATACACAATGTTACAATGATTGATATAGATGTTCAACAATGACAAGGCTCATCATAACGCATTCGTCAAATGAGTTATAGTCTTCGTACGAGACTCTAAAGTTTCGGGACCTATTCTAAGATGAGTTTTGAAAACGTGTGTTCTGAGCTTTAGAAAATGAAATAAGGAAATCCTTTAAAGTTGCAGAGTATAGTTGGCAGAGGTATATTATTGAAAATTTTATAATGTTGAATAGGGTTCTATTATTTAAATCTTTGGTATAATAATCATGATTGCAGAGATTATCATTGTATAAAAAGTATCAACGTACTTAACTTCAGAAAATACAAAGTGAATGTTTTAACTTATCTGTTAAATAATAAAAGCTAGTAATTAATGTACAATTAAAATAGTTTTTTTTAATGTTTTCTTTTTTTTTTTGTTGTTATTGTTATTTTCTGATAAAACATTGTACAAACTGTGAAATTTTGTATAATAGAGAATTGAAATCTCGAAGTTAATGACAATAGACATAAAAAACGGTCAACTGACTGTTTTAACATTATTATTACATTGTTCTATTAGTAAATTAGCGTCATATTATTGAAAAACTCGAAGTTCATTTTTCGTCTATTAAAACATGTCGTTTTTATGTTGTTTTTCGCCTATTTTCTTTCAATTTTTCGTAATTTTTTTCTGAAAATCATATTTTTGCATTCTCAGTGTTCATTTGAAATGTTTTTTGAAGCATCATGCGATACTGGATTGTATAGATTTTGAGAATTTGACTTGTTAGTTCTGGTTTCATTCAAGTAAACGAAACGTAAAATTCATGATTTTTTTTTAAGTATTCTATGGCTATTTTATGAGACATGATGGAAGTCTAAGGTTCGAGACGGACTCGTTTAAAGCAATCCGTTGGAAGAGCTAATTTAATAGTTTCTATATTTTCAACTTCAAGTTTAAGCCTTGCTACTTCTTCATCATAATTTTTCACCCACTGAATTTGAAGATTTTTCGCCACTGTCAAGGCACGAATTCTTTCATCCAAATTATTAGCCTTTATTTCTTGCTCGGCTGCATTAAGTCGTTCTTCCAAACGATCCAAGTCCGCTTCGTCTAAAAGTATGCAATGTTATAGTAGATTTTTTAATAATTAAATGACTTTGTACATCATCAAAAAATACTACATGTATAAGTATAGTTTTCTCGAAATAAAATACTTTACGCTGTTCACTAGATTATTGTTTTCTTGCTTCCAAAACTCACTTATTTCTGGCAAAGCCTCTAGTTCCTTTATAATCTCAGCTACTTCTATCAGAGCTTTATCAACTTGTTGGGATGCAACACCAACATTGGTTTTTGATTGTCCGACCTTTTGTTTCGCCTGATTACAAAGAGTAAACATGCACATTATTTTTTTATATTAGTTTTCAAATTGAATTGAATTAATCGAAAAATTATCATTTGAAAGAAGCATATTATATATATTTTTCGACACTAAAATCTGACCTCGCTAGTAACGTTTGCGTCCCTGGCTGCCTGTTCTTCTTGTTCCTTGATACGACTCTCTGTGAATTTTAGCCTAGTTTGTAGGTGTTCTGATTCTTGACTCAAACTAATGGCTTTGGATTTTGTTCTATTCGCTTCCATCCTGATTCTGTTGGCATTTTCACTTGCTTTATTTGCATAGTTTTCCTGGAATACTTACAGTTAGTATCTTTTCATGATTAAAGTTCATTAGAAACATTGTTTTTATTTACCTGCGCTTCTTTAGCAATATTCCGTGCCTTGACTGCATTAACTTCAGCCCCATTCAAAGTTTGATCAGCTGATCTAGTTTTTTCAAAAGCATCATCAATCAGTTTTCTGATCTCGTCAATGTCACGCAAGGATTCTTGTGCTATCAGTTGTTCCCGTCGAACTTCTTCGTCAAATTCTATACAAAACGTGAATCGTAAGTTATGAACCATGTGATAACAACTTGAAAAAATAATTGATGTTCCAGCTATATTCAACCAAACTAACCGCTCAATTTCTTGTGCGTTTCTTGGGCTTCTTTAAGAGTGTGATCACCCCTTTTAACAGCTTCATCAACCTTTGCATTCGCATCGTCCGCTTCCAAGAATAGTTCGCCAATCGTGTCTTGTTGATCTCTCGCTCTTTCCAATAATTTTTCACTGTTCAAAATTTTCTCACTTATTTCTCGCAGTAAATCATCATTGTCTTCCAGTAATAGTTGAGCTCGCTCTTTTATCATTAATCCCTGTAACATAGACAAATGATAAAACTTATGAGATAGTATGACATTAACAATGTTTCACTCAAGTATATAGCAAAGCAAAGTTATAAGTAAAAAAACTTTATGGAATGTAGACAAAGGTGCAAAAATAATTTGAACTTAGGTAAAATCTCACCTCGTTACTAATGGCATCGGCTTGCCTTTGAAGTTCATCAATATCAATGGTTGGAATAATAAGATTTACAATTGATATCACCAATGCTTCTTTTAGAACTGCGGCAGATTTATTAGCTGTAATTTTTGTGAGATCCTTGACTTTATTAAATTTATCCTTGAGTAACTGGAGTTCATTATCCAATGCTCGAATCTCATCGCTGATGGAATAAAAAAAATTATGAATAGTAAAACCATATAAATTTCATGTCAATGAACATTCATTGCATTCAATAGATGTTGACCAATTAAGAAAATTTTCAAAGATTACACTGACCTTATGTTGGTGTTTTTGTACATAGCTTGTTTTGCTAGATTATAAGCTTGCAGTGTTCTGTTTTTTGCATTATTTGCAATGTCATAAACTTTCTTTGCTTCGTTTGTGTTACTGTAAGAATATTTCATTTAAGCCTTAGAAATAATTTTCATGTGATTCGAACAAGTTTTATTACAAGTCACATACGTCTATACAAGTTTCGTCGCATAGTTTTAGCTGTATTTAGAAGAAAAAATACTTGACCAAATGAGAGATGCTATTAAACCCATGGTTGTATAATACCGAATAGGTTGCTTGTAACTTACATATCTGCTAGTTCACGTGCCTTCTGCGCGATAGCGGTCATCTGATTATTTTGTTGGCCAACTTCCTCGGCTCGTTTTCTAGCATCCTCTAATGCAGTTCGACCTTCAGTTGCTAAATAACCTTCAGCTTCCTGCAGTCAAATGATTTATTTTGCATTGATGTATAAGTACGTTATGCATAAATGCTAGTTTAAAACTATAAAATAATAGACTTACAGACAGTTGTTCGTGAATTGTATCTAACACTGTTTCGGCCTCTTCAATACTCATTTGGCCGTTAGTAGCGGTCTCGTTGGCTCCGTCAGCAATAGATTCGACCTCTTGTGAATTGTAATCTATCTCGTTCAGAAGATTACGCAACTCGTCCAATTGTTCGACTAGAGATTTCTTGTTACCTAAAAGATATACAATTTCATTTGTGAGCAGTTAATCATTTTGAATAACAACATGAAAATGAACTCTACTGAAAGAAATCTAGATACCACTTACTTCCAGAATTTTGTTGAGCATTTTGTAACAACGTTCTGACACGATCTTGAACGTTCTTTAAATCTTTTTCAAAGTCCGTATCTTTTTTAAACGCAGTTTGAGAGCCTCCAATTTTTCTTAATGTATCTTCTAAATCATCTAAGCGCCTCCGATGCGCGTTTATGGCATCTTGAACCAAATTGTAGCAAGGAGGACAGTCTATACATCCACGCTGCCGGTCATGCTTGTTTTCTTTGCAGCGGTCACAACGTCGACCTTCCACATTTTGCAGACACTGAGAAATAGCACAAAGTTCGTGTAGACCAAACTCAATTGATTTGCATAGTACAGAATTAATAACTTACTGGACACTGCCCATCTGGACCACATTGCAATTCTTGTGAACCAATTTCATCGCAGTCACAGCGCTTGCACCCTTCATTACCAAATCCGTATTGGTAGGGCAAACAGGCGTCGCAACGTTGAGATGTTACTCCAGGTTTACATTGACACTGTCCTGTCAATGCGTCACAAGTCCGGTCATGCGATCCTTCGGGGTCGCAGTTACAAGCAGCGCAACCCTAAAATACGTGTTTAAACAATATATGTGAACTTGAGTGATGTATTACTCTTGAAATTGCATTTGAATTAGCTACAAATTCCAAGAAATTACCTCTCCGCTAGCGATATTATAATATCCGTCTTCACACTTGTCGCAGTTACGCCCAGTCACATGAGGCTTACACCTACAATAGCCTGTCAATTGGTCACAAGGAGCGATACTTCCGTCATCAAGTTCCTGCGTGCCTGGAGCATAACACTGGCACGCTACACAGCCATCCTCTTTACGATCGGATAAGGCATCGCCATAATATCCTAAAATGGTCAAGAAATATTCATGCAATTGCTTATTATTACGCAAATGAAAAAGTTTTTCACATCAATGAAAATGCGAATTATAGATTACCTGGAAGACACTCCTCGCAGTTAAAGCCAGCTGTGTTGTTTACACACTTCAAACATTCTCCTGTAAGTTGATTACAGTTTCGCACCGCATTCAAGTCGATGTTGTTATTACACTCACAAGGCCTGCATTTTTGGTTATTTTCAGGGTCACCGAAGTAGCCATCAGAGCAAACTTCGCATCGAGCACCTGTGGTCGGATGTGTTTAATCAGTATTCAAGTATATGTCAGCGTTATACAATATACTATTAAGTATACACATTACTGATTTTATGCTTCCAGTATCATAGAATACGAACCTGTACGTCCTAGAGGACATTCCGAACAAATTGGGTCGGCATTATTATCAAGTAAAATGCAATGCCCTTGATCTGGACAAGGGCATGGTTTACAATCATCAGGTGTCCCCTTTAATGGGTACCCATAATATCCACGTTGACAGTGCTGACAATTATCTCCCGAGGTGTGATGCTGGCATATACATTGGCCTGTGGATAATTAGCAGGCACAAGTTTAAAATATTGAATCAATTTCTGATTGTACTTGCAAATTATCGGTTTTTACCAATAACGATTTCTGCATAATGATCATACTTTTATTATGTAATACGCACCTGTTTCGGCTTCACAAATCTCGGCATGTCCATTACAGTTACACGGTACGCAAAGCGCGAATGGACCACCGTTTGAGGGTTCATGATGAAAACCTGGCGAGCAGGATTCACAAAATTGACCAATGTATCCGTGAGGACAGGTGCAGTGTTCTATCCAATCCGCCGGTTCGCCGGCTGCGCCACGATGTGCTGTTTCTAGCATTACATCATCCAAGAATCCTCTGCCTGAAGTGCATGTAAAAAATTATTAAAAAATACAAGCTTCAGAGAAGGAAATTAGTAGATCTTGATTACCTTTGTGAGTGTAAGTTCCCCTGATTTTGATCGCGGTCAAATTAGATAATATCGACATGAAATCTCGCGATGATAATTGCG
This sequence comes from Neodiprion lecontei, assembly GCF_021901455.1. Lineage (NCBI taxonomy): Eukaryota > Metazoa > Arthropoda > Insecta > Hymenoptera > Diprionidae > Neodiprion > Neodiprion lecontei. Next base: position 7,246,588 of record NC_060261.1, read on the forward strand.
GAAGCCAACCATAATCAGGATGCTCGTGTAGCCTAAATCTGTATTCCATAAACTGTGGAAAAATCGTGGATTAACGTCGCGTCAAACGATAGACAATGCCGTTTCAATAATTATATACGTACTACACCAGATGGTGAAGGGTTGTTCTGTCCGAATATTGGTTGCGCAATCGGCTGCCCATTCCTTCCTTCAAGAATTACGTCACTTACGGTTGGTGCCGCGCCTCTATCTCCTATCCTCAGTTTGAAAGTCATATCTTGATTGTAAGACGCACGTTGATCGCCAAGAAATCTGTCTACAAGGAACATGAGTGATCAAAATATTATGAACAATATACGACTCGATTGACATTCACATTTTATAAGGTTCACACTTACCAGGTGCAACGAAATACACATCTTCACGATCTTGGGCTGCCACACTGATAGATTGTGTCAGCGAGTCGTAATTGAGTGGTAAACGTCTGCCATTGACTTCCGCCGACCAGCGCTCGGTACCTCTAGCAAACATGCTCTCAATAACAACTTTAGAATATCCAGATTCAGATTCACAGACTGATGAATGCCCGTAACAGAAGCACGGGGTGCACCCGAATACATTTGAAACAGCAAGATTGAAGAAGCCAGGACGACACCTGCGAGTGAAGGTTGAGATGTTATTACGACTGTATGGATGTCGAGTAAAAATTGGATACAATATAATTTTGCAGTATCTTTAAAAAAAATATCAAATTTGTAATGTGATTAAAGCTGACTATCAAAATTCTTACTCGCGACAACGTTTTCCTTCAACGTTTTCCTTGCACTGGCAATCTCCGTTATATGGGTCACATGTTTCAACGTTACCCAACGAACCAGCAATATTACACTCACAAGAAGTACAACCAAGTGATCCAAAGTTATAAAAATTAGGAGCACAACGATCACATTTGTCTCCGGTAACACCAGGCTTGCACTGACACTTGCCTTCACTGTTACACTGCAAGCTTCTTGAACCTGTGAACATCGAATACCGCAGTGAAATATATTATATATTTTAATTGAAAATAACATATTTGTACTCTATTTTCACAATTTCAGCAGATTCCTATCTAATTATTACAGAAGCTACGATTCACTTACCAGTTTCATGACAATTGCAAGGAAAACAATAGCCGTCCTCAGCACGTTCGTAGAAATTTTCACGACATCTTTCACAATTAGCACCGTCGCGATTCAAACTACAGTCCAAACAGTGTCCTCCGTGTCCAGTAGCTTTATACAGTTCATTATCAAAGTAACATCGGTCGGAGTAGCCGTTACAGTTGCACGCTGATATTGAGAAAAGAAATGTATTTAATTAAGAATATTACGTAGGTATAACAAACTATGTAAAGTATAAAACTATCATCATCCAAATTGCGCATTAAAAATCAACGAAACTTATAAAACGAAATATGCATATCCTACAAGGAGGGGCTGCATAAGGAAATCCCTTATAGAGGAAATATATGTATAGGTATAAGTATGCAAGATACATCGCGGCGGCTTCTCGCAAAGAAGTCTTCGCAGTCACCGTAAAAGGGAAGGCAGGTCATTGTTTTCGAAAACCGCGTGACTTCTATTTTATCAGCAATTGCTTTTCATGTCACTATATCGGAGATGCCCATAATTATTCTCGACTTTCTTACGTTTCTTCTTAACAATTAGCTAACTCGCGATTTCAAATACTTCGGGACAGCAAAAATTGATACGTGATTCCAAAGTAATCATTTTTTTTTATATACATCATGTTGAGAATTTAAGAGTGATCAATTCATTTTAGATTTCTGCTGTTTGTGGGAATATCAGTTGCATAGATATTCTACGAATGATGGCGTAATGTATTTCAATCACTCCAGGGGATCGTTTGTTTATTTATTTTTTTATTTTTTTCTCTTTAAATAAATTCAAAGAACTCCGCAACGGCTATCGCACGATTCACGTTCTGCATTACTTATCGTTGTAGCGAGAACGAAGAGCGTGCGAAGCTTGGCGATGATGGTATTCTTTCGTTTCGCGACTTGGTTGACTTGGTTGACTTGTCCATATAAGGTGAGGCCGCACAATGGGGTTCTAAGCCGACCGAGCAAGACGGTGGGCAGGCAGTTTGTACGTGGGGAAAAAACATTCAACAGATCCACGAAGCGGCAGAATGCTCGCGGATATCGCGATCGCGAAGATATGATTATGCATCTGGCCGAAGCTGCATAACCGATTCGAATAATAAATTTTATCGAATTCTAATTTAGCGATGAAATAATGCGTTCCAATATCAATTGAGAAAAAAAAATCGTGACGATGATTATACCTTTGCATTCATAGGCGTTAAACGACGTGGCTCGAGCCCAGGGTGCGTCATTGTAAAATGGCAAACACTCGTTGCAATCGGCTCCAGCGGTGTTGTGTTCACAGCTGGAAAAATTGTTGATATATTATGAATTTCAATTGTTCAAAAACATATCGTTGAATAACCTGTTGTTGTAATTGATACGTAAATTCAGAGGTAAATAATAATAAGCATTTTAGAATCGAAGAAAAAATGCGGAGATTACTTCGATAAAATCCGAAACGTGTCAAGATTTGATTTTTCGTCTAGACGATATGTTCCGCAATTAAATTTCGCGGCTTCCCGAGTCAAATGCTCACCGACAAACGCGACGAGTTGATCCATCGATACCCGTACTCTGAACACATTCGCCTGCGTGTCCGTTGCAGGTGCAACGTGCACCAACGGCTACTTCAGCGATGGCGTAGTAGTACGATTTCAACACTTGATCATCCCCGAATACCTCGTCACCGAATGTGTTCAGCCGATCCAAAGTGATCCTCAAGTCGCTGGCTTGGACCCATTCCTATAATATACAGAAAACAAGTTTGCGCGAGTAATGGAAGATCTTTAAGCCTTTAATTCACGCTGGGAAACTCAGCTTCCGACCGTTTTTAAAGCTTTTCATTTATTAAACTACTTTTTTTGATAACAACTGCCGAGTTTCTGGTTCCACATGATTCCTAAAATACGTCTAAGTCTAGAAAACGGTATAAAATAAATTTATTTACTTATCGTAAAAATAGCTCATGTAAACGAATGCTCCTAATTCATATTTTTCCACAAAAAAAAGCATTTTCCGCTAATCTACTATGAAAATCCGAATGCCAATTTTTACACAAATTTAACAGACACCAAAAAAATTGACATGATTTTTTCAAACTTTTTTTTCTTATTCTTTTTGTTTGTCCGCCATATCGAATCCGCTATTTTGCATTTTCGAATTTCGAATTCAGATTCGTAATCAGCGGTCCCAAAAGCCCATGTTTGCAAAATTTCAAGCGAATCGCATCTGAGGAAAAATGTATAAACGAAAGGATTTAAAGACTTCGGCGAAAAAATCTCGACAGTCAAAATTAATTACCTGCAGTTCCGGGTTGGTCTCAAACCAGTAAGCAGAGGGTCGTCCTTCGAGGGTGGAAAAGGCTACGTTCCCGCCGGTTAGGGGAGATATGTCCGAGTACTCAGAGCTGCACAACACTCTGGTATCGTCGCCGCGAACGGTTTCCTTGGAGTCGGGAAGTCCGTAGGTGTCCCTGCAGGTAGCCGAATAAAACTGGTACGGCTGCCAGGGGGAATTCTCGTTCTTCCTCTTGTATATACCCAAGCTTTCGGGTCGCGGTGATATGAAAAGTATCCGGACGTAGGTAATGTCGTAAGTCTTATCTGAAATTTGTTATTACGAAAATTCTTACTTCTCGCTTGAGAATTCAGATTACTGGCCATCTGTAATTTTTTCGTTTGAAAACGAGGGAAGAATGATTATTGTGGTAAATGTTCGAGTTTCGGTTTTTCATTGTGATTGAATTTTTCTGAGAAAAACAGTCCCGTTACCGCATTCTACAAATTCCAGATCCATCTGCGCAATTGCACTTCTCTGATCACATTTCGCCGATTCATTAACAATGAATAATTATTGGCTACTTGGGGCGAATCGTAGAAGAATAATAACGGTTTGGGCGTTCAGTTTCCGTGAGAATGAGGAAGATTGTACCTATAATATTTTAATGCTGCAGCAGCTGTCCTTTTAAAAATTCGTGGAAAGACCGCTTGGTAGGTGGTCTTCGTCACGTTGGTTCAGACGAACGTTGAAAGCCTTAGAAAGTCGGCTGTTGTTTTATGAATGAACATGTGGGGCCCAGAAGGTCTCGATGGTTTATTCTGTCGGGACCGCATGATCGTTAACTCGCAAAAATTTCTCCCTCGCACAGCCATATACATATACTGTTTCTTATTACGAATGTTTGTATGACCCTATGTTGAAATAAGAGAATACTATAGTAATACGAAGCTACAATATGAAGTGTAATTTTTATTCATAGTTGTTTTTCAACATGAGCAAATGAAGATCAATGAATATCAAAGTAACGAATTTCTTCTTTTCCTGAATTAGTAGTATGTATATTATAGTACGAGCAATCTGTTATAAAATGCCCACAAAACCTTATCTAAAGAGGTCAATATTTCACCCCGCCCATTCCATTTTCCTCTTCTCTGATACTCTCGCATTTGACTCTCCCGTCTCTTATATCAGCTTATATCTTCGCTCCTCTGTCGTTATAATAGTCGTAACGAATGAATGAATCTTTTATAGTACAGTCCTGCTGCAGCTAGACGCCATACTACGTGTATATAGGTATATCATACATCATACCCGACCGTACGATATTACACACAGCTGTACGTCTGAGAACTGATATGACTATGAGTACTTATCTGTATAGAAAAAAAAACAAACAAGAAAAATAATCATGAATCTGCCCGGATGTATGGTAGGTATATGAAACTCAGTAATACGTCAACTATATTTGCAAAAAAATTAAATCTCATCTCCTCGACGTTGAGTTTTGAAGACTTCGTTTGTTAGGTATTCGCAAAAAGAATATAGAATAAAACGGTTTTGTTAATGGATATAAATTGACGAAAAAAACAAGTTACAAATCGCTAACTTTTCCGCGAAAGTACGATATAATGCAATGAAAACGAAATAATATAAAAATCGTTTTGTGCAGGCATCAAGCTGCGTTACCGGAAAATACGTCACGCACGTGTTTTACATGCACTGCGCCAAGGTGGGCGAGCTACCTGTACATGCATTTGATGGGTGTAATAAGCCCGTGCGTGTTTACAATGTTGAAGGCTTGTAACCAGTGACAGGCGATATAAATAACGTCGAAATCACGGCTAAGATAGTTCAGTGGCATCGCCGTGCAGAAAAATGTAGCAGAGCGCCTCTGCCTAAAGTTAGAGTCTATATTTCACTGCCCGATATATACGTTTCAACCATCAAAATTAAGCGCATGATGAACGACCACGAACTCGGCTTTACGCTTTACCGCGTTACACTCGTATAATCATTACTAGAAAAATTTAAATATGTGATATTGAAATGCGAATGACGTGCAATGTGTGTTTTGATTTTGTTGTTTCACAGTTCGCCAAAAAAGTTGGTGGGATTTATTTTTAATTGAAGAATTTCAAACGTACCTAGGTGAAGGGTCAGATTGACCTGGTTGGGATACTGAACCGCCTCGTACATTGTTTCCGATTGCCACCACGTAGCGTTGTCGTTATTCCCAAGATCCGTTAGGTAGGATGCAGGGTGATCACCCGCATGGCAAAAATCGCAGGATTTTTGCTGGACTCCAGTTTGCTTGCAGTATTCGGTAGGGATACCGTTTTCACCGCAGGTGTTCGTTGCCTCCATGGGAACGCTGAATGCCGCGTTCAAAAACGAGGGAATGCATCTCTGAAACAATATGATTCGATTCGTCATTTTCAAGTCTATCTCATGCCTTGTAGGTACAATATAAATAGAGAAATTGGTGGGTATAGATCATTCGTCATTGCGTAAATACACCGAGGTTCTTAATCGTATTTCCTTCTACTTCGTCAACAGCAAGCCTCGTAAAAGCGTGGCGAAGATCATCGAGGCCTCTGAAAACGTGGCACAAGTCGTAGAGATGTTATGTTTTTTCGAACCACGGATTCGGCTGACGATAATATGCTGACCCGGTACCGATAATACAGAGATTTACATTCAACGGTGATTTCCCGGAATAATTATTTACATCGAATCGCGGCGGTCCGAGTTCCGTCTGGTCCGGTCTATTCGTCAATGAAAACCGATATCCGTTCCGCGTTTATCTAACGACTTTTATCAACATTAGCAACTACGACGGTCTATCGATCACTCCTTCTCACATTATACAGTACATATAACACAGTTCTATGTTTAGCGAATAACTCTTTAACGGAATTGCAGAGCTCTGTTTTTGTTGCTTACAAAAACTCAATATAATTTCCGTTCCGCAACTTCAACGTCGCTACTGTTGTATGCATATTTTACAGCGATCGATCTGTTCTCATTTCTTTGCGTCTAATTATTACTTTTCGCCTCGCGTACTATCATTGCAGGTTATACTATTAGTATGATAGGTATACGAACTTTTTGCAAAAAAAAAACTGTATAATATACGATATTACAATAATTTTCTCCGTCTCGTTCTCTCGTTCTCGTTCCTTCTGCTTCTTCTTCTATCAGTCGGCGCACATAATGGAGCGGTAAGTTATTAGCCTGTAAAGATTGAGACTTTCTAGCCGCGACGGACGGAGAGCTATGAGTACCTAGACGAAAAAACGAGAGGTCTCCTTATCCCTCCTTGCAAGCAGGTTCATACATGCACGCTGCACTCGAAACGCTTGCCGATATCGCGGTCGCACTTGTGAACTTAGAACATACAAGATTACACCACATGAAGTACCTATTCCGAGAAAAAGGTTTACATTATTTCAGGTAAAAATATATTTCACCCGATATTGAAATATAACTCGTTTTAAGTATATCATATACCTATGTTTTGTTGCTTTACAAAAATTCTGAGTCAATTCGACAGAATTTTACCTTCCCGTTTGCTGCTCAACTCAACGGTTTGTAAATCCTATTCTTACACGGTTTTATTACTAGAGAGCATTACGCGTTACATGGCGAATTTCTATGCTTAAGCGGATTGCGGCGGTGAAGAACGATTCGAACAATAAAGCCGGTGAATAAGCTGCGGAGAATGCGACAAGGGGACAAGCCCTGCAAAATTTGTCGACCGACGGAGGTCGGACAGTCAGTCTGTAGAAGTACTGGAACAACCGAGGGAAACTATGAGGAATAATCCTTACGCATTTTCTGGAATATTCGGACCTTGTCTCCGCTCACGATCACCCTTAGACAGGCAAATATTTACCGATGGAGGATTCACCCTCGGTCTATGGTGCTAACGAGCATTCTATCGCGTCTACTTCAAACCGATAAATCCGACGAGGTTGAAGTTCGTAACGTTATAGTAACGAAACGTTGAGAAAAAAATCAGTGTTTTCTTATTTTTACAACGATTTTGACGTAACTAGGATTGCAAAATATAAGTATGTTTCGTGTTATTACGGTTTACTGAATTTTAAATAGTTCCAAAATTGCGAAATAACGGTTTTCCTTCAGCACGAATTGTACGATAACGTTACTAACTTCAACGTGATTAAATCCGCATCGGCTAAAGTCTTTCAATAATTCAACCAACTGTGGTGCCTATATTCACGAAAGAACCGCATGAACTCGGTCTTTGTTGAGAATCGTGGTTGCAGAAACGAAAATTTTTTTGAAAATCGAGGTCGTGAAAACATCGGGGCAAGTTCGAACTTGCATAACATTATTTCGATGTTCTTCTACGGAGTTTTGACAAACGATTTTCGGAATATCTCAAATTTTGGTTACGGAATTTGTACAATTTCGTGTCCAAAAATGGAACAGCTGAGAAGTATCATACATTTACATTGTACGCGTAACTACATCATTCTTTATTATAAATACGTACTCGAACAAGGAGAGCGGCGGTGCTAGTATCGCGTATTTATCTGTGGTGTGTATTTATCTCGGCGGAGAGTTCAAGCAACTTCGAACTCGTTGATAACCCTCCTGTACCCTAGGCGTCCCTAACAAAACCCAAAATTAAGTCATCTAAAAATAGATCGTCATTTCTTCTCCCGTTTGCTCGCAACACACGCGGCATGTGCAGGCCATGCAAAGACGTGGAGTTACGACGTTCCAGCCTTCTTCTTCTTCCAGTTCCAGCGGCGTCGTGTGAACTACTTAACAGCTTTACGGGCGAGTTCTTCTCGTCATTATCAACCATCTTCAACATATCCTCTCCTTCCTTCGCTGCTACTACGCTATATCGGCTTTCTACCCTGTATAGCCTACAAACGATAATAGTATATTGTGTAACAAGGAGGCAAACTCGGTCTTTTCGAGTCGAGCGTAAGTTTGCGATACGAGTCGTGGATGAAGTAGAAGTGGAATATTGCAAATAAGCGAGGCGAAAAGACGTTGTCTCCTTGTTCCACACGATTCTTTATGCAACAAAAGTGTGTTATGCGTTTTTTCGCAAAGCGTGAAATTGAGGTTAGGTTCCCGTAATGTCAGATTTGTTCGCCACAGCGCGCGCGCAGTGTAGAAAAGGCCACTTTTATCTCCTCGGTCTTAAAAGTGGTGTTTTCTGTACTCCGCGCATGCGCATTCGCAGACTCACTCGACCGTCATGGAAACGGGTACTTTGTGTAAGGAAACACGCAAGGAAAACGCGTAAAACATGCTCGCGTTACATAAACAAAATTTACAGCATCGATCAAACTCACCTGCGCTCTTCCGGTAGTTTCGTTGTAGCACTTGTCATCTCTACGCGTTATCGGTATCTGGTCAAATTCCGCGAGCACTGTAACCACGGAAGAGCTCACGGCGGCAATGAGGAGCAGCGAATTCCACATCGTCCCAGACATATTGTCAGTAGTTTTGTCACGGTACCGATATCGTCCGTACCAGTTTTATACTTAAACCTGTTTATTATCTTCGAAGAACGCGCTGCGCCGATTTTTCCGCTCACTCATCTATGCGCGCGATTTTATTCTTTGCGTACAATAGCAGCTGAGAAACACTAAAGTCCACCACTCGTTATTCTAGTGGCAGTGCCAGTTCCTTCATCAATCCTCGGCACTGTAATCAATTTTCACTAGTCAACTACAACGCGGCGTGAAATATAACCCTGCTAATGATATCATTTCAACGACATTACAAACAATTACACGCTTATTTGCCGATATCGTTTACCGGTAGTTATACAATTATACATACAGATTTCCAACATCAAACCACGGGCATTGGCAACTTTCGTTGTAATCATCAATGTTTCACGGATCGGTAAAAGAGTCCAGAATCATTGATAGATAGCGAAATAAATAAAAGTTGCTAATGCCCTGCATCAATATGAAGATAGTAAGTATCCTTTACGAACGTACGTACGTATAGGTACATACATACATACGTACATACGTGCATACACCGTGTAAACAATAGACGATCGGCACGTGGTGTCGGAGGATTGACGCGGGAACGTGGGAGCCGAGAACTGGGAAGAGAGGATAATCGGCCAACAATAAATTACAAGGCACCGGCGAGGCGGTCAAGACGTCCTTAAACGCACGCAGAGACGACGACAACCGACACTGAACACCCTCCGCCTGGCGGACTCCAACTGCGGACTAAACTCAGCTCCGTCCTCCGACTCTCTCGGCTTGGGAGCAGGCGGCGGCACTCGGCGAGCCTTATATTTCCCATTGTCAGCTTCGCTTCGCCTCCTTTGCCCTCGGCTTCGCCGGCACTTCGCCAGGCTGCGCCAGGCTTCGCTCAGCTCTCGAGAGCGCCGATGTGTGGTGGTGTTGGTGGTGGTGGATCCGTCGATGCGACCATGCACACCAAGTCGTGAACGGGCTCCCCGAGAATTCTTCTCGTTCTCGCTGGAACCTCTCCCTTTGCTGCACGCCCCCCTCCTCGTCCGCGGTCCTTCGCTCCTCGAGAGTCAGACTCGCCAAGCCTCCGGCAATAACCCGTCGACCCGTTCCTTCGCGTCGTGTTGCTGGGAATGAATGCCGAATGCAACCGTTTCGCTTCGAGGGACACCGACACGCGTCGTGTTTGTATTAAGCTTGACGCTCGCCCGGCGCCCTACGCCCACGGGATAGGTATAAAGGGTATAAAGTACGCGTTATTTGCGAGGTTCGCCAGGTTTCACGCATCTCTGCACCTCGCGACGCGCGCCCTTCTCGGTCTAACCCCCTTGGTGAAAATCATTTCTATGATTTTCTACCAATTTTTAGGGAAATTGGAACACTTCGTACAATTTTGTACAAAAAATTTGTCGATATGTATAGTATTGTTGTAAAAACTCTTGTAGATTTTCGGTAAAAAATCTACAAGATAATACAATTTGTAACGAAAATTAACAATTCTTTACAACTAACTATGTATATTTACAATTTTTACGAAATGTTCCAATTTCTGTAAAAATTCATAAAAAATCGTAGAAATGATTTTCACCAAGGCCCACTGATATGTATCAGTGATCTACACTTTCGAGGCCCTTGTTCTTTGACTTAAGCACGCGATGTTAAGAATATTCTCCTCCCGATTATCGGCAGCTAGTGGACTTCCTCGTCTCTTAATTAATCGTCAAACACTTAGAGAAAATGAAACGGTTGCGTGCGTTACGTCGTTATTACATACCATTTACGAGGTGCTAAAGTGTACTGTTTTCTAGCGTGAAACAATAATCAATCACGATACTTTTATACGCATCGAATATTCTCAGCATTGTATCTTATTGTTAATTACGGTACTAAGTTACGTTAGTAACGTTAACGTAACGAAACACCAGGGAATAAATCATTACTGTGCAATTTTAAAATGGTTTTGAAGAAGTTGGATTTTTTTAAATAACAGCATGTTCTGTCTACCATGGTTTACTACATTTCGTACATTGCCAAAGATGCGAAGTAACGATTTTTCCTAAACATGCATCGTTACAGTAACGTTACTGACTCAATCCTCGTTCAATGAGACGACGGTGAGGTGGAGGTCGGATGTGCCATGGGGCAAATGATATAGATATCTCTTTACCCGGAAACGACAAGCGATACTGTGCGCCTCCCACGCTTCGAGACCATAATGGTACAAGAGCGGGTATCTCGGTGTTTGTACATACACATAATGTAATATTCTCGATTTAGTTATGCGGTATATGTGTACTGCAATCATGCGTCAGTCGCTTTGCGGGATCTAATATTGGGCGATCGATCGTTAATCGAATATGTTCGCGATCACCGCGGTGAGATTTACCACGATGCATATTTATTACGTATAATGTGGTCCACGGAATTTCTTCGTTGACAAATTCACCGACAGAATCGACCTAAATAACATCGAGATCAGTTTCAAGCATAAAAAACAACAGATATGCCTTTACAGTATATGTATGTTGTATTGCACAGATAATATGACCGACGAATAAACTTTGTTTCCTTAGTTTTCTTCAACTTTCAACGTCAACAAATTACACAGCTAACATCCATCTGCACGTAGGTACAAGGTAGAGCTGTGTGCGTTATCTTCCATGTCTATGAAGATGAACTGGTTAACTTTCGTAGTTCTGTAAGAATATCCTAAGGATGACTTATCGATTAAAATTATTATAAGCACAATTTAATTTGTTAAAATCGACATCGTGATATATTGTATACCTACGTTGCTTAAATATAGTAACAACACGAAGTATACCCGTACGAAAACGTTAAATGTGGAAACGAAACATTTTTAACACGACCATATTATTTTCGTATCGTAGAATGACTAATTTTGTTGTTCTTTACTTCTGTGCCTGAAGCGATAAATATTATAGGCCTGAAGCGGTATGAGGTTAAATATGAGGCCGTATTGTAAAGATTGTACTGTTTAAATTGACACGAGTAGAATATTGAATGACATTGTCAGCGTAATCTTTTACAGTAGAAAAAAAAATACGATTTGTATCTTTATTGTTTTATTCGCGAATTTTCAATTCAATATGACAATAAAATTAAAATCGATATCATTGTATAAGTCGTACATGAGTATTAAAATATAATAAATTTATTTCACCTTACATTAATCAAATTGTATTATCTTCAAGCTTATACACAAATGACTTTAATTAGTATAATCAATCGTTGATTAATTTTCCGTGCCACCAAATCAATGATTTGTCAAATTACTTAGCATGTGTTAATTGGTACACATATCTAAATCGTTTATATGAGTTAAATATATTAAGAATAAACAACTAAACAATAACACTAAGAATTCCTGCGGTGCGAATTATCCGCGGCGTCACAACTTTATCAATATAAATATTCATAGTCATTCGTGAAATAATATGTACATGTTTTCAACCCTTTGCTTCGCATTGCATGCAGGTGATACAAATGTGCCTCTAAGTCTCATCGTCAATATTAGAGTTATTAGGGGGTAGAAAGTAGTTTTCTCTATCGCATGAATTGATCACGGAGGATATTCATAACATGTAAATATTGTTCGGTAGATCCGTGCTCAATATCAAGCAATAACGTTGGTAACACTTAAACGGAATTTACTCTAGTTTGACATACTCATTTCTCAAGTCAAAGAGACTTTGAATAATTTAGTTACATGTGAAACTGATTTGCTAAGGCGATTCCGTCATCTCGTAACGAAAGACTTTGTCGAAATGGATTTTGAGGTCGTTGAGACTGCGGTAAACGTCGCGATGAGGTACTTTCGTGTTATCGGTTGGCTTTTTGTCATCACGTTTGATCAGTATGGCGTTCCATTTGGCATTTTTGGCACCGAGATAATCCTTGTCGTACGTATCTCCGATGTGTACGGCTTCATGGGGTAGAACCGATCTATCGCAATAACGTTTCGTTATTTTTAGAGCCTCTTCAAATATCAATGGATCGGGCTTTTCGGTTCCAAGGTCGTACGAGGACAAAACGAAAGAGAAATACGGGCGCAATTCGGTGCTGACGAGTACAGACTCTAGACGAGCATCAAAGTTTGATATGACACCGAGTACGACATTCTTCTTTTTCAAGTAATCGAGTATATTTAGCGTGTCGGGATACTTGTGCCAGCATTCATTCGTACTATAACATTCGATCAGGGTGCTCGCCACCTTTTCGAGGGCCTTTTCGCAAGTGTGCTCGTTTTGCTCTCGGAAAACGTTGTACACTATGGTTCGCCACCAATTCTCCCATCCGAGTCCCGTGTGCTTTCCAAACACCGGATGATCCGCCGCCAGTTTGTTAAAGTTCTGTTTAAAACTTCCCGCCAATTTCCCAGGGTCCACCGAAATCCCGTATCTCAATCCCACTTCCGAGTAGTGAACCTCCAACCCCGTCATCAGCAGAGTTCCCGTCACGTCAAACGTGACTAAACGCGGTCGTATAGCGTTCATTTTTCACCCTGTATTTTCACGATTTTTTCAATACCGCACAACTTCAATTAAATCTGACTGTCACGCGATCAAAACAGAAAATCATCACGGATTTGCAAAACTGATGAGATAAAAAAGGGTTTAATTTTTTTATTACCACCGGTGCTGCTAGCGCTTACAAAAATGGCCGCCATTCGATATTTGTGCGCATCAACGTGCGCATCTTTTACGTTATTGTTATGTTATACTTCTATCGTAAAAATTTTGTCAAAGGAATTATGGGATTTTGTACATATTTGTCCACCAATTCTACGAATATTTTTTTAATTATAAACGGTCAGTAATTAATTTCTTACACTCTACGTTAGTACCAGCGTTAAGTGACGCTGAAAAGTTTGTGCGCCAAACTGTGGATCACGTGATTCTGAACAGCGGAAATTTTAAATAAATGATCTTAGATAATTATTTTCCTTAGTTATTATTATACTTATTTATGATAATACAGAATTATCCATCAAATTCATCAAGTACGTCAAAGTACTCCGACATTTTTTCCCAAGCTAACAAAGCATGTTCTGAAAGCTCACCGATATCGCCGATAATCTCTTTACTACCAATTTGGTTTGCAGGCAGTGATTTTTTGTCATCTTCATTATCGGCGCCTGAACGTGTGTCTGAAGAATCTTCTAAAACAAATGCATTGGAATTGGATATAAAAATTTTTGTTGAATTTGTTTCTCACAGACATCATTCGAAAAATATTTATTTTAATATAAGAGGTTCAGTTTCTTGACGTTCAGTAAAGATTTCCCCATATAATTAATAACATTCAATCCGTGTAATGTATGCAAGCCTCATACTTAGTGTAGAAATGATACTGTTACTTTGGATTGTTACATGTCAGAAATCATACACTAAATTTATCTATAATAATCCACTATATTTACGTTGAGAAAACAGGACAAAACTGTAGCAACACGGCATAGATCTCTTGAGCCAAACGAAACAATGTTTAGCTTCTCTAACTTATTTAATTGAAAATTAATCAATATTAATGCTGTAACATATTTTATTACAACGTTAGTAGATCCTCGTAAAATTAAAATAAGAAAACGCGAAAGACTAATGATTATTTATTTATCCGAAAGCAGAAATTGTATCATTCATCTTGTTTATAAGATACGTATCTGAAAACAGATTCATTCTAATTTTTATGCACATGCTCAAATACACTTAAAATTGTATCATCCCGCAAATATCCAACGTAATTACTCCATTAATTATCCATGTATTTTATTCCTTTATCGTAACTTTTTTTTTTTTTTTTTCAAATAAATTTATATTCAATTAATATATAATTGTCTTGCCAATTTATTGCCTCGATTTCTTCATCCGATCTAAGATAGTTATAATACCTTTGGTTAAACTCCGACATCCTGAGAATGAACTCTGTTCTCCGCATTTATACTTCCGTTTCGATCTTTTTCAATATTATTGCAATAAGAAATTGGCGCCCAACATAATAAATATTGTATAACGCACGACAGCCGGAGTTTCACAAGATAGAAAATCGATCACAGAAATAACGATGGTAAATATAAATATCTGCAAATTCGTATCTTACCATTCGCCTTTGAGGAATTCATGATGCTTAGCGTCGTGATACGTCAACGTGAATGATGCGATTTGACTTGAGTAATTGAACATGACCATCATGTGTATTTCCTTCTCTCCCAGAGTGATTATAAAGGTTTTTCCCTGATGACGGTCTTGCCGGAAGTGGTATCGCCAGCGTTGTTTGAAATGTTGAAACAATGGTACATTAAATGATAAATGCGGGAAGTAGGTGGTACCGATTCCAAATATGTACAGCAAACTTGCGCTGTAAAAGATAACCGTAACGGAAAAAACCACATTTGTATGTTTGAATACATACATCACGAGAACTAAACTAAATAGTTATGAAGAGTCTCATGGATTCTATAGCGAAAATAGTATATTAGTACATTGTAGACTAGAATGAAAAACGATCGGTATGTTTAATTTTTATTTTATTTTTTTTTCTGTTTAATAATACTTTAATCAATTCTTAACAAATGGAATATTTTGTAATACTATATATCCAATATGTACAATTATTGCAAAATAAGAAGGAAGAAAATAAGGTAAAATAAAGACGTGGATTGAAGTGTATAAATTCTGCAATGTACATTAGCCAGATGGAGTACGGTACACTGCAATAATAGCAATAATGAGATATTCATCAGACATTACAAATATTAGATTACAAAAAATGGTACAATTACATAAACAATATTACTTAGAACTATAAGTTACTGTAGAAAATAAAGATCTGTGTTGGTTGGTATGTGCAGTCGTTTAAAGTTTATCATAAAATAAATTTTATATTACTTCTATATAGAGAAGGAAAAAAAAACATTTAAGAAAGAGAGAGATACGATATTACGTGTATGCTTATGTAATAATCTAGGGATTATGTTATAAGAAACGTAAATATAATATATTAATAGATTACACAATACGAAACGAATTACTTTTTGCCCACTGCCAAATCCGTGTGCTGATCTTATTTTATACAGCAAGAGATCAGTCAACAATACACGAAACTTATACATACTGCCTAACACGCGTTCAATTTCAAATGACATATTTACGCCGGAATAAATTATCAGAATACAAGAATTTTCGTTTATATAGTTTTACTCATTTTTTCCTGCTCTTCCCATTATTCGTTTGCGCGAGGCGTTTCTTTGCGATCTAGAGTACATCATTACCATTTTCTGCATATCGAACAATTAAAATTCTTAACGACTCTCTTATAATTTACGAACTACACTTGTAAGATTTGATATCTGCTATACTCAATCTTGCTCTCAACGCAAGTTGTACGTTATTATTTGTTTTTTAAAAGCCCAGCAGCATAATTTAATATTACTCATCGATCATATCTAATTGCACGGTCGTATTTTTATTTATTTCTTTTTAAATCACACAAAATTAGTGATTTCGTGTAAGAATGTATCGATTCATATACATGCGAACACAGTATCAACTAGATATCAAGTAGGTGAAATGAAATAAAGTTTGCTTCTTTAGAAAGTATCAAGATTTATAGATGTGAATAGAATTTTGAATGGACCTTCAGGATCGTTTGAAACTGTTTTTTTTTTTTTTTTACTAAACTTCAGTATTGAAATATGTGAAACGCATTTAAAAAAAAACTGCAATACAGTTTTGTTAAACACCGAGTAATTTGTCCAGTCTTTCCGTCGACATTTTCCTTACAAGAGGAAAAAACCGAAGGCGTTAGAAGATATACCTAGATTTAAGTTGATACGAACTATCATAATTTTAGTATAAAATTCTGCATTAAATGCTATTTTCGGTATAGAACAACACTGTGGATAATATAATAATAGTAATAATGATAATGATAATAACAATAATAATAAATATCATCTAATCACTAATTTATGTCATCTAAATTGTAGTTAGAAAACGAGCTTTCTCATGTAAGCCTTACGTGTTATGATACAGATGTTTTTGGTTTCACCAAGGACACATGTATATTAAACGGTATAAAATTGCATCGGTTCAAAGCGAGCTTTGAAACCATGAAATATACAATGTCTTGTGTGTTGTGACTGATTGATACTTAGGAATAGGTAAATTGCACAACAGTGATTTTTGTTAGTTTATAAAGATAGTAGAATGTATTATACCAAAAATCTACTTGTTAGGACCAATTCAACGTTTACTAAAATGCACTTTCGAGAACATGATCAATATCTTGCAGCAGTGAAGTAAGCTTGATCACATTTTCAGTTTCGATTATCGTACTAATTTTGTTATATATGAATGTATAAGTGTATTTCTATGTGTTTACGTAAGTATGGATGCACGTATGAATGTATGCACAGATAACCATATACAATTGACAATAATTATGGCAGTCATAGTTTTTCATTGTCAGAATTTCATATATATATACATATATATATATATATATGGCATTAATCTTTGTATAGTTTTTCATTCATTAATTGTATTTCAGTTAAATATTCATTTTAGTACATCGATCAGTCTCACAAGTATAATTTTACGATTTGTATAGAAATTCTATGATGCAAGTGAACTATTCGATGATTAAACTTTTTTCTTATATAAATAGTATTTACCCAGTAAAATCACCATATTTGTAATATGATATTTATTACTTTCAGTATTGACCGATATCCATGCTCATTCTACAAATGGCATATAATGTTTTCTTTCGTTTACAGCTTCATGACATTTCTAAAATCCACTCTTTCAAAAACTCATTCAATGTGTCTACCGGTACTTTCAAATTGTAATTAGTTCCAATTTTATTAGATCAAGTAGTAGAGGAGTAAGGGATAATCTTGCAAGTTTGTTACTCGCCGCCTTGTTTACAGTGAATTTCATTCATTAATCCATCAAGGCATCAGTTATTCGACTAATTATTAGTGATCACTCATCAGTCAGTTCTCAGTGAGATGCCGAATGATAGTTCAGTTCATTTTATGCAGCATTTGTCTTACTACACACGATAAATCTCTTAGAAGCTTAGTTACATGTGAAAACGTTACATCGTCATAGAGTACGTATTTGAAATATGTGTATCAAAGATGGTTGTATTAAAAATGTTTAAATTGAACTTATTTAAATATTACTTGGCACAGGATTTTTTCTAGTCTGTATGTATAGTTTGGGTGATAAGAATATAACTAGACAACATGTTAGATTAAAATTTTATGTCTGATTAAAACAGCAGTGTTCAAGGTTTCTTGAGATATTTGATTTACAATTTAAATTGCACAATGATATATGTTTCTCTACAGACATATAATCATGGCGATGATATTGCTGCGTTCTTTGTCAAGTAATTTCTTGCTCCGTACCTGGTACATTGCACCAATTCCATATTTTCTATAAAAGCGTTGAATGTTTATTATTTGCTGATTAATTTAACTTTACCAAGTTTCGTTCTTGTTATGCTATAAGATAAAAATGAATTTTACTAATTGGTATAATAATTGGCAAATTTATGCTAGTTTTGCTAAAGCAAATGGGTTACAATCAAGTTAGGAGTTAATGATATACAATTTTATATTTTCAATGGTATCTATTAATTTATTTAAATGTATCTTTCTTTGCTGCTGATACTTTACCTCATACATATAATAAACATAAAATACAAACATTTCTGTTTAATATAAACGGTGTACTGTAATTATCTAGGATGGATGATGCATTCCATTGAACGAAATATAGCATATTTTCGCAGAGAAAATAAAAACGAAAAGAAAATTTCATATATTTACCGCTATCTCCGAATCTCCCACATATCGAATGAAATAATTCAAATTGAATTTGATTTCGAATTTTTAACATGTCATTCTATAGCGTAAGGTTATTTATTCAGTTCAGAGTATTATGGAAACACAACTTTATTGGTTGTGTTCCGTTACCGATATTATGCTGACATGAATAACAATCATTTATTGCGTTTCACGATTTATGAAAAATGTATGTTCAAGTCTTAAAAATGTAAGTCATTTTCATTAAAAATAGGCGATGAAAATAAATAAATTTCTCAATATATAGCCAATAAATTACCTGGAATCAAACATTACCCTCTCCGGCTACGTGGCGAGAATTTGATTATAAAGAATTGGATACTTAGTTTGCATAAAAAAAAAAAAAAAAATGAGTATAAATTTGATACAAATAGAGAAGTACTAGATATTATGATTACACAAGAGTGTATCGCTAAAATAAATAAGTATACCGATAATCGCCTTACTTTTTATGCACTAGACCATGTGGCACAAGAGTTTGCACTTTCAAAACTTGGATAATTACGTTCAACATTGAAACTTAATGGCGACTTGATTGAGCGTCCACATTTAAATGTACAATTTATAATTTGTCAGGTAACAAGATGATTTATATCGTTGCCTGACAAATTGCAGATTCGATGTTTGATTCCAAGCGAAGAAACCTACGTGTTCCTCTGCTACGTTACAAAGATTGTCAATGAGCCTAGGTAAGACGGGCAGTAAGTAAAGACTAATTTGTTTAGCTACTCAGATAA
Source organism: Neodiprion lecontei (assembly GCF_021901455.1). Classification (NCBI taxonomy): domain Eukaryota; kingdom Metazoa; phylum Arthropoda; class Insecta; order Hymenoptera; family Diprionidae; genus Neodiprion; species Neodiprion lecontei. Next base: position 7,266,118 of record NC_060261.1, read on the forward strand.
GTAAGAAAACACCGAATATAGGTTGTAAACGAATTAGCAGAATATTGACATTCTACGGAACTCGATCGAAGTACGAGACTTCAGAGACGAATGGGAACACTTTGCGTGTTTCAATTCTAATTACAAAATTTAAGTCACGTCGTTATCTATAAGTTAATATTTAGTTTGTGCCGAGCGAGATTCATTTAAAATTAATGAAAGTTTCGCAACAGATTAAATCTATAAAATCTGTAAACATATTGAAAATTGCTTACTTGATGTGATTTTCTTACAACTTGAATGGAAAACTATGAACTGAGTTGGAAAAGCGAGAGTTTCACTCTTTTATTTGTCATTGCGGAATAACGTATTTAATAAAGATGTGTGTACCACAGGAATCTTTGTGCTATTCACTTCGTTACGTACCCATCTTTCAAAATTAGGAGTCAAGCTTCCCAACTATTCATTATCAAAGGTTGTCTATATATATACACACCCAAACACTTCGGCCTCAATTTGATAGCAGATTTCAATGTGATTAAGTCCATAGCTAACATTGAATTATTCAAAACTCAGTGCCTTAACTGATCTAGTTTCCTTACTCTCTCTCTCTATACACATCGCTGCTGTCCGTTGTAGTAATAATACTGCATTAATATATCATCATAACAAATACGATGCTATTTAACAGACTTCATGTTTTCATTACATAATTATATTACTATTATTATTGCTATAATTGGATCTGAGCTCTGTTACCCGAACACATTGATTATCATTAAGGACATGGGTCACCTGCGTGCCAACTCAGATTCGAAGGATTGGGGACCGAGTTGGATGACACCTAGACAGGCTAGCTGTGGTAAATCTGTTATCGCTCCAAAGTTGCATGTGGTCGTAAAGACCCAACCGTACTCGTTTCGTTTTTCAATACATGCAAATACCTGAAAGAAAATGCGACTTCGATTCTATACGAATTATGTGACAATGCATTCCATTCTCTCACGTCAGCCACATCACCCAGTCATTGTCGCATAAGTCGCATAGAATTGAACTTGCATTTTGTTTCGGACCAAAATGAAGTTAGCCGGAAGGTAGAGGCATTAATTAATATTATTGTACCTGTTATTTTTGCCCAATAAATTTTCAAAAATGAAGATGAATTTTTCGTTACAGTAGGCGTAAAGTACGGGATTTTATACCTAGTTGGCGTAAAGTAGTCCCATGAACGTTTTCCCGTACTTTACGCCTACCGGGCGTAAAAAAATCTAACTCTATACCCGCGAACATAAAGGTTTTCTCGTAAATACACCGACTATGATGGAAAATATTGTTCGTATCACGGGTGTATAACTTTAAATCCCTCGTGTGATCGCGCAATACTCGTGGCGTAAAGTACGAATTGATACGAAAATAGCTATATCGAAATTTTTTTAGAAATAATTTATTTGGTGAAAGATTTGGCGTTAAATAAGGTCCGATAATTCTAGGTTTGCAATATACAGGAAAACGTTGTTCTTTACAATATTTACTAGTTGGTTTTGAACTTTTGGCTCGAAATTAACATAGCCCGTGCTACACAGTTTCAATTTCGATTCGGTGCTAGTTGGATATCAGAATTATTTTACGTCAAACAAAACTACATTTTCAAGACAAGTGGCTTACAATTTGAGATGTATAAATCTTGAAAAAACATTGATGGTATTTAGTTGTAAACTATGATAGTTACTCTGATCCGCAAAAGTCAGAATGTTTTCTTGAAATAGAGCAAAATCTAGCTTTGTCATCGTACCATTGGTTTATCAAATTTTGTTTTCATATATTCTGGCTGAATGATTTTGTCATTATTACATTGAATAATGTCATTTTCACTAATTAAATTTTACAAAATGAGCACGTAACTTCGGCTTGAAATCACGTGATTCCTATATTTTTATAATTCAGCACTTGATTGAAAAAGGTTGACCCATGCCTTTAAAGTTGTTACCTAATTATAGTGTCATGGAGCATTACGCCATTTATTTCAAATGCACATGTATATTAAAACGTATGATCGCCATTAGGATCTTTTCGAACAAATTATTACACTCAAATTTTTGTTGTTTCTTTTTTGGACCCAAATATGATTTGAAAGATGATTGGCATCTCGGAATACCTATACAATATTCACATATATATATATATAATTGCATCAATAGATTGTCTCAGAAAACTCGAGCTGTGGATGATGAGATATTTTACTACCAGGAGTAGATGAATTAAAATGACTTTGGAAATAAACAAAATAAAGAAAATAATAATAATAATAATCGCAATAGACGAAAAATCTCGAATAACTTCCTAAAAAAACTGTCACGAGTCGAGCATTTTTATTTAATTTTTTTCACTCTAAACATCTTTTTTTTTCATTTTTTTTTTATCTTTTCTCTCTTTTTCAATAACAATGTTTATACTCCGCGAAAATTAACACTATCATCACAGTGTTTTGATCTATCCAGCTAAGTTTTATCTTAGAATAAAAACTTTTGAGTTTTTTCTGAACACTTAGTCTATTTGTTAGACATTTGATGTTTTTTTTCTTCCTGACTTATGAACAGTCACGAGTTAGCAGGCAGTAGATAAACTAAGTATTAATTTTTAAAAAATTACAAACGCTTTCATATTATCTAACATACATTACTTGACAAGTATATATATATATATATATATATATATATATATATATATATATTTTCTCTCTTTCGAGACTTACTCACGCACAGCCTTTGCTGTCTGAGTATGTCTTCATAAAACTGTGACAATAATCACAGAATGATAAGGTAAGTAAGTCATTGCTAGAATGTACACCTACCTAGCTACATACATGAGAAAGAATAAATTAAAACTCTACAAAAGATTGACATTAATTAGCAATAGACTGTCTGGCAGAGGCGTGTATAGCAAAATCGACTAAACGATTCTCGGAGATGTTGACAGTTTGATGCGAGCTCGTGATAACGTTGGCAGGAGATGCTACCGAGATCGGCTTGTACACAATTTGGTCTATCTGTTTCAGAGGTACCAATTTAATAGGTAGGTCGGAGTCTAACCTGATTCCTTCAGTTACCGGGATCGTCTTGAGTTGAACACTCTGTACAGGTATTGTCTTGACCTCCTGCTTAACAGACGGATTCGAATTTGGAATTATTTTCGCTAGCTTGCTCTCACCAACTCCCTGATTGGAAGATTCGTCATAGCCCGAATCCGAAGAGGAGTCACTGAACGATTTGGTGACCGGTTTGGGAACGGTCGGTTCTACAGTCGAATCTAAGCTGTGCGCTGGACTCGCTGAAGCTGAACTGTGTGCAGGACTCGCAGATGCTGAACTGTGTGCAGGGCTCGCGGATGCTGAACTGTGCGAAGGACTACTGCTCACTGCATTTGCCTGTCTCTGTCCCTCTTGCCTGGCCAAGCACCCAATGCAAGGTTTTATTAATGATGGGTCGATCATCACTTCTCCATACGGACCCTTGAATATCGTACCGCAGCAGATTGTTTCTCTGGAAAAACATTCCATCAAGGTTATTTCAGTTACCACGAGATACAAATTTACGTGCACATATCTAAATTCAAGAGCTTTTCCTCCAAAGCAAAGAAATTGGTTCAGTTACCTTTTGAAGTAGGTCAGGTCAATGAAACCACTGACTGGTATTTGAGGCAGTCGTCTTTTTATTCCAGATTCACCTTGTTCCGCAGCTAACCTTTTTACTCCTGTTAAACCATCATCGCTTCCGGCAGGGCTGCCAGCACGGCTTGAATTCTTACTGCCTCCTCCTGCATTATCTGGTAGAAAGTCCTCTGCAAAGAATAATCGAATTCTATATACATTTCTCCGCCTTCAATGAATGAAATAGAATATGAAGAAAAAAATCTTGCGATTTTTTAATTCATCAAGACTTGTCTTTCCCCAAGAAAATAAAATTTACTGGTACTAACCGGCGTACTCATCACTCATTGCAGGACTTTGTTCCCTTTCACGATCAGGTTTCAGGTAAACATGCTTCTTTTTAACGATCTTCTCATGTTTGTCTTGTACTTCCTTGAGTTTTTTCTTATTCTTTGACTTGAACTTTGTCAGAGATTTTATTCCAGGTCCGGCACGAGCATCAACGACCTATATAAAATAAGATAAATTTGAAGTTTTCTTTCAACAAGTAAAACGGTAACGTTATTATTTGTGTTCCTAAGTATACTGAAAGCTACTTACGTGACTCCAATTACGGTCGCTTCCAGCAGGCAACTTTTTCCAACGTTTCACCAGGAGAACACAAGCATTACATATCTCTCCTGTACGGCGTTCCAGAAGCTGGAAACATTCTATGAAATCATCCTCGTACTTTTTGCTGTCCGTAAATCGTGAGCTGGAATGAATAGAAGATGTTAAGTATTCTGTAGTTTTAAAAATTATAATTTCAAACTAATAAAATATGATAAAAGTCAAACCAACTTGGAAAATTATAGGAATAGACATCAAAGGTTTAATTAATCAGGACTTGATATTCAAATAATGCCCTTTAGGGGATGGAAAATAAATGATATTTTTTTCAACAAGTTTTGACAGCCATATAATATTTTATTTTTAATTGAATGGAATTGGTTTTGATTCTTTATAAATAAAAAAGAATAATTTTACGCGTTTCTACCAAAATAAAAATCGTAAGTATAAATATCAATTCAAACAAAACAGTTCCACATATCACGAACGAATTACACTGAATTACCATCAATACCACAGAAATAAGATTACCAAAAAAAAAAAAATCAAATAATTATAGAAATTCAAAAAATACACATCATTGAGAACAATTTGGGAAATTTCGACAATGCAAGTAAAATTCTAAGATACCATCACAGAAATCTAACAATAAGACAGCAGAAACCCTATGAAAACATCAGAAGTTTTTTCAACGGACTTATAAACTAACAGATATTGAAGAAATTTCCAGGATTGTTGAAAGTTCCCCAATTTTTTCAATTTCGTTTAATCGACTTTACAACTTTTTTCGTGAATGCGAAGCGAATGAAATTTGTGTTTACAACTTCAACGTCAGAAAGAGTATCGAAATAATTGAGTAAAAATACAAAACCGGTTTCCTGCTAATGAATACGTAAAAACATCACAATAATTACCTGCTCGACTTGGCTTTGCAGATGCAACAGCCTGTAGTCGACCGATACACCTTCGGCTTGTGAAAACTAAACATACTGGCGTTGGTTTTGGGATCTCCACGTTGTCTCTCTGAAAAAAAAACCGAACAAATATAAATAAAAATAATCCTAAATCGAAGGCGTACTTTGTATCACACATGTTTCTCCAGGGAGACGTGTGACGCGGTAAAACGCACGGACGCCAACGGGGGGGGGGGGGGGGGGGGGGAGAAAGAGGCGGGAGAAAAGGCTTCTCTCCGTCTTTCTCATTGCACCCCGCCTCCAACTGCCGCTGCTGTTACAATTTCATTTATACCCGGTTGCTCAACGCGCTTTCAAAAGTTACAGGCAAAGCTTGCGTGTGCCGTGCGTACGTTTTTATCGTACTGGTATTTCTTTCTCGTTTTCTTCTCGATTTCGCAATCGAAACGCGAGAGGCGCAGATGCATCGCCGAATTATTTTTGTTACCAAATGATATTGCAATAAGCGTGTAACGTTACTTCCAGCAGACGTACAACTATGTGCATACAAAAAGAACCAGTATGGAAGCCCAAATGACAGTATGAAAAAAACAGCTAACCGGCACAGATCTGGCGGTTTTCTTTGTTGCTTTTTTTTTTTTTTTTTTTAACACGCATACCGATCGTACGTCGACCGCGCAAGCACGAATTCAATGCAATTCGTATGTATTGCCGTTTTCTCACTTATCGCGATGTATCAAAGTGTCAAGGTCATGTAGTCAAGTTGATTAGCTTTATAATAAAATCAAACTTCATGTCCGGTATTCGGTAGACGAGTCAACTGAAATCGTCAATTTTCGAATTTTTGTGTACGTAACTTCGTGCTAGACGGACTTATAATTAATTATATTACATTTCGTTGATAACGCGCGTGCATCCATCTTTGGCGGCGCACGTTAGAGAGCAAGATATAACGGGAGCGCGAAAAGAATTACTGAAATGGAAAACTGTCCTTCACCGAGTTATATTGCAACAGTAAATACGCGGTCCAGGAATAGATGGAGGAATGGAAGAGAACTCGGTTGCAATATCGCGAAACACCTCGTCTGACACATGATCTAGATCATAACGATGCGTTTCGCAAATAAGAATTATCTTAACGATTGTGTATCTGCGTAATGTGCGTAGAGAATAAGAGTATACTTGAATATATGTACGAAATTTTCGGCAACTTTCAACGCCGGACACATTTCTCCGTTGTGAAACGTCACGCGTCCCTGTCCTAGACTTACTTTAACGCTCCGTTATACAATTTCTATTATTTAATCTGAACGAACTAGGAAGAAACAGAATGTATTTAGGTGAAACCGCGATCGAGAGACGCGCAAGGCACGTATAAACGTGCCCCTGACACCATTACCTGATACTTGAAACTTTCATTCTCATTTTTACTGTCGCTGTTAATTCCGCAAAGTGTTACGTACGAATAAAAATAAAAAAAATATATCGAAACACTTTTACTCGACGTATGTATTGTAACGTACTTGACGGGGTTTGGCTCGTCTAATTAACGAAACGATACAGGCGTTGCAATCAGTTGAAAAACCGTTTCTCTCATTACGTTTTCGCGGATGTAATTTTTTTTACCCAGAGTTTACTGACATTTCAGTGAATCAGGAAGGAACCAAATCAGTTCCTTGGTATCAACGCAACGACGTGTGTTACATTTACGACATACGTAACAATCGTGACGCTGACTGTGGTTTGGGATAAAACGATGATAAAACAAATGCAAGAAAGTGAGAAGGGGAAAAACCCTCGTGACTGCCTCCGATTGATATTACACGGTGAAATTTGAGATGTCAGGGTGAAGTACGCGACTGCATGTAATTCCCTAACAAGAAAGTGGAGCAGTGGAACGAGCATGACAGATGGAGAGACGCAACGACGTGCGCGAGAAGGAGGCAGGCATGGCGCGTGGCACCGCACGGCGGTCGCCATAACCAAACCGCCTCGCATCGGTCCTGAGATGTACCGACAAGGAGAGAGACATGCGTGCGATAGTCGTTTGTTTGCGGATTACATACACGTCGACGCGCGCCAATTGTCAACATAACATGGTCAGAAATTGAGGCAACGGAACTTCAGTTGGGGATAAACAAACCCTGCCGCTGTCAAACTGGAATTCACTGACGTGCAAGCGTCAACGAATATCGTGTGCACGTCGGCTGAGACCCCGCCATACGAACGCCATGACAGATGAGACAGTACGCAAACAAACAAGTCCACTTGCGAAATAGAACGGCGTCCCATTTTAGGAAGGACTAAATCGAACGCTGATAAAACTCGATTGTCCAAGTAGAATAAAGGAGAAAAAGAAACAAACGAAAGTTATCTCACGATAATGACAGATATCGGCGGCATCTCGTCAGATGTCAAACGCGTGGTAGAAAAATGCGAAATATTTCACAAAATCTCATAGCGTACACTTTCGGTGAAAGTTTCGATACGTATATTAATTATTAACAACGATCGAATGGCACGGACCGGCAACCGACCGGGCAACCGGGAGAAATGCTTTTCTCAACGTTACGATCTTACCCACGCGAAAAATATTTGCTGTTAGAAAATGCTTGCTCTATGTCATGATACAGCAGGCTGGCAGTTCTACAGCGGCCGGAGACGCTGACGTTTAGTCACATATTTCTTGATAATAGAGGGATAAACGAATGTGACAATAGTTCCAAATATAAATAGCTAATTGCGCTGGCTAAATATGATAATCTCGCATTAAATCCGCCGAGATTATCTAATAAAACGCTAAAATTAGTATGACTGATTTGCTTACCTTTTCAATACAGGTGACGGCCGGATTCAAGAATTCTTCAGCGCAATCTTAACGCGCAGGCTTTGGTTCACGCTGTCAGTCAAACTGGCAGCTTTTAGATGACAAACTTTGGAAACTACTTCATGCCGGAATTCTGTGATATTTTTATTTACCGCATATCAATAGAATATTTTATAAGACAATACACACCGCGCTTCACCAAGATTTTAATTTACAAAATGTCAAGTAATCTATCTGGCTGTCAGAATTAAGCTTCCGGTTATCGCTGATTCGCTTCCTGTGCGCCATTTGAGTTTTGTTGCTAGACGAGAGTTTTCGATGTCACCGCCAGAGTGCGTGATGATTTTTGTATTATCGGCATTGAGCTGTGTTGTCAGTCGTGATGTCGAATTTTAACGTTCGAATCTTTGGCTTTATCCTACAGCACAAATATTTACTAATATTACGGCAACTTGCGGGCAAAATTTGTTAATTTTTCTTTCTCCAATATCACCATTTCATCCACAGAGAAATAATGCATAGATACGGTACAAATCTCGTCGACATACGAGATGATTTAAAATTTGGGGTTACCGCAAATGCGCACGTTCATTCGAAACAGGTTTTCCCCGTCATTGCAGTATATTTTGAGCTGGTATTTTTATCCAGCGTAGAGTAAATAGTTGATACTTTTGCTCAATGCTACTCAATTGGGATTATATTCTCGCACGACGAAATAATTAATTATGTAAACACTACGAACCACCAAATGGAGAACGTCATATTTCGACAGTTTATAACAATTTCCACCGGTTGATTCAGGTTAAATGAGGACAAGTCCGTTTCTTTGAAAAATAAGAAAGCTCATACATTTAAATCTTTGAGAATAGAGTGAACATTAGCAACAATTAAGAGGATTACAAAGACTCATTGATATACTCCTTGTTAATTCGATTTGGCAGCTCGGAGAGCTAAGACGCCAAAGGCAATGACATTTGAATGCATCAAGATTACTTTCGTCTCTTAAATGTTTCCCGAAGAATGATCGCAAGGCATTAAATGCATTGTAAAGCAAAGATTGTTCCGAGTTTCTAGTCGATTCAAAACGATCGAGATATTGCAAATTGTTCTAAGCGTATAACGAACTGATCTCGTTAGAAACCATTTGTTGACGTCGGATTGACGTATCGTATGCGGCATACAGTGTTTATTTTTTCCTAGAGGTCGTAGACCACCTGCCATCTACTGTAGATGATTCTAACCTTCGTATCAAGAAGATAACGCACGACGATCGCGCATGCGTTTAAATCTGTTGGTGAGGAAAATTTCTTGTAATGATACAGGTGAGAACAGCTGATCTCTCGCACTTGACGTTCCGTGGACAACCGCGAGAGAGATAGTAGTTGTAAAAAAAAAAAGTAAAATTACGTACATACATACGATATACATCGATTACTTCTACTGTCAGAGAGCTAGGTTTATAGAATATAATGACAAATACTAGTTTGTACGTTAATGATAAACGCGTAAAATAGTATTTTCATAAAAGCTTATTCTCATTTCTTTTCTCAATTATAATATTATTTTACTTTTGTAAACAATGGCCAGTTCCTCACCGACTGCGAATAATTCAATCAATGGTTACAATTTTAAAGTTGTTTTGCTCGGCGAAGGTTGTGTAGGAAAAACATCTGTCGCTCTACGATATGTCGAGGACAAATTCAACGACAAACATATCACCACTCTCCAGGTATTTGAATCGTCATTTTTTTCTCTTATCCTATTTGGAACGATACGTGCATACATAAATCATTCAACTTGTAACCTATTTACTTATTCGCAGGCTTCGTTTCTTAATAAGAAACTCAACATTAATGGAAAAAGAGTGAATTTGGCTATCTGGGATACGGCAGGACAAGAAAAGTTTCATGCCTTAGGACCCATCTACTATCGTATGTCAAACGGCGCAATTCTGGTATACGATATTACCGACGAGGACTCGTTTCAAAAGGTTCGAAGAGTGAATGAACACCAGCTTGTAACATATATTATTTTATTTTATTTTATTCACAATTAATTAAAAATAAATCAGTAAACTGCGTATTGAGTCAGAAGTTTGGATCAATAATCATCAAGATGCGATGTTATAATTGGATACGTAAATTTGCAATAAGCTTTGCTCCGAAACTTGTTCAATTGAGGATACGATTTAGATACCGCGATATTATGGCTGACAATACTTATTTTCTCAACTTTATGTGAAAAATATGGAGTTGTTTGATTTGAACAACTTGAATACTTTGAAAATAACTGGATTAAATTTTACTTGTTTCTTGTGCAAGCTGTTTCGCATCGGCATCGATAAAAGTCAAGTAAAGTTTCTTCGACTTTACACCAAAGAAATAAACGATGTTTATGTTGCTTTAACTCCATCATCCATTCTTACAAATTTGTGATTTACCACTTTTCATTTATTATCAATTTCTCAATTGCAAAACTACTCTCATTAGTTAAGTTGCCTTTCATTTTTATCAATCTCCTATATCAGTTCTACACTTCGTTATATTACTTTATTTTTCGTTCAAAAGTGTAGAATCATTATTTGATTCCTCATTTTTATATTTATATATTTATAGGTAAAAAACTGGGTGAAGGAGTTGAAAAAGATGCTTGGCAGTGAAATTTGCCTTGTCATAGCTGGTAACAAATTAGATCTTGAGAGGGATCGGAATGTAACACAGGAAGAAGCAGAAGAGTGAGTTTTGTTCTAGTAAAGTATATGTCAGTTCACATTATAAACTTCATAAAAGTATTTGGACATCACTTTCAGAAGACCTAAAAACTGTACAAAATCAACAAAGAAAGAAAACGAGTATGAAAATATCTGTCGACGAACCTGAATCTTTTCTCTGATAAGATAATCTTGTTTTTTATTTTTTCAATCATCAATCTGCTTTGTTTAACCCAGCATACAAAGTTATAATTAGACTAGACTGAAATAAGAAGAAAAAACAAACAATTACATGCGAAATAAATGCACAAGCACAGATATTCATTATTACATTTCATTCTTATCAAGGAAGCAAGCTACCAATCTACTATTTTATGTTTAACAGAATCAATTTATACGAATTATTTCTTCAGATATGCCAGACAAGTTGGTGCGGTCCACTTTCACACATCAGCAAAACAGAATCAAAACATTGAAGAAATGTTTCTAGATTTAACCCGCCGCATGATGGTACATGCAGATATGGTTGAGCAAAAATCTACTCTTACACGGTCAAATAGCACGCGACGGAATGTCGTGGTTGTCGAAGACGAAGCTGAGCAAGAGAGACCAGCTTCAAGCTCCTGCTGTGGAGGATTTTCGCAAAGTTCATCATAGGTCGATGACGTGGCTTAAGTTTTTAGGGGGTTTGAGTTATACATAATTGTATATAGCAGTTGTTTTACAATTATAAAACACGAAAATTTGCAAATTTCAATGCGATCAAGTATACTGTAGTCGTTTTGAACACATACAGCCTGTGGATCAAGTACGAATTAGGTGGATATACTTACAGGTATATGAAAACGTAATTGTATTCAATCAGATCAGTGTCTCATTTACCAGTCGATCATAAAAATTTAACAATAATTGAAATTGAAAATAAATAAACTTCTTATTTATCTGTATTTCTTTGATAGTTTGAAATTTTTACCTGGAACAAGCCATTTAGAAATGTCAACAGTAAAATCAATAGCTTACCTGCCTACCGAAGACGAGAATACAGGAGATATTTTACACTATATGTTAAGCGATATACCGTATCATATGCACGTGGTTTACCAAGAGTAGAACAGAGTGAACATTCAGCAATATTTTAGCTGTATCACTTCCACGTGTACTTGCATATATTCAAATATTTAATCATTAATATTTTAGCTGATGCTGTAACAACTTTACATTACTCGCAGTGTTAAAATGTGAAAGAAAGTTATATATCATGCTTATTTCAGTTTTAATCCCATGTAAATTAGTTAGCTTCACATGGATTATTATAGGAATAACTTGTTACTAACGACTTTGAAACTTTTTTGCTATGGGAATTTTCAAAAACCTCGTGAAAGTTTTTAATAAAAGTGTTTTGTACGCAAGATAAATTTGTGTGAATCTACCATTGAAATTCCAAAACATTTTAGACAGCATAATGTTCCTATTGAATGCAAGCTCATATATATATCTAATAGATATAAGTATAATTAATGTATAACGTTTGAACGAAGAAAAAAATCAAATTTCAAATTACTGACGTATTTAGATTGTAGAAAAAGATTTATAAGGACGCCTATTTCGCGTTACTGTTCCAGACTGTGTAAATTCATAATTGTCTTTGACATGATGTTACATACCACTGTATCGAATTACCGAACTCGTACTAGGGACTTATAAATGATGTTATTATATAAATTACACTTGTTGTTTTGCGTTGCCATATACTGTATTTGTAAATATATTGCTGTCTATTGGCATATATTTACATGAATAAATTTAATATAATTTACGACCTTACTGTTTTTTCACTAGTATAAGTCTTCGAGACAGTGTCAAATAGTGATGACGATATTTTCTTAGTTTAGGCGAGATTCTGTATAAATTAAAGAAATGAGAATTCGATTGGTATAATTTGATTTTAGTACTATATTGTTTTTATTCAGATCCGTATGATGTTCGAAAGATAAAGATACAATGTGCTATTCTATCACAGGTACATGGATCGTGCATACATTTAGTTATCCTAACATTTACAGCTCTTGGTCAGAACTATAATGCAATGTAACATATAATGATATTTCGCTGAATAATGTGTTGACGTGTAAATTATGTATTATCCGGAATGACGAGTCAACCTATGATTGATGTATTTTTTTTTCATGTTCGCAAGTGGCAATTGTGCAATTACGTAATGCACATCATATAGGAATGTCTGTGGCAAGTTATTTATATTTTCATAAATTGTGTGCATGTCTCATATTGTTAGATGTGCGACAGAACAAATTCGTTTCAGACAGTTACAAGTTATTTAAAAAAAAAAAATTTTTTTTGTTCTTTTCTAAACACATTTGTTGACACTCTCTTTGAATATATTTGCAATTTCTTTCAAAACAAATTAATCGCGTATGCATAAGATTTTTTTAAACTTACAATTCAGTTTCTAACCAATGGTTATTTAAATTCTTGTCTGTTTAACGCTGTTGAAATACAGTTTTTGCGTCGCCAATTACAATTTTTATACTCAATTCGTTCAAGATTTCTGTATTTTGTTATATAGGTATATCTATTATCGATTGCTGAAAATTAATACTTGAGAAGTTCAAATTATGACATAAACTACGAAATATGATAAATGAAAATTACTATATCTCAGTATCTCACTTATTCGTCGTTCTTATGCCAGCATAAAACAATATTGAATAATTTGCTAATTCGATTATCATAATATTTTTGTCACTGTTCGTTATTATATGTATTTATATTTTATTCTTATACGCTTTTTTCAATACTTTATTTAAAAATCAGTACTATATTTATATGTATATATATCTATTCTATGAATTTATACACCATGAGATTATTTACAATTTATAAATTACAGTACGGAATGTGTCGAAGATTGTCTAACATTGTGTGACAAAATTCTTTGAGAATAATAAATTACTATTCTATGTAATATAATTGAAGAGAGACTTGGCTTTGGTTACCATTTACTGGAATATTGGTAAAACTGTAATGGGTATTACGCAAGAAATTCAATAAACCTAAGCAAACGCACATCTCAAATTTTTTAATTCGAATATAAATGATTATCTTTTACAATACTATACTGGTTGAAAAACTTTGTTACCAAGAAATATTCAATCTTCGATAATCATTCCGTAAAAAATATAATAATTACTAATTTTACCCATTTAATTAGACTATTTTGTGAGTATACCTACAGTTTACACTGATTACATTATATGACGTTCTCACCTATCTTTGGTATACAGTGGTAATTTTTTTCCTTTTTTTTTGTATAAATATTATTCACATGTTAAAAACTGCCATACAACACTGATCAGCTTGCTCACATTCATTCTACGCAACACTCATGACGATCGCAGCATATTTGGCTAGAAAAAAAGTTGTGCATTCATTATTGTGAAATACTTTACGAAGAAAACCTGTGTATGTTCTACGATTTTTGCTTTTCAGCAAGTATATAAATTAGTAAAAAATATCAACTATGCTTTACACGACAAAGACAAAAAGGAAAATATTTTATAGAACATTACACAAGAACGTGTGTTCAAACGTGAGGCTTTTTTGTAGATATTAAAAATTGGATTTGCGTGTACTTGCTACTGTGATTTATATAAAAATACTATATGCTCATTATTGAATTGTACTCATATGTAGGATCCATCTTGTGAATATGAAAATGCTTCGAGCTATATTCGATAAATAAGAGAAATATTATTCAAAATTAAATAACTGACCTGCAGTGTCCCTTCCAAGTCTGTAAATTAAAATTTTTAAAATCGAGGCAAATATAAAAGTTTTACCGATGCAATGATTTATGCAAAAATGAAAGCCGTGGAGCAAGTGTCTAATGTGCTCAAATTAGATTTTTTTTTTTTTTAATTAATTGACACATGTACTTTCATATTCCCCACAAATCCAATTTGAACAATCTGATTAGTGTTTCAGTCTGTTATTTGAAACGAGTACCAATTTTGTTAACGTTTTATAGGCCTTTAATGAATCAACACTTTTAGTAATCTAACCCAGTCTTAAATGATGAATATTTTATCTTGGTACATGAACAAAAAGTCGGTAAACTGATTGATCGGACCAATTGCTGAAAGTGACATTCCTCGAGAAGATGGAGCTCTTACTAAATTAGGACCGAATACTACTGCCAGATTATTCGATGTCATCTTGTTAAGATCACTTCTGTCCATTACCTACGAGTGTTAAAAAATATGAGTATTTGTTCCATGGCCACGACGTTCCATGAATTACAGTGAGAGAAACAATGAGAATTAAACTCACCCTGGATAAAAATTGAACGATATATTTCAAAAGACGATAGTTAGCTTCAGGTAGTTTTTCAAGAATCAATATCTTAACTTTCCGAGGTCGTTCGTCTTTTGATAAACCTTTGGAATGATGAAAAAAGATGAATGGTAAATAGGATCTAAATAGATGTTAATGTAGAACATCATCGGTTCAGAGTTGTTTTTACTTACTTTGAAACTGGGTTATTTCATCGTAAAGTTCGTAGGTCATAAGTGGTTCGTCCAGTTCTCGAAGGAATGTTTTTAGAAGTACAGCCGCTATGTGAGGATCACCTCGAAAATCTACAGGCAATCCCAAGTTACAACGGTTTTGAAGTTCTTTGATCACGGTTACATTGGCTGATCTTCTGAACAGGCCTTCAGTTTCCAATGCTGTCGAAGTAAAACAATGATGTTTATTATTGTTTGCGCACTGATTTGCAAGAAACATTGAATGATGTGCCTCACCGTCTGGAGTATCCAAAAATTCTATACACTGCGTTACTATAGGTGGTATCATTTCGTCGCCATTATTTTCTCTAATAAATTGTAGACTTGCGCCGAATTGCGTTGTTGCTACCGGAGTAACGACAGTTGTGGGTGGTGGACTTACAGGTACATTTTTTCTATTTTTTATCATTAACTGTTCGTCGTGTCTGAAAATTAATAAATACTTGATGTTACATTTGTGGAAAGCATTGCACTCCCTAGTTTCAATACGAAAATTGTGTGGATGGATGAAACAGAGGTCTAAGTCGGTTCACAACTTTTTCAGATGATTGATTGCAGATCGACCTTTTATCAGTAGTCAAAACTTCGTTACTTCTTTTTATGTTTTTAACCATAACTTTATAGAGTAAGTGACACTTTTTATGGCTTAGTTATTTCTATCAAAACCATCTTGTGAAACGTTATTCATCTTGAATATGTATATGGTATTTTGCTACATTTTAATGCCAACAACAATATTTTACGACTTATACACCTTATTCTCACATCCTACATAATTTGGGGGAAAAAACATAGTCAATTCCAGCTGCTTACTGTAAAACTTGCTGAGGAATACAAAGTTGATCAAGATTGATATGTTGTGCAAGCTCCTCCAGGTAATTAACGTACATCATTTTGCGCCCAAATTTAGCACTGAAAACAGGGAAAACAGGTTAAAGGAATAACAAAAGCTTCAGTAATTTCATATTTTCTGTAACTCTTACCTAATCACTGGTTTAAAGATTTGCCAGACAAATCTGATAAAATTTGTTGGGTGTACTAAATAAAGAGCCTTAAGATTTTTCTTATATTTTCGGTCAAAAGCTCGATATGCTTGACGCAACCATGCGTATGGCGGTTTATTTTTCGATGTCAGACCATGATGAAAGTATACTAAGCTGTAATCTTGCTCGACGAAAGTGTCCAAGGTATGTGTGAGATATCTGGAGAAATTAATCATTCTTAACTGAATATACATTGTTAGAAAGTTGTTGTAGTATGGGGTGCAGCGTCAATATTTTTCGTCCCACGTAATTTGGGAATAACTTATTTCACCTCAATAACTTAGCATGATTGAAGGTCTCCTCGTCATTTGACGGCAGCTTACACGCAGACACAACAATCACTTTTCTCCCTGCACTGTCATCCCCGACTACCTCAACAATCCCAAGTCTCGCAATATCAAGGTAATCCTCCTCGTCCACAAGGTCACCTTCGAGTGCTGCCAGATCGTCCGCTGCTTGTAATAGAATATCGTTATTCAATACTTTGCACAATTCTTTTGTTCATATTCCTTATTCAGGTGAAATTCTACATATCTAATCAACAGTTTTAATATTGAACATTTAAAAGTTATTTATCTTCAACATTTGAGGGATGTACAAAGGAATCCGAAGGCCACATACCGGTTTCAATAACAGGTGCATCCACCAGAGCCTCTTCAAAATTTTCTTCTATTGTTCCATCGCTTACGGGGCTCTCTAAGTAGTCCAGTCCTGTTCCAGCGCAGCTAGCACTTAAATCTAACTTTTCTTCGAGCAGTTCTACAGCTGTAAAGTGTGACTTCGAATCAGTAAACGACTTTGAAGAAAACGTGAACTAAAGTAGTGTGGCAGATGTGATATGTTGCTTGTTCAGCTCCAAATTACTGGTCAAATATGTTGAGGTAAGGGTAAATTACGGTGTACGAGATGATTGAAATGTCTTATTAATTAAATTAAATAAATAAAGCGACTAATCTATGACGAACCATTCATGTTAATATGTAATTAAAAAAATGTTTTTAGGTATGATTCCCATGTTGAGGAACAAAACATGTGGAGAAAAAGAAAATCTAAGGAGCGAAAATTTGCTAGCAGCTTTAAGTAGAACCATGTTAGGGTGAAACTAAAGTTGCGAAAGCTTGAAGCAAAGCAGTTAGAAGTATAAGCAGCAAGAATATGCCTTAATAACTTGTTTGGGATCTTAAGCTGACCTCTTAGTATATCGAAGGGAGACTTTTGTCCTCGGAAACAGATAGCAGAGGGTGTCTAGTAGCTAGAAGGATTATACCAACTTATTACATAGTCTAAGGTCACTGGACACCCTGTATTGAGTGGGATGATAATCAAAAGAAAGAAAAGCTGGTTAAATTCTGATACACAAGGTAAGACTTTGGTCTCTAGTGGTTAGTGAAGTTTGAATGGATTTTGCGTGGATCTATTTCAGAAAATTTCAAAAGTATTACAGAGACATTGAACGAAAATTAGGCAAAATATAATTTTTGCTACAAAACGAACACGCCTCGTTTACACCTTACCGCTGTCCGAAGTTGCCTGGAGTTCGGTGTCATCAAATTCCAAGTTGGGCTCATAATCATGATAATCCGACAGACTCGGGTACGGGTCTTCGCCTTCATTGTTCATTGCTACCACACAGACACAGGTACGTCAATACACATGAAGGGGTTTAGGACAGGAAGGTATTGCAAACGTACGACAAAGCGGTGGCAATTTCTTATTCTAAATATTTGAGTAACCACACATTAAAAGTTTGTTGTATCGATCTGCCCACCTTTCACTCACGGAGCATAAAGTATTTTCTCCATAAACGATTTACGAGTCTTAATGCTAGGTAGGGAATTTGTGCGTGAATCTATTCATGCTCCGCGCATCTACGTAGGCAAGCTGTTGGTAATTAAATCCTATTTACAAAAATGAGAACCAGGGAGGAAAAGGGTGATTTTTACCACAATTATTCTTGTAAATACCCATAGCTTTGAGGCATGCATAGTGGAGACATAGAATCAGAGATAATACCGAGCATATAATTATTGTTTGTTCATTGCAATTAAAGATTCGTCACTTATGGAGTGTTTCTGCTGTGACGAAATTATTGAGGGCGAGTAAATAGAGATCGACACTTCGAAAGTCATGCGTTATTATTAATTGTACATATTATACATGCAAATTGGTGGGCAAATCGTGTTAAAAATAAAAGCATTCCAGCATCCAGGACAGGTGTATTGTGACAAGTGTTTCCTCAATTTTTCCATTAATGAAAAGCATTCATTAGGAGATGATTGTCGATTACAAAACATGTAACAAAACGGATGTTTTTTTTTTGAAATAACAAACAGTGGATCGTCCGGGGAAAATTACAAACGGTATAAACAGTACTTCGGTTCGTGTTTGATCCAACTATTTTGTGTTCTTTCAGCAGCGCACGTTCTTTCTCAGGGATAATTTACTCCTTTAGTGATAACTTTGTTTTCTTTCTTTTTTTTTTATTATTGAACAAAATTTTCGCATCTCTTGTCAATAAATTACCCTAACCATTGAAACTCAAGTTTATAAGTGAAAAGATGATTTTTTAATATCCAATGATAAAAATTGGATACCGGTATGCACGTTCCACTCTGCCCATCTGGCTGATTATTTGACTAATTTAAAAGTTTACATAAGGCGATATTTTCACATACGTTTTTTGCCGATGTTATTGACAGACTTCATGGTGTCAACTCGTACAGAATAAGAAAATAAAGAGATGATTGTAATTACACCTCTAGAGTGTTTGACAAATGTTTATTTCGCTTGATTAAAATTACGAAGCAAGAAAAAGAAAAAAGTAAAACTATATCATATATCGGTGAAACTATGAGAAAAGAAAAGGTGGAGTTGTAAGTAGGCGACTTTCGAAATAAATTTTTTTCTCTCCACTCTTCAAAGATTGTTTGCTTATTTCTCCCCCACTATCGCTTCTCTAACTACGGAGAGTCAAACAACAATTGCGTCGTCGCGTAATATGGTGGGAGTACGCGTTACGTGCGTGCGTGTGTGTATTTACATGTACGCGTTATAACCTCTGTGACGGCGGATGTAATATTTTTAAGATAAGGAGCGTTCGAGAATCGAGTAACGAATGCCACGATTTGTCAAACATTTTTTCAGACTTTTACTTCCGACGCATCGAATTGCCGAGTGATATTTAACTGTCAGATGCGTGCCGTTATCGATATAATCTATTTCAACCTCCAACTGACTTTCTTACCTGTCAAAACTCTGGTTGGACTTGGCGTTGGTTGATAGTCGGCTTCCATAGTTGGAAAATAGCCTCACCAGGACAAAAGAATGTAATATTGTGTTGTTTTTTTTTTCCCTTTTTATCCGAAAATTATTTTCACTATTTCTTTAGACTTTGCCACATCGTTATACCTGATAACGCGAACCCAACTACCTACGCAAGCACACACACTCGGGACACACTTTCATCCGCATCTGCTCAAGTGTTTGGTGTCGCGACTCAGTTCCCAGCCTAATAATCGTCACCTCCCACTTCAGATCAACGGCTACTTCACTACTTCACATCGTTTATAATCGATTAGTGGATTGCTGCTACTTTCAGCTTGTCTCAGAATGTCGCGCGACAGCTCCTCTATGTATATAAAATTTCAATGGTGGCGTGATTTCAGGGTTGAAGACGTTTTGCAAGCTTCCGATGTCTAAGTTTGATGTCGCTGCTATCGGGGGAACAAGGTCCTGCATACGTCAGGCATTACTTGAGACAATTACAAAGTGCTTGGTTTTCCAAGTCGAGTCCACTTTTGGAAATTCGTTTGAACTTATAAGTGTAAATAGAGATCAAGGTTTAGAGGATTTGCCCATACACTTGTAATTGGATTGATTTATATTTTGAATCAGTTTTAATTGGCTCATTAAAAAATACTGATAATGTTGTTATTGTAGATCGTCCTACAGAAATTATTTCTAGGTAATGAATTACAAGATAAGTAAGCCATATATTGATTCGTCGCTTGAAAGTATAATAATGAATAGAAATAACATTACATTGTACCTATATCAGTTACTCATAAATTCTATATATGTATTAACAAAAATAATCATTCAAGTCTATTGCACACGTTGGCGCCTACGTGCAGCCCCTAGTTTGTCATACCGCGATTCCATTTCTTCCAGAAGACGAGGAGTATACCGAACAACTAACTTCACTGAGTTTTGGGCTTGTTTCAGTAATTCCACAGGTTTATCATGATTCTCGCCTTCAACACACTAGAGGAAATGAGAAAAAAAAAGTTATTTACAATATCCTGTATCATCATACAAATTCTTGAGCAGCAGCGTTTAAATATAATTAGATCTTAATTTTTCAACGATGTAAGAATTTCACATTACTCACCACGCCATTAACAGAGAGTAGCTGGTCACCACGTTTCAAACCACCGTGTCTGTCAGCCACACCCCCTGGAATAATTCTAGATATGTATATAGGCCAGTTTTGCTCTTTTCCTCCCATTACGTTGAATCCAAGACCCTCCTCTGTTTTTGGCAATTCGACAACTCGCGGATGGGCATGTCCTTCACTAGCTGCAAACGCAGCCACAGTTGCCTTAGCTGTGGCGGAAGCACGCACATCTTGAGAACCCTGTACCGAAAATTCCACATACCCTTATATTAAAGTGGTTTTAAACAGGATACGTGTAATAAAGATAAAATGGGAAAAATTCACGAATGGCGCTAACCAGACACCAAATAAAGTAAATGTTTGGAATCAGTTGCATGTTTTCCAAAACATTATCTTCAGAGAAAAAGTTGATTATTTTATGAAAAAGATCTACTTGCTTATAATTAGTATTACCTGAATATCAACGGTCTCATACACATGTTCATAGACTTCTCTTACTGCATTGAGAAAGTCGCTTTGAAGTACCTTCTGCAGTGCTGCTAACTTTGTAGCCGGTACTTCGCCACCTGAAATAAGTCAGCATCATTGATCAATTATTCAACATAAACTTTGTTGAAATATAAATAAATAATTTTTGATAAAATGTCAATAATCAACTTACTCTTTTGTAGTTTGTCGAGAAGTTCGATCGATCTTTTAACATCTATAAATACAAAAATAAATATAAGTCAGTACCAGAATTAAAAATAGTAAATGCTGAGTACACTCTAGTAACTAATAATTAGATAAGCCTACAGGCATATAGACAAATGAATTAAAGCACCAGATAATGTATTTTTTATTCTAAAATTCTTTATTCAATGGATTTACAGTTACACGTTCAATTCAATTACTAATCACACTAAAAAGCGTATCTACGAATTGAAAAATATATCGTTTGCACGACGAACTGACAATATTCCAAACTGATTGTGAGTGAACAAGAATAATAAGTTAACTTACCTCTGGCTAATGTGAGAGGTTCTCCAATCGTTGCCATTGATGTTAAGCGAGATCACGAATATTTCTAATATGATAATTACTCTCTTCGTTCTCCGCAATGATCACTAAGTTAGTTTTTTTCAACTTTCACCAACAATGTTCTTGCTCTATCAATAACTCTGCTGGCTGTAGTCCAAATTCCATAACAGTAATTATCGAACACCGTCCAATACAGAAAATTCCAACGCCTTTGAAAATGGCCGATAGGTGGAGGTTCGGCTCAAATCGACTTGGAGCACTGCGAGTCAGCTTTCGATACAGGCGATTCTATGAGGTTTCTCTCAGTTCCATATAGAGCACCGTTCGTTGCCTAGGGAGCGTTCCAAAATCAGCTATCAACGCCAGTCAACGCAAATCCACGCCGTAAGACCGCGCAGTCTATCTCTATAAGCCTATGGACGCCCCTAGTGTTACCTACTATATGGTCCAGGTATGAGTTTTCCCCATACAATATATCTATTGTTCATGCCGTTGAATAATTTGAACATTACACCGATTTTGCATCCAAAGAACAGTTGAAATTAAAAATATCTTTTTACCCGATACCGACTTCTCACCTGCTCCTTTGTTTAGCCCGTGGCGTTAGACAAAAAACACGAAATGGTATACCAGGTTTCCTCCATGTCTATACCTATGCTCTAACGAACGTCGTCAGAGGATTCAAATTTACGCCTGACGCTGCCTATTACAGAAATTTTTCAAATATCTGAGAACGTTTCGGGCAGCTCGCAACGCGAGTCCGAGCGTCAGTTGTTTTCGAGCAGCCGGGGTGAGATGTTGGGCAGGATCAGTCCGGAATTCAGATCGTGTTGTGTCGGCTGTTACGTTATTCGATCAATCAGTTTATCTCTACGATACTTAACTGTGAATAATACACAAATAGCAGTGTGTGGCCCAGACAATAAACGAGTGACTGCAATGACAACATCCTGCGAGCATCGAAGGTGAGTTTCGTGTTTTGGGTTCCATTGTTTTCTGTAACTTCAGCTTTGAGCGATATCGAATTTTGTCTCTCTGCGTCGCGTGTCATTTTTTTTTATCGATTGTTTGGCTAATTTTCAGTAAATGCGCAGTTAGATCGTAGCCAAGTTTTCTCTGTCGTTTCAAATGGCCAGGTACAACAGAAAAAAGTGAGATTAAGTGTGGAATCGAGTGTTATTACGGTGTAGCTTCTTGGATTGTAGATTTCTAAAGTTTGATGAGTAGGTTATCGACAGACGTTTAATTAGACACAAGCGTTTTGTGACAAGCAAATGCCCCGATAACCTTCCATGTGGTTTTCATTCTTACGTTCTGATGAAACGGATCTTGCAAAACGTGACCTTCGTTTGAGTTTGTGACTCGGATTACGGTTAACGGATCGCGTTGCTCGCGTAAACACATGTTTGTACAAGGCAATAGCAACGCATTTATTAAATTTATATCACCACTGCCAGTAATTTTTTGTGGATTTCACATATATTTCAAAATTTCGAGCAAATGTAAATCGTTGGTGGTTGTTTATTCCTCATACCTATTATATTTTTGAATAATTATGTTAAATTTCGAATGCTGTTTAAATTGATGCTCACATCACATTACTAACAAAATACTGTTCTCTTATATGATGACAGTAACAAATTGCAACATCGTTGATTGACATTAGTAATTATCTGGATTGAAAGATCCTGTCAACAAACCTTGGAAGACATCATTTGGTAGCAGAACTCATGAATTTATTTCAGAAAATCAACAGATATTAATGGAGTCCTTACAAAACAGTATAAATTAATGTCAATCATGTCACATTTCATTATGTAATCCATATCATTTTCCACGGTTTGGCATAACACAGAACACACTGAAATTGCGTTTGTTTAGCTACTCATAATGAGTATATATCATATGAATGTTAAACATGAAATATTAACAAAATATTGTGGTATTTTATCTAATTACAGAATTGAACTGCAGCAAGCTTAATCAGGGCTAGTGAACATATGAAGTAACTGACATTATCAATATATAATAGAAAACAAAGTGCAGAAGCTGAACAGGTCAACATATTGTGGAAAAATACGAAACAGGTATAAATTTATAAACATTCTTGGTTATAACATCACGCTCCCTTCACTTTGAGAATTTTGTATTTTAGTAGAAATTTATTGCTATTGGATTTTTGATTATATTTCAAAAAAATGATTGCAAAGTTTCAGTGGCGCGTTTATTGATTTGGAAAATAAAATACTAACAAAAAGTCATCTCTTATCTGACCACAGAGACAAACTATATTTCAGCCGAACTGAATGCATTTCGAAATGATCTAAATGCAGTAACCCGATCAATCGATGTCTGCGAACAAAGTGAAAACTAGAGCAACCCCTGCAGTGAATAAAACTGGAAGGTACATAATTGATATGATTTTTAATTACTATTTCGCTTTTCATTGGAAATTAGTCATAAAGCTGCTCATTGATGTTATGTATTTATTCAATGTTTATTTTATTAGCTTTCTGTTATTAATTTTCGCAGTTTATTTATTAATACATCAGAAACTACTGAAACTCTATGCATAAAAAATTGTTTTGAAACAGGTAGCATGTAGTGACATGAAATCTGATCCAAGTATATTGTGTGAGTAATATTCTGTTACATTCTTATTGCAGTGTTGAAAGTGCGTCGCTTCACCATTCAACCTGAGATGCTACGAGAACTACATGTGTACAATGTAGAGCAACCCAGAGGAGGTAAGAATTCTTATTTGATTAATTGTTTGACAATTCAAGGTGGTACCTTTGAAGTGAAATTTTTGTGTTTGAGTACAATGTGGTGAATAAATCTAGTAGTAGACAACAGTGATAATTAATCTGATTTAATAATAAATCCTTTTGTTTAATACATGTAAAATTTTGCAAGAATAAATTATTACTACTACTACTGTACTACTAATGTGAGAACTGAAAATTGAGATGGATAAATTGATTCAAATTTTCTTTTTTGCTTCTTCCAGATTCAAGCAGAGACATCCGTGTAACTTCTCTATTACTCGGCAACGTTGGTGAGTTTGCATGTGTTAGGTTATGGGTATTTCCCCAGGTTTCCCTTGTCACGTGGCGTGGCGGTAACAATTGTTACTCAAATTTTTAATTTCTTAGCTTCATGGATACGCTCATTCGCGATCGCAACGATGCTTGACTTTCTGTTGAATCATTTTGTTGCCACAATTTGTTTGACCTTAGCTTATTCGGAGGTAGAATGTTGCACGTTGCTGAAAGTGGAATGAGCATCGCGATCGTAGGTTACTATCGCTTACTCGGCATTCGCGACAACAAATTGTGTATAGTTACTGACATCTTAATTTATGTTTGATGTAATCAATGATGTCGTTTAACTGATAGTTTCACCCGAAGTTTCAACACAATCCAACGATTGTTCAATCAAATTCACATGATTTTTGGATCAATGAAATTTCAAAATCTGGCCCAGAGTGAAATCTTCAAATTGCATGGTATATTGTCAGTAATTTTCTATTATCTAACATCTAACAAATGTCGATCAATTGCAAGTTTAGCTCGCTTAGAAAAATGCCGATAAGCAGACAGGATGTTTCTAATCCATTTTACAAAAGGTTGATCGACAGATAGTCTGCCAGTACTCACTAAAATAATACATAATATGCGGAAATTATAGAAGTACTGTTGCTTCTACTGAAGTTGTTCATTATGATTTTTTGAATCATACTCTTTTCAATATTATCGTATAACAACAGGCTGACTATAGTACGAAAAACATTTTGCTCCCTACAGGTAATCAACGAAAAAGTAAGTCACAGTAACCACGGTACGAATGAGGAAGAATGGTGTGTGTTGGAAAACATGGAGAATCGCTTAGATCGAATATAGGTAACCGGGTAGGTAGGTGGTCGTTTCGGGAGCCGTCGCGGAGTGTATGCTGATGCGTGTGAATCACTTTTGATAAACATTTCCGTTGGGTGGTTCCGGTGGGAACCAGGCGAGGGTACGAAGGTCGTAATGTACCGCGATGTTACTAACTTTTGTAATCCACAGCGTCAAACGATCACAGAAATTTTCCTCCTAAAACACGTAAAATACTCAGTAAAAGAATGTCTTCGCTATTTGTAAGCTTTTAAATTTCAACGAGGTTCAAATCTCCATTTCTTGTCACCCTGCTATCATCCTCTAGCTGTTATTCAATCCAATTATTGAATTATTACCAATTATTATTCAATGAACTTGATCTCTGTGATCGTCTGAATGGGCAAAACGCATCTCTCAATCATCTATCGCGTTCCGTGGTACGCTAGATGAGGACAGATACTGAGCTCGAAGACTTCGCGTCGAAGAGGATCGCCGACCGTCACGCCACTCAATAATGCATGCCTTTTTTTCACCCCACCCTTCCTTCCGGACTTGATTCGTATCTGAGAACAACAATCCGCATAGAAATGCGTTGGATTCAAAAAGACGCAGATGTGGATTGGATTTCTACAGAATTTTACGACAAGTCTTAGATATTTCAAGTGTTTCCACAGATTAATCAGTCGCGCTTTTGCGTATAGATTAAATACTGGATTCGAATGCGACATTCATCGATAAATTTCGCAACTGTATACAAAAAAGTAAATCATTCTTGATCTGTTGAGTGTTGAGCTCTTCGATCAAATTTCTTATGAATAACGAAGTTTTTAAGTTTGTCCGCGTCATTTGCGCGTGGACTTGATACTTTTCGATACTGAGAGGCAGCGCGGCATTTACTAGCCAGCGCTCAACGCGCAGGGATACCAATTGCGAAGTACATAGTGATATAGAAGAATCTTTTAAGTAATATAAAGAATTACTTCTGAGGTGTATAAAAATATTTGTTGTACTGATCGTATTATTTTCTGTTTCAGGGTAACGAACCAATTTTTTTTACAAGTACACTGAGAAACAATGTTCAGTCGAACAAAATATTTACTTCAATAATCCTCGGTCGAACATTGATATTGATTAAAAAAATTAACAATTAATATTGTTATTTACCAATACAAATAATCAAGTTAAAGACTGTTGCCGCGAATGTCACGTTGGGCTCGACATAGTTTTCATCAGTGTACGCTTGTTCTTTCCAACAAAATGTCATAAACAATCACTAACTCATACAGCCACGCCATTTATACTAGCTATTTAATAGAAAGACAATTCCTTATCAATTCACGAATAATCGTCATTAACGATACTAGGAAGTTAGTTCAACGCTTTTAAAATTTATTTCGGGGGATGGTCAGGAATTGTGTTTTATACACAGTATCACAATTTTTCTATGTATTTATTTTGTTGAACAAAGTAAACTCATCATCGTGTGTAACTGTGGAAAATTTTGAAAGTCATGTACTAATCAGATTTCTATTTGTTTTCCAACACTCGATGCCGACTTGCCAATTGCCTGGGAATATGCCTCAACCATCGACGAGTAAAGTGGTGCTGGATTCTGGAGCCACCGGAAACCCTGCCGTATTGACGCTAGGATCAACAAGAGAGAATAGCCATGGTAAATAGTCAACGATACTGGTGTGCATCGTCGGACTCGCAGGTACACATCCTGCTTTAAGCGTGTCGTTACTGTCGTATATTGCTGCAGTGTTGATCGCTGCTAGGTCCCCGTTAATAATGACAGGGCCTCCAGAATCTCCGCCACACGTACTTTGCGGATCTGGTCCTTGGCCTCGGGCGCACAATATTCTGTTCGGTATATCCTCAACGTTACAGTCCGGGTTGCCGCTGCAACGATTTGCACCAGGCTTGAACTCTGAATTGCACACGTCCCAGGTCACAAGCACTGACTGTCCGCGTAAAAGAGTTTGAGGATATTCGTCGTATCCCATTTTTCCCCAGCCCACGATGGTAGCCGGAGTGCCAGGGGGGTAACGGGTGCCTGGTGGCGGAAGGGAGATCGCTTTAAGTCCACCACTGACCATGTTTTCAACAGTTCTTATGAGGGCGACGTCAAAGGCGTACCGTCTCGGGTCGTTCTGGGGGTGGATCACGCATTCGGCAGTATGTATCGGCGGTGGCTGACCACGCTGCGAATTCGAAGGGTATATTTTTATCGCCTGACATCTATCCCTGACTATACAGTGAGCCGCAGTGACGATCCAGTAGTTGTTTATTATGCTGCCACCGCAGAGATTTCCGTCCGCGACGAGTCTCACCAAAAATGGAAAATCTGCGGGATCGGCTTGCTGTCCATTTATGATGCGCCTGCCAGAATCGTTGTCACTGTATGGCGATGCGAGCACGGTTGACCTTGAGCTTCCATGGAGAAGAAGTAATAACGGGGCACACGTAAGAATAGTCGATAAAGTATTGAGCTTCATGATGTTCGTGAGTCCGCAGCACTCTGTTTCCGACCCAGGCTTACTCCCTGATTCATATACCGTGTGCAATCCGCTTATCATTCAATCGTCGGAACCGTGTTGAGAAAATTACCTTCACATTCATTTGGATTTCATTACACCTCTTGTTCATTAGCTGCGCGATGCAATGGTGCCGTTGCGAATCGTCACGCGTGATAAGCGTCTACTCTCGAACGATCGATTATAACCTGATCAAATGGAAATTTAATGTAGGAGTGCTTTATACACGTACATCGAAAACGAACTATTTGTTCAACTGAGATGAAAAAATTCGCATTCACTGATACGATACAATCTTAACTGTTTTCTACTTTATTTTATCTATTATTTTCGATTAATGACAGCGTGATCTGGACTTCCGGCCTCATTTGCTATATCCGAAAATCGTTATTCAAAATATGCGTTTTAATGTTTCCATCTAAATTGGTTGCGTATATCTGTATTATTTACGGCACGAAAATGAAGTGTTGTCGGCTTGAACAAAGCGACATCGTATTTTACTAACTTATCTTTCCAATCAATTATCTCTAATTTCGGTAACGATATTCACCGCTTCACATTTTAAGGTTTCGTAAAAACGTTTGGTTGTGTCGATTCGGTTTTTATTTTTCATTGTGTGAAATACATGAAATATTTTTTGGGTTCACAAATTTATCGGTGGTGTTTATAATCATCGTGATCACAAAGTGTGATTAATTTATTTAATCGCTTTTTTTAAATGCTTCTGTTGTCTTCTTCGACCCTTTTGGGGACGGTATTTGATCAAGAGTTGCCGATGGTCCGTCATATGAATAAATTTTCATGCATCGCGTTCGCTTTGTATTTTACTGCAGATTTGTCCAGGTTATAGAAATATTTTTTATTCTACATATGTTAGTCTCAAATACGGTTCCCATACTTTATATTCTACGTTATTTATCAACGACATACTGTCTGCCAATAAAAATCGATCACTCCTGTTAGATGTCTTCATCAGTAGATTGGTAACTCGCATATAAAACCAAACTGTGTACCGCAATTGATATCGTTAAGTCCGCCACTTTTGTGCAATGATCCGCAATTTTCGGCACCACCCGCATTGTCTGGTTGTCCATCTGCCCACTCGCCGAAACCAGCTTTCGCCAACGTCTGACCGTGAATGGTCACATATTGGCCTTCCCGATAAAGATCGTGAAATCCAATACTGGCAAAATCCGGATGAGGTGATCCAGTGATTGGAGATGATTTTTTGAACAACTCAGTGACTACTTTCGCTTCGGCTATGGAGTTGAGAATGGCCAAGTGACCACCCTCCTCTTCGCAAGTCATTCGTGCATCGTTCCAAGGAACAGCTCGCGTGTGAACTTTGTAACCGCCAATATTCGGCGTGTACCTGCGTACGTAAAACATTCAGAAAATTGAACGGGAGTTCCATAAAATTTGTCACGCGGAGTGTACTAGTGTACACTTAGAAGAAATATATACTCTGATCAACTATTGATAGTGAAGGCTTACGTGTAATCGTCTCTTTTCGCGTACGGTTGATTCCACGGCAGGTAGGGCGGTTTCGGCATAGAAAGTGAGTTCCAGTTGCAACCTATACATAGGAATTATATATACCAAGGAAAACATGTGGATGAGCCACCACCTATGACGTGAAATATATTCCTTTCAAATTTCTCGCAATTTCAAATCTGCTACCGATTACTGCCGAGTTATTAGAGAAGAATGGAACAACAAAATGGAACAGGCAAAACAAAGACAAAACAAAAAATGCAAAATCCATACATGTGTTACAAAACTTACGATTTTTTTCACTCACGGAAAATACTTACCGAACGATGGTTGATAATACCAGTTTACCGCAGGATAAGGGGCTGGTTGTTGTTGTGCCATTGACAGTCTGGCACAGAAGAATATTTGAATCAAAACGAAGATGATTCCCATGGCTGAGATTAAGATGTACCGAAAGCTTTACCGGTCTCGACGTCTCGTGGATTCTTCACAAAGTTGACTGAGCGTCGATGCCTCGGGAGTAACCGGTTTACTGGCAGTGACTGTTGAACGGGCGAAAAAAAGTGCAACAACTGGTTATGACTCATAGGTATATATGTGTACCTCGTAGCACATTGAATATCTCTCAATTTAGAAACGGATTTACATCGAACTTGGTATGCTCGTGTCTTTTAAGTCGCTGATTACAAACCTGAACTTGAAATTTGGAAATTCAAAATGGCGGATCGAATTTTGCGGAACGGAATCCAAAAACTTGCCAAATTTGGGTGAAATTCGGTTTCTGATCACAAATCTACATTGAAGTTTTTTTCTGCATGCGAGGTTTTATCGCGTAATCGAATCGTTATAAACTCGGGATTTTTATTAATCATAGTTTACTCAGAGTGAATACCGGTAATTAAAATATACCAATGTTTCGCAATTACAGTGATGAATTTTAATATATGCGATTTCTTGCCACGAATTTAAAACGTGCAAGCTACATTGTCGAAATTTGAACCGTTCTCATTCATTTGTTTATTGATTAGACGAAAAGTAAGGTTTGCTCGGTCGGTAAGGACAAGCTTACCATACGGCTTGGTTTGTGATTTGTTCGGTTTCGAGCACTTCTGTGGCGATATTTCGTTATGGTAAATATGCTCTGAATTATGCACCGCTTTTTTGCTGGTAAACCAGCGTAAAGAACCTGCATTTAGCGTCCATAATTTATCGAAAATCAATTTCAAAAACCTATTTCAGTGTCAGAAGGCGCTACCAAAATTGTGACACGTGAAACGGAAGTTTGATCTCTCCCAGGCTTCTTTCTCTCTGGTCTATATGGCAATTTCCTTGTTCCGATTAATCAAGAGAGAGAAAAAAATAACAATTTTAAACAGGCGAAGAATCTATCTTTATTTAAAAGTAATTCTTTTCCATACGTAATTAATGCTGAAGCGATTCTTACAGATTGTGAAAATCCGCGATATCTACAAATGGTTATCGGCATAAATTTAATATCGAGCTGCAGCTTCCTGCGAGCTTTATTCAAGGTCGTGAATACTGAATTCCGGTTGTTAATTGCAGAAACCGTTTCCATCATCGGCCAGTGTAAAATTCGATTGATGCGGATTTAAACCGATAGCTGATGGTCTTTGAAACTCGTAACGTTATTGAAATTTAATTAATTCGACAAAATTTAACGGTATTACGAGCTCGATTAGATTTTGTAATACTCTGTAACCGAGGGAGTATAGTAATTAATCGAATTGCCGTACAATGCACGTATTAATTTCACCGGAATGACGTTTCAAAAACAACGAAATCTCACTAGAAACTAGAATTGCGCATCTGTTTAGGTAAACATGGAGTACGTAGGTTTATTGCACAAAATATTAACAGTCAGTTGTAATTCAATCATATGACGAAAAATGTTCTTTTTACTCGGTTTATTCAACAGTGTGATATTCATGTTCATCAACATTATCGTCGGACTGTACATTTGTAGACGAGTGAGTGTAATATAGTAAGAAATTATGTCTCTTACCTAAGCTGAATTTTGAGGTTTGTTTCAACACGCTCAAAGTGAATTCAACTCCGTACAAAATTAAGTTCTATCGGAGAATCGTTCTACCGTTTTCGTAATCTGAAATCAAAATTATTTCACGGAATGAACATACAACTCCGTAATAATTATTTCTTTCCAACTTCTAGTTCTTTTACGTAATGAGATCGCACAGCAAATTGGTGGCGGAAATCGCGGATTTCAATTACGCGGTAAGATAAAAATCGTCGATTATTTGACTGGAAATTTTTCGATGCGTACACAGATAATTTCAGGTAATCTTTCGTAGGTTGGAAAATCGCGATCGAGCCTCGATTACATGGGGCAGAAAGTTTCGGACGCTATGAAGGAAGTGAGCTTTTTAAGTGAACTATTCGATCGTATATTTCAATAATTATCCCAACTATCTAGATTAGTTAGACAATCGGATAGATTTTTCATGGTTTGGCGTAATCCGATTCGGTTTCGACCGTGTATTTTATCAATCAGATCGAGGGGGACATTAACAAGGAGTTGCAAATCACTCATCGCTTGACCCAACTCTCAAGTCAGCTGTCTGAGGTCAACCAACGTTTTACGAGTTTGGAGGAAAGCGTGATCGAGGTTCGTTGAATTTCACGTTAGAAGAACGAACTTGACTGTGTTGGAAATAATTGTAACTTATCAAAATACTTCCGTTTCAAATTTGCGTGTTTAACCTGAATTCAAAACCTTTGATTTCGTTCTTTTACATCAAATTTCCGGTGAATCTAAATCGAAAATTAATTACTTTTATATAAGGGAACAATCAATCATTTTCCACACAAATCGATGTGAATTATATGCGAGAAGAATCAATCGGTTCATCGTTTGGTTCTGTAAGAAATCGAAACTTTTAACCCTTTGAGTTACACGTTATTGTACTGAGTCAACTTTTATCATAAGATAGTATGCTATGGGTTTTGGGCTCGCTGATTACGAATCTGAAATCAGATTCTGCTGACAAATATCAATTTACATTATATGGCAACAATTACTGTTCGTATGCTATCAGAAATAGCAATAAACCGCAAAGAAGTATGTTGCCAAGTTCTCTAAACATATAAAAAAATAGATATCAGAAAGGTAGTAAGAATACTTATCACCGTGACTCAAAGGGTTAAACCTCGAGTAAAACACGTTTAACACTAATAAATTATAATTCAGATGGTTAGGACGGACTGGAACATGGAAAGCGTTAAAGTAGCGACACCAGCGAGCATAAACGACGAGGTAAAAAAGGTTCTGAGTCTGAAGCAGCCGAAGGTTCAAAAAAAGCGAAAATTCTCGACGACGACGTTCATGGGAAATCTTCCTACCCTCCAAAATCCACCGTTGAAATCAACCGCGCTTCCATCGCTGACCGGATCCGGAGTAGAGTCAATTTTTAACGAAGAAAAATCGGAGGAATCGGATCCGGATCGATTTCGAATCACGGCCACGCCGGTTGTTCAACTCCTGAGGGAACAGCGGCCTATTAACGATGGAAAACCAATCGGTTTTCGTCCTTCATGGAAGTGCGACGCGTAGATGACAGATTTTTAGTATCAGAAATCAACCACGAGTCCTGAAAATTGACTGTAAACATTTTACGCTGCGTCAACGCATGAATAATGTTTAAAATCCAAAGTTCGAAAGCACTCGCGGGAGTTGATGTAAACTTTTTTCTATCCTCGTTCGATTCTACCGTACCCGTGGATTCAGTCCGTCTATTCGGTTTCTCTTCAAACAAACCGAGAACCAATTATCCCCGTCTGTCGGCTTGGCTGGTCTTCTTGAAAAAATACGGAAACGATCCAAAGTTTCTTCACAATTGTGCGTGCGTGTGTGTGTGTGTACACAATTTTGTGCGAGGAAAAACGTCACGAGACGGTAGAAACTCGAGTCGAAATTTTGCGCCTACATTTGACTCATTGTTAGTCGAGGTTCATATAAACATACCTTGAAGGAAACTGAAACAAGAAATGTTACGTTGAACTTCCGAATCCTAAAAATTAAAGTACCAAATCCTACTTTGACGCTCTTAGTAGACCATTGAAACTATTTTAATGCTATCCAAGAGATATTTGGAAATAATTTTGACGAGCTTCGATAACATTTGAAAATTAAGTATTGCATTTCAACTGTATTCAGTCAACGTTCTTACGAATACAAAAACACTTTTAACCGATTGAATATACGGAAAGTACGATTAAACACCCGTGTAAATCGATTCATATTTATTAGGATTTTAATTTCATTTCATAATCATAATCGATCAGAATCGACGGACCTTTATCAGCGTGTTAGGATTTTGAGCGTTAAAGGAGGATTTCAAACAAGCAGATTTAATCCTGCTTCTGGGGGTTAAAGGAGGTTCCAAACAGACTCTACTTTAAATTTTCGGACATTTTTAGCGTCGAAGTAGGGTCTGACATTGCATCGAAATAGAACCTGCTTTACTGTCTTCAAGCCCTACGTAGGGTTTGAAAACTAGACGTTAAATTTGGACTCTGGAAGGTTCGTTTGGTGAAATTTTTAAAAATCGTTTCACCTCGCCTGCGCAACGTCACCGTTCATTCGTTCGTATCACACGTCACGTATCTTCCGGTCCGTCGGTGCATCGGTTCGCCACGAGTAGGGCAGGTATGCCTGATATCCTGATGCGGTAAATTCAGGTCATACGAAGCCTTGCAAATTGGATTGCGAACGGTTGTCAGCCGGGGGACGTCAAAGGATCGTTATACCGGTAATTACTCTATTCTATGTGCCTGAAACTGCGGTCGTAGCACTTGCGTTGATGATAGGTATAAACTTGCGTAAATAACGAAAGACTTTCACAGTGTATACAATAATTTGTCTTCAAACTCTGCAGTGGGCAGGCGTACGTTTGATTAAAAAAAAAAAAAAAAATCGTTATTCTTTGACGGTGAGAAAACTAGAATCGAACAATACAAGACCGCGATTCGGCCAACGCGTCTTGTTACGTAACATCGCATTTTGACGGATTGTATTACAGATCCGTCAACAAAAATCTTTTATCTGTTCAATTAACGTGGTTAATAATAATCCTGAACACAGAGGCTTTCCTTTTTAGTTCATCATCCGACAGCGGAAGAGAAAAAAAAAAAAAACGCCGTTGCGTTATATTAAATTTGCAATATTCCCGGATATGTTGCTTGTTTATCCTCTCGAGAGTATAAGAGCTGCTTCTACGGATTAAATGATGTGTGTTTCGCATTACGACGGAGGATCAGCTTTTTCATCGCCACTTTATCCCTCGCTTATTCGTCTCAAAGAGGGCGAATCGGTCTGTATTACAAAAAGTAATTCTTGAGGTAAACGGATGTGACGTTTTTTTTTTTTTTTTCCTTTTTGAAGCTTGACATAATTGGCGAATCAATGATAAGGAAATACTTGCAATTTTTTTTTTATGTTCGCATTTACGTATTTAGGAAAAAAATAATTTGCCATTTTCCAACGTGGAACACTCTAAAAAAATTTCTTGGGTCAAGAGATTGGTTATCAAAATTGGAGGCTTAATATTAAAACTGTGGGTCTTTTTTGTAACGTACATTGATATTATGATTGATGTAAGCGATAAGAAAAAAATTGTTTTTTTTTTTTACACACGATTCTTCATAAATTCAAAACACTGTAAAAAAGGTGAAATATCTAATTAAAAAAAAAAAGTCTTTTTATGACTCCAAGCAAACTTCTTAGGAGGCGCTACATTGAAAAATCGCAAATTATAATTTTTTCTAAAACGTTCCGACATGCGTGCATATAGCAGTATTTATTGTATACAAGCCAGTCCTTGAAGCGATATATTTTTCACCTCTGTTTGGTATTCAGCGAAACTCTGTTGTTTGCCGCGTGGATCAATGGGCATTATTTTTAAATTATTTTCAAGTCACTTGTGCAGTGAGAAAAAGCTCGCTACGTTTTTTTTTCCGCGATACACGGACGGGAACGAGTCAATCCCAGGGAAAATACCGCGACTCTCATTTTACCCTGAAGAATTAATAACGACGCTGGATTATTCGGAAGGACTCGGGGAAAAAAAAACGGGAAAACTAATCACTCCTGGAACTCGACGCGAGAGAGATGAATAACAGTCAATTTCCACAGGTCTTGTGACTGAAGAAAGCTTTAGTAATAATTTATGCAAAGAAAAATAGATCAATTATGGTACGGAATTTGAGCGAAGAAGAAAGATTTCATTTAATTTTTCGGTTCAATTTTTCTCGGGATTTAAGGCTTTCTAATTTTCTCTTTCCCTTTTTTTTTTTTTTTTCTTATTTTCTATTTGATCGACGAATTACAGGATCTTATCCAATTAAAATTGGCTAGGGAAAACTTTTCCACTTAGCGGAAGCCAGATGAAAGGTGAATCGCCGTTTTTTTTTTTTTTGTCAGACCAAAATTACTTTCACCACGGCTGACGGTCAAATATTTAAACGCCATCAGAATTTTACACTTTTCATCATCTACTGCGTTGGAAACAAAAATCTAGTAACGATGCTGCTTTTCAGGTCTGTTATGTTATAACTTACAACGTCTCAGGTTTTTCAAATTCATTTCACATTTATTTTATTACATTTTCCAGAGTAAACGATAAAGGGTGTATTATTATTTTTTTTTTTTTAATTCTTTTTACGTCGTCACAATCACGACCTTCGACGACAGAAATAATATACGCATATGTATACATTTTATCTCTTCTACATTTATATCTCTATACATATACGTGTATACATACGTATATATATATATATATATATATACATAGAATCGATCAGGTTTCTCAACAGCAAGCAATTTTATTGAAAATCGCTAAATGGCATATAAGTATATGTTGTATATTGTTTTCTCGTTCCATGATTTACTATAATATAATTAGCAACGCTTCCACATTAATAAAATTTTGAAATTCTTATCTAGCTATACCAATTCTCGATAATTCATTTAAACAGTCAGAACAGGGAGAACGAGACACGATTAGAGAAATCGGGAATCGGGAGAATATGAAGGGAGGACGAGGGGAAAAAGAAATAAAGTTACAACACAGTAATTCTGCTAGAAGTTATTCAACTTGCTACCGAATATATTAGGGACTAAATTCTAAAATACTGTGACGGTTTTTCAAGACAAGCATCATATATATATGTTAATATATATATATATGTATTAAATACAATACTTTTATACATGGTTTGAGAGAAACTTTGTTTGGTTTTTTGATTTTCTTGAATATTTTTAAGTACAGTGTTATGAATTGTTTATTTCAACAACGCAGCCGTGAGACATTGATTCAGATTGATTGGATGTGATTTGATAGAATTCCTTCGTTATTTATTTTTCCTTTTTTGATCAATTTACAAATGAACCGATAATAAGTCAACATCGAGTCTGCGGAAGGAGACGTCACAATTTTGTATGATGAAAAATATTACATCAGCACTGATTTACGATTTCTTTGAAATTATAATACACAAATACTTGGAATTGTATGCACAACAAAATTTTTATTTAAAAATCGAACAATCACTTGTTTTTTTTTAATATTGAATGAAGTCTCTGTTTTCTACACAAAGTGATGAAAAGTTTCTTCGATAACGAAAAGTAAAATAATCAACAGTGACATTCGTGTATTGTGTTGAAAAACAAAAAAAAAAAACAAAAAAAATAACTGTAAGTAAAATTGTTTTACTCCGGCATTCATCCTCCTACATCTCTGCGTTCATCGATAGCTTTTGTAAATTGAATCGACTTAAGTAGGGTAAAAGTAGGCCGTTGGTCGGATAAATTTGTTGTAATTAATGCAGCGGGGTAGACTTTGGATCTTGGAATGAGGGGGGGGATTTGTTTTTAAAGGGGTTTAGACGGGGCGCCGAGGCGTTAATGTTGCTGCTTTTTTTGGAGATAGGCGTCGATCAGCCGCCGCTTAACGAAGTCACCCCATCCAACGCGATCGATTTCGTCGAAGTTTCGCTTTACGAAACTGTCGAATCCGCTCCGGTCGATCTCGTCGAAATTCTTCTTGACGAAGCTGTTGAATGCGCTCCGATCTATTTCGTCAAAGTTCCGTTTCTGCGTTCCGAAAGTGATGCCGCTGAAACGATATCGAATGTTCAATCAAAGCTCGGTCCAACAACAAATTGGGGTACAGTTGTGCGGGTCAATTATTCCTCGCTTTTATCGAGACACGAAAGTTGGGGAAAGAGCACAATTTTTTTAGCAACGATATGGGAGCAGGAATGAAACGATATTCGTACTACGTGATGGAAAATAGTCATTGGAAATTGGAGCAAAACTAACACGAAGAGGGAAAAATATAGACGTAAAATAGAGTGGTTGAATTACAAGTTTTGATAACGAAACTATGGTAGCTTTGGAAAGTTTGGAGACTGTCGCGGCTGACTCGAGAGTAAGTCAGAGAACAAGTATATGTATTGTTGGGCTGAAAAACGGAACGAACAAAGCGTGTGATTGTAAGCATTGTCCCCGGGCACGGTGTGAAACCCGGTTTTGTTAATCCTGACGAGGGAGTTGATATTTCGTGAATAAACCCGAAGCGAGTTTCTCGCTCAAAGGAGTCAGCTTCCATAGACCAATTTATACGAAGTTTTCATCAACAAAAGAAACCGCGATGGTGTTCCGAGATTATAGTAAATGTTAACCCAGCTCGGATATTCGAAATGCCAACCGGCAGACGGATCACGCGTGAACGAACACGTTCATCATTTGATTAAACTCGAATCGCGCACACACGCACACCTCTCTTATCTGTAAGGAGAGATCCTAATTTGAAGCTACGACAAACCCGGGAGCAAGTCCTAAGGTTCCAACCCTCGCATTTGCAACGTAGCTTAAATATGTATTACTTCGCTCTAAAATAACAATTTAAAAGTTCATCCAGCGGTATTATACGCACGGATCAAGTTCACGTTACGTTATGTCATGTAAGCCTATAACCAGAGACGGTGATTTGCTCATTTTTTCAGATATGGAGTTTATTATAGAAGTGGAAACGGAAAGGGTTTTTTTTTTTTTGTTTACTCCGTCAGAGTTACATGGTCATTTTGATTAACGTTATATCTTTGCACTTGCGAAACATATTGACCGGATTCATACATCATTTTTTAAGGAAAACCAAAAGTAGCTTCGAGTTCAACATTTCACTTATCTATAATGGAGACCCGATTGACTTCACTTACCATTTTTGCCCGAACGTCAAAGGTTGCTGTGTGAATCAATCTAGATACCATTATTAATCTGAGATATGAGTTTTCAACCTCTGTCAAATGAAAATATGTCCGTAACGCAGTACAAGACGACAAGTTTTTGTTTGTTCTATATCATAGCAAACTCGACGCAAATCTGGTTGTATAGTAACATTTTTGTAAAAATGAAACGCTAGATAACTCCGAGCACCTCGTGAGACGATCTTTATATTCAATACATACGACTTGCAACAACCTTCTGATAAATCGGTTCTAATTGGAGGCTGAAAATAGTAACTCCAAACTTTCGCATCGCCGATAATCATCACCGCAAACATACCCGGTTTTGGAATAAACAGCGAAACCGAGATTCGCGTCGATGGTTCAAACGGTCTGGGTACGAAGTGGAGGACGTTAGAGGTCAGTCTATGACCAGCCCAACGTTCCCAGATTTATTGTACAAGGTTTCGCTTTCGGGATGATGACTTCCACCCATATGCCGCGAAGCGATATTCAGTACGAACGAGTACGAACATCGGGTAGCTGCTCAGCTTGTTTTCCCGTCATATTGCTGGTGCTGGCAGTCCGATGGGAGCAATGACGACGACGTAGACGCGAGAACAGCCCGGAGAAGCAATTGAGCACTCCTTTTATTCCGCTCAATTGTTTCTATGTTTTTCTTCAGAGACTCTTTCTTTCGGATTTCCTAGCGTCTAGACGAGGTGACTGTAGTAGTTACCTGAGAACGAGTTTCTTGGCATTGCACCTCGGTGGGCTATCAATTGCACTCCGTGTTACCGGCTGGTGTAGAAAATGGTATCAGAAAAAAGGGAAGAAACGGTTCGTTGACTTGTTATCGCGATTCTTTATGGATATTTCGTTGTGTAACAGATTTCACGAGATTTCAATTGATTCTGGTTATTGGTCAATTTGACAGTTTCTTCGGACTCTAGGTACGATGCTCGTGTAGAAAGATTTCATCGATGTTCGTCGAACATTGGATTCCAAAGCTGGTTAAATCCTCGAGTTAGTTTATGTGTTTGTTTAGACAGAAAAGCCGGCCAACAGAGGTTCATTTTTGCGGCTATTAGCCACTGCCGGATGTTAACAACCGGATGAAGATGTGCTTTTATTTTACCCTGCGTTGAGCACGGTGCTTTGTTATTATATCTTTCGGAGGCCCGAAAGTTGTGTAATCCAAAGTGCTAATCGGGACGACCTGTTGCTTCATCTGCATTCCGTAGTGGGAAGAATATCTCTCGGTAGTATCATCAACCTTCGAATTCAAGAGTCGAAGGAAAAGTTGAAGACTTTTATTTGACAACGCGTAGTTGGAGTAATAAAAAAATAAAAACAAATACAAGAATCGAAAAGTGAGCAGCTACTTTAGAATTGACGCCGAGGTGACGTCCCAGCTCTGTGTAAACTAAACTGCGAGTAATTGATTCGAGCAAAAGTACTCAGAGGGCAATTAATAACGGATGGTGTGGCACTGAATAACGCAAATTTAATATCACCTTCCGGCAAAGGATCCGTAGCTGAACGTTCGTCGTATCCTCGTAAGAAAGGATTTTCTACGGTAAAAGTCCTTCTCTCTTTCTTGAATGGAAAACGGGTAACTTTTAATGAGATTTCTTCACCAGTCCGCTGCTGCTGGTGCTTGACAAAGTTCTTCTTTGGAACAAAATGAAAACTTGTCTACACATACATACATGTATAAGCGAGATGCATTGGTGCATTTACGAAGAACGCGCGAGTCGTTTCCAAGGATCATCGTTGCAGGTATCGAAAAGGACTTTTACGGCGTTTAATTATGTAAATGCAGATACAAGGGAGTCCCGAATCGAGGATCGCGAATAACATTCTCTTTGTATTCATGGGAGCCTTTTTCCTCCAATTCACGGAATCCCTCGTCACGTCTTCGACTCACCTTAGGGAATCGAACCTCTTGTTCTCACCGAACGTTGCACCGGATAGAGAGTCCAGGCCTCGTCGAGTTTGGCGAAGAAGATGTCCGCCGCCGATTCCGTCCAGGTTACGAGGTCCCGTTCCTGATCCTGCGGCAAAAGGTCAAGTTAAACGGGAAAGTTTCAGTCCGGTAAATAATTATCCAAGGTATAAACGTGTCTCGTGGTCGTCTTGAAACATCCCGTCAATCCTGGTTCCTCGTTCCAACGTCGATACAAACCATACCCCGTACGAATGTATGCAGTTTTATGAACCCCATTGAGCAACTGGAAGAGTATCAGTGAGAAAGAATTGTTTCGGGAGTCTGGAAGAATGGATTGGATTCTCTGGGTATTTTCGTCTTTCAATCTTTACCAATTTTCATTGCTATCTTGTTGTATTTTATGATTCTTTATACGCTTAAATTTAACATATATACGTTCTTACCGATACCTGCTACACAGTCGTCTATACGTTTAACCGATTTCAAAACTAATAAGCATTATAGTTAATACGTCCAACCGATCTATTTTCGAACTAGATTGCCACCCCCGATGCTGTCCAAGTTTCTCAAAAGATTAGCTCCTCCGATGCTGTCCAAGTTCCTCAAAAGATTAGCTCCTCCGATGCTGTCCAAGTTCCTCAAAAGATTAGCTCCTCCAATGCTGTCCAAGTTCCTCAAAAGATTGGCTCCTCCAATGCTGTCCAAGTTCCTCAAAAGATTGGCTCCTCCAATGCTGTCCAAGTTCCTCAAAAGATTAGCTCCTCCAATACTGTCCAAGTTCCTCAAAAGGTTGGCTCCTCCAATGCTGTCCAAGTTTCTCAAAAGATTAGCTCCTCCAATGCTGTCCAAGTTCCTCAAAAGATTGGCTCCTCCAATGCTGTCCAAGTTCCTCAAAAGATTAGCTCCTCCAATGCTGTCCAAGTTTCGCAAAAGATTGGCTCCTCCAATACTGTCCAAGTTCCTCAAAAGATTGGCTCCTCCAATGCTGTCCAAGTTCCTCAAAAGGTTGGCTCCTCCAATGCTGTCCAAGTTTCTCAAAAGATTCGCACCTCCGATACTGTCCAAATTGCGAAGCTGCTGATAAAGGCTTTTTGATTTCTGTTGGTTGCCATTTTCTTGAGGATTTTCATGTTTTTCGTTCCATTCTGAAAGAATGAAAATGCGTTGTTTTACACGCTTTAGTAGGACGCTGTATTCGAAGCACCGATGAACAATCGTACTGCAATATTGTACATAAATTCTCGGTTTATCGGTGTTTCGAAACTGTTGGTAGTTATATCGATAAAAAAGTTTTACCATGCAAGTGCGATCACGAAAGCAGCGTTAGGCGTAGCTACATATTATATGCAGTATAAAATTTGAAATTGCAAAAGCTAGGATTGGCGATGCGAAAAGTCTAAATTAAAATCGCGGACGTTTCAAGCGTTGAGATTATTTCTGATATTGGTTTGGATTTGTGATGGAAAAAAAAAAAAAAAAAATTTGAAATTAGAAAAAAAAAAATCTCCGAGCGAATTTGACGAAAAATTGGCAAATTTTTCCTGCTTACCTGCAGATGCGGATGAATGATAAAAATGTTGTGTATATCTTCGTTCATTTAAGCATAGGTATAATAGGTATATGGAACGTGTTACGACGCCACAACCGCTCGAACTATGTAATACAGAATCAGTATTTACAAAGGTTGATGTATACACAAAAAAGCGGTTAACAGTACACACAGGCAACGTAC
The DNA here is from genome assembly GCF_021901455.1 of Neodiprion lecontei. NCBI lineage: Eukaryota > Metazoa > Arthropoda > Insecta > Hymenoptera > Diprionidae > Neodiprion > Neodiprion lecontei. The sequence goes on from NC_060261.1 coordinate 7,308,701, forward strand.
GCGTTTTATGTACAGACCTCCGACGATCATGACGGATTTATCGGAATCCTACGGCCCATTATATTTGAAGAACTGCAAATCTGTATCGTACGTGGAAATAAATTTAACCCGGGGATAACGAATAATCCCGTTACGTTACGTTACGTATTATGTCCTGACGTAAATTTTACGTCCATAAACCGTAAAGTGTTACGGTATTAACAAGAATGATAACGATAACACCGAGTATAGGTAGTATAAGAAAAATTCTGCGATGATTCGGCGATGCGGTTAACAAGAGAAGTAAAAAATGTATAAGTAAAAAATAAGAAAGAAAGGAGAAAACGGATAAATTTTATACGGCCAATAATCGCGCTTCAACGACCTTACAGATTTTAACTAGTTTCACCGGATCTTTAACCTCTCTTGACTTTACAATCTTGTTGTAAAAATCGTTTAATCTTGTTTCTGCACACTCGTCTCGGATTTTCTCATACTCGTAATAATTAATATCTTATTTACGCCTTGTGTATTTTATACGTTGTAGACATATTTCGAGATTGGATATATGAATATAAAATAAATGTATGACTATTAAAGTTTACGCAGAGACGTATAATAATTTAAGCTCGACATGATTGTACGGTTCCATATCTAGATCGAAAAATTCTTTCACCGTCAAACTTTTCACGAACGATGAATTTAACAGAAATCCCGATGCCTATCCGCAGGGTTCAATTATCTCTATAAATTTGTAAAAGGCTTTTGCGGTAACTTTACGCTTGCATTTAATGTTGAAGTTAGCACGGATCGACCTTGCCTCATTATTCCAAAGGCGCTAATGCGTCGTTGATAATTTATCCGCTTCCTCACTTTTCCATTCCATCAATGTTTCATCCGAGTTTTATCAATTCTCTCTCATCGAGGCAGAGATTCATTCTTCGTATATATTTCAGAATACGGTCGTCATTGCATATCTTAAATTGCTTTTAATGCTACACTTACTTTCTGCAAGTTTAATTCTAGCGCCAACTTTATTCGGAGTAGATTGAATTTCGCTACGTAATGATAAAAAGCTTCCGTTCTGACGATTCGTTATTTTAATTATCATTTATATTTCACGATAATTTTCTAATCTGTTTTACTCCTCCTTCGTTTTATGCTTTACCGCCAGTTGTGTGCAGGAGGGACGAAAGAGAAACGTGTCGACCGGTTTCAAGGTACCTGCAAAAGCCAAGGTTCGAGCCAACGGGACTTGAACAAATATAGAAGTCAATTTTGAGAAGGTATTTTGAAAGGGACGGGGGGGGGGGGGGGGGGGTTCATTTGCATTTCAAATGTGTTATTATAGACGTCTGATATGAGAGGGGTAGGTAATCATCTCTGCGGATAGTCGGGGCTTCTAAGCGAGTATGACTTTAACACTTTGTGTGTGTGGACACAGCAAGAAAACTTAATTATCCTCATCAATAACCCTCGTTAATTAATATGTATGTACATAGTACTGCAGACGACGCGCGATAAGGGAAGTAAATAAAAATATATATAATTTTTTACGCGATAGGCTTGTCGATGGATTATTATTACGTCATAGTTCTTGCGAGACCGAAACGACGTATTCAATTTGTTTCGTCGTGAACGGTAATTCGTATGTTTTACAATATAATTTTATATGACAAGTCAATGATTTCTGGAGATGAAATATTCATTTTGCATTTTTTTTTTTCGAAATTCAGGTCACATGTGCTTGAGAATTTTAACCTTTTTAGTCACACATTATTGTACCGAGTCAACTTTTATAACGAGATAGTAGATTTTCAAAAGTTTAACATGGCGAATCTAATACGGTGATCGAAAATTTTAAATTTGATCAAATACGGTCAAAAAACTCAATGCCGGGGTTTTTAGGGTCGCTGATGATAGATTCGCTGTGCCGAATATTTAAAATCTAATTTCGCATTCGTAATCAGCGACCCCAAAAATCTCTGGACAGAATTTTTTCTACGGATTTGATCGAATTTGAAATTTTCGTTTCGAATTTGAAAAAGAATACTTACCACTATGACTCGAAGGGTTAAGATAGCTCGTAATAAAATTTTCGATACTTTTGGTACAAATGATTGATAGCTTTTGAAAAATATCCACTAATAACCAGAAAATAATTGATACATACATGAAACAACAGTTTATCCATTCTTTGCACGCAACGATTTCCTTGAAACGCTGCTGACATATTTTTATCTTACACGCTGTTCGACCACTCGGCGACTTTTATCACTGCCGTGTTCCATCGACGAGTAGTTTCGTCGCTAACGGGTCAGCCGCTAGTGAAAGCCGCAAGTAGCGAACATCCACTCGTGATTTCGCCGGCCGTTGGGCTAACGAATGTCACTTGGTGTATGGAATTAATTAATTGCGATAATTGAACACCTCCAGAGGAGAAGCTCCGCTTAACAATATCCCGGATATTCGGTCAGGCAGCCGCGTAAATATATAACCCAGTTTGCGAAAGAAAATTAATAATATATGTGAAGAAATTTTTGCCCCGATTCAAATTGTTCGAGATTTTCGATTTACGAGCAAAACAAAAAAAAAAAGAAAAAATAAAAAACAATAATCAAACGAAACGGAACGTATCCTTCGAAACTTTCGATACTTTTTTTTTTTTCGTCGATATATATTTTCGACGTTTCGCATCTAAGGTTTTGAAATGTTTTTTACTTTCTTTCTTCTTCTTCTTCTTTTTTTTTTTCCTCTCTACGGCGAATCGCAGTTCTCCTGGGAGAAAATGACGCGGACGAGTAGAAACAAGGTGACTAGTGAAATTTACCTGCTGATATTCAATTCACTTCAGGTTTATAAATATTCGGTTCACAATCCGGATTTCGAAACGAAAGAATCCCGTTGGGATTTTATCTCTGCACGTTAATTTTAATTATTCACCTGTTATGTCGAGTATTTTTTTTTTTTTTTTTTTATCGACGAAACCTAGATTATTTATTTTATTTATTTAATCATTGCACTTCACTTCCTGCAAATGCATTGAAATATCGTTATATATACATATACATACACACACACGCACACGCATATGCATATACAAATTTTGTTAGTATGCGTGTGTGGAAGTTTGTTACATATTTATAGGTGGTGAGGGAAACGAGCTTACTTTGGGGAAAAAAGTGTGTAGGTGCTACGAAAAAGAAAACGAGAGGGAGAAAGAGAGAGAGAGAGAATTGACGTGAGAACGGATGGGGAAAAACTCGCAGTTGTACTTTTTCTTTTAGTAGTCAGGTAAATATTAATATTAATATTGCGGCGGTCTCGAACGGCAAACTTGAGACGAAATCTGCCGGCTGTATAATACAGTATACCTGTAATCAGTTGACTATAATAATTTAACGAATGAATTGCTTTTTAATAATAAATGTCTGAATAAATTTATCGTTAATATTATTCGTAAAATCTACGCCTGTATAAATTGCGAATCGAAAAAATGCCCAACACATATATGTTTGACGTTCAGAACGTTTATCACAATGGAAAATAATCAACGTACGTTTATTCGATCACATTTACGATCAAGTTATTAACTTCGGTAATTGGCACATCGTTTTATACGTATTTAGGTTTCAATCTCGGACCAGCTATTCCGTCACTCTTGTCGATAAATTAAGCCACTCTTGTTTCGCGGTGAAACAGATTTAGTTTTTTTTTTTTCGTTTTTCTTTTTTTGTACCTTTTTTTCAGTTAAAAGTCCTCCAATATTCGTCAGCAATTTTACAATCTATCGTATACAACGATTTTGTGTCAAAACTTTTCTTCGTTACCGTTTGGTAGGAAAAACTTTCTCACTCGTATGTAATAATCATATTTTCAACAATAATTGCAATATTTGTGTTAGAACTTTAATACGGATTTAATTTTTTATCCTCAAATTCTCTGCCGTTCGTTTTAATTAATTCAACGTTACTGTGTCGAATGGAAATTCGCTTATATTCGACAAACTGCCGCACGCGTAGGTTCGATGCTAATAATTTTATTTGTATTTAATCATCGATGATAATAATTATATCACCCTCAAACACAATTACGGCAATTTCACACTGCACACGTCGTTTTCAAATCAATCATCGAAGAAAATTGCTGATGTTTAATATCAGACAGTAAAAATTTTCGAACAAATCTTGATCAGCTGTGTGCAGTGAAATAATTATACATTTATATGTATATATATTTATATATGTATATAAAACACAAATAAATAAGTAAACATGAGGGAAAAAAAACTAAACTTTCTTTTATATGTATGCATACAAAAATAAAGAAAAATATGTTTCATCGCATATTTACACAGCATTGATTGTGAAACTGTTTATGTGTGAGGACAGGCTTTTTTTTGTACATATGTACAGTTTTATTAAACGTTTGTCACATTTCATCCAAGAAACTTACCGAGGGCCTCGTAATGCCTTGCAAGAGCTTCCGCCAGTTCCGGTTGAGCGTAAATGCGAGGGTCGGCTTCTATGACATCGTTCTGGAGCTGAAAACGACGATTTAGCCAATTTGATAAAGATTCGAAAATCGAACGAACATCGATTTCGTTATATCACCTGTCGTTCGTTAATTAGATTTCAAACGTGCTTGCAATTTTTCACACACAAAATCTAATTTCAACATCGAACGATCTCTATTATTACAAAAATTGAAAAAAAAAAAGAAAAAAAAATGAAACGAAAATCAAGCCGCGGTAAAGAGGACGAAGTATCAAAGAACACTGTCTCAAAATTTCAAGCTGATCGGTTGAGCCGTGTTTTCAGAAATAATTGACATTATTGTCAATAACAATGCTTCATGATTGACTTTGAAATAATTCAAGTTACGATCAATCTGTGAAATTTCGAATAAAAGAAACTCAAATCGAATTGAATAATCGTTTTGTCGGGGTATAAATTTGATAAATTAACCCTTCGATTATCAGTGTATCCCCTTTAAATCGCTTCTGGTTTTTGCTAATGTTTAAAGGTATAAGTAATAAAGGAAAAGCGGAGGATCGCAAGCTGTATAGAATTACGAGCCGCTGTTCAAACTTCCTGATACGTGCAGAGGGTTGGTCGCTTTATTTGCTCGCTGATTTCGGCGAACCTCTGACTTTATCTATGAGAAAAATCGCCTCGGGGTTGCATCGTTCTAAAAATGTATCGCGTTATGAGTTCCAGACGTTACCTCTGCGGCTCATGTCTTAACCGAGTTTTCATCCTTGAAGCGTCTACGAAACGAAGATGTTATATTTATTAATTTACGTCGTTCCCTCGGGATGTTTGTGATTGGGGCGCGTTCGGCGATTGTGTTTTTATACATATCAGGTTAGTTCTTATTTTTGTTGCGTCGGAATTTAATTTTGCGATCGTCGTCAGCCTCTCGAAAGGAGTCAACGTGTATGGAAAAAAAAATTTTGTCTAATCCCCGAATTTTTTCGATAATCTTAACACGGAAAAATGCATGCATTTGAAATGTTTTTGAAGAAAATTGGCGATTACTTTAAAACTGGACGTTGTAAAAAAAAAATTCATCCGGGTGTTGAGTAGGAAATTTAATGCTCTGTGAAAAATATAATATTTATCACGTTATCAGCGAAAGAATTGAGAAAATTCTTTGCTGGATGGAAATAATGGTAAATTGCGTTCAGAAATCATTGCAATCAATAAATATTAATAAATAAATTCAAGGCTGAAATTATAACGGGCGTCTTATTTCTTATTCCTACAATTATTAAATACGTGACATTGAAACACTCTAATAAACAGTCGATTAATTTTTTATCACTTCATTGTAAATTTTATAAATTCACCTCAATTGGCAAAGTTTTTCATATTCTGGCGAGATTCACCCGAATATTATCGCCGTTTAAATTACCGCAAGGAAAACAGAGAAATTTAATTTTTCACCAGCGGGGGTGAAATTATAATTATAATAATAAGACGAACGAATACATTTTCCCATTATTATTCTCGCATCGATCGATTGTTTGTTATTCGTTTTTAATTCAACTCCTAAACGCGAAATGAAAGTTGACACGAAGTAAGAAGCAATAAAAAAAAAAAAATTATTTATCCGCACCAAAGAGAATTGCGTTTTTTGACTTGTTTAATTATTTGCTGACGCGAATAATAAATTCTTTGAAGTCGTCCAACGTATTGCAGTAGCTGGGATATAAACTTGTCCGATAGTCGCCGGATATCCGGTCCGGAAATTAACCCTTTTACAGGATAGACGCTAATGATTAAAGAGTCGTCGATACCCGGTGTGCGGAATAAATTTCGGGTAGTAAATTTTCACGTTACACTGCAGAAATTATTGTTATTGTTATTAAGTGGCTGAGCCGAATGCTTGTAAAAAAAATTTACCGACAATTACTAATGAGATAAACGAAATTTTATTCTTCTATTAACCTAATGCACAGTTCCAGAGTCTTTGGAACTTTGGAGTTGGCTTAGCTTTTATCCCTTCGGCATTATTGGGAGAAAGGAGATTAGGAAGTCGAAGGTACGGAGGGAAAAGGTAAAAATAAAGAAATAAATAAATGTAAACAAATCCCAGACACGAGAGTGTTTTCCCGCTATTCAAATTCGTGGCTTGGAAGAGTTTTTTTTTTTTTTTTCCAAGCCTTTTACGACTCATCCCTTATTTGTCACACGGATTTAACAAGACTTTCTCGCTATACTTTTATTTTCCTCACTCGTTGCTCGTTTTTACCGCCTTCTTTATTTTACTTTTACCCCAAGCTTTTCAGACACCGCATTATTAACGTCTGTAGTCACAAGAATTATCGATCTAACACGTGTATTATATTTACAAAAAGAAACGTTTTACGGACAGGTTGTATCGATTGAATAAAATTTAAAAACTAATTCGATAATTTTCGTTTCAATTCAAGTCGTCGATCGGCGTGAATTTTTTTTCACTTTCTGTTTCGTTTTTTTTTTTTTTTTTCTCCCCCCACGCTTGTGCCGAAACGCAATTTTTATTCTGAAAATCGATCGAGTATTTTTATTTCACAAAATGATTAAACGATACAAACGTGAAAGTTTTTCGTCCCTCAAATATGCTGCGCTCAAAATACGGATGTTGAACGAGAAAACTGGTTTAAATTTTGGTAAAAAAAAAAAAAAAAGAACGGAGTGGGGAATAAATATCGTACGACATTTACGAAGGACCGATTTTGCGCGTTAGATAGATTTAAAATCGTACCTGCGAAAATTTTCAAATACAGATCATAGAGGGGGAATTGCTCGGTAGGGTGCGAAAATATTCGCGATCTTCTTCTGCGAGTGACGCGCGAGTTTTTTTTTTTTTTTTGATCCTTCTCGATATAAACTTTTCCTACATTTCTATGCAGGCAATGCCTATATTTTACACGTGCGTGTTACGTATATACGTAAATATATAGGTGTGTGTGTGTGTGTGTGTGTGCGTGTGTATATATATATATATATATCACATATAGAATATGTGCGTCACATACGACGGTTGATTGAACCATTGTGCTGCAGTCGAAGGAGCGTAATATTTCCAGAAGTTTATCTCGATCTCAAATTCGTCGAAACACGCTCGGCGAGTTTCCTTGATTTCGTTAGCGGGATTTTTCGATTGAACGAAAACGGAGCTTTTGAAAAAGAAAAGTTGTCCGTTCGAATTGCAGATTTTTTTTCGAAAAAATTTTCGTCGAACGAAACATTAAGCAGCCGTGGAAGATATGCGCGTCGGATTTTTTTTTTTTTTTTTTCTCTTCATCGCTTGTAATATTCGGTTAAAAAAACGATTTATCGATCAATTTTCGTGCATAATGAGGGGGGGGGGGGGGGGGGGATATGCACGATCTTAAACCGTATAGGTATGCAAATTTAACCCAAGAAAAAAAAAAAAAAAAAAATGATTCCGATGGCGAAAAAGAAAAAAGAAAAAAAAAAAAAACACGTTTACAGGTAAATCGTCGTCAGAGAAATTATATTTACCGTATCTGCGTCGTGTTGAATAATTTTATAAAAAAAAAAAAGAAAAAAAAAAGGCGAAATTCTCTTCAGTCTTATGAAGCTATTTACTCGAAATTATGGTAGAAGTATCTACATGCGATGAGGTGAATTTCTTTTACAATCAAATAAATCGTATTTATTTCGCTGCGAAATGTCGATATATCTATATTTGTTTGTTTATTTTGTTTTTTTTTTTTTTTTTTCTTGTGCTAAACTTGCTCAGTCAAGAAATCATTATCCGAACAACAAAATTGTCGGGTTTTGGTTAATTGGGACGAAAATTTACAGCCTGAAGTTTAATTTTTGAATTCGTTTGTTGATATATAACGAAATTGACAATAACAATAATAACAACAATAACAATAATAATAATAAGAATAAAGAAAAAAAAAAAATAATCGTTGGTCGCTTTCCGTCTTCGAGTTTTGGAAAAAAATTAATAACATATTTAATAAACCGTGGCCATCTGTTCATTTCCGCGATAGATATTACCTCACTCCTCCCCTCCCCCCCGTTACTCTCTGCCCTTTCATTTTTTCTTACCCCTTTGTTCTCTCCGCTTTCCCGACTATCCGCGAAATTTCGCCGATTTCAAGTATCATTCCGCAGACAAACAGGGCGCCGCCGAGATAAACCGACATCTAGGCGCCACACGTTTCCCTTTTTTTTTTTTTTTCCCCCTTTTTAATACCACGACTGTTTCTGGACCATTTCCAACCCTCTACGAGCCGGTCGCGGCGGTATTTTTTTTTTTGGCACAGGGGGAAATTCCTTCGATGAATTGTTTGAAAAAAACATTCCACTTTCCTTTTTTCGCTCGTGTTCTTTATTTTTCTTTCCTTTTATTTCTCTCTACTTTTTTTTCCCTTCCCTTCTCTCTTTTTCCACCGCGGTGACGAGTGAATTTTTCGGACACGGGGAGGTTAAAAAAGATGTCTGCTTTGTCTCGCGTTTCCTTCGGCCAACCGGAGAATTAATGAACGTTCATCATTGACGCAACTTTTTGTACGCTGAGAAAGGTTTTCATTATTTACGCGATCCATGGACCCTGTGTTTTTTCTTTTTTTTCTTTTTTTTTTTCTCTCTTCCTTTCGCTTTTCCGCAACCTATACCCCGTATGTGTATATATATGTATATGTACATATAACGTAGGCACCTCGCGTATCGAAACCACGCCTACATTTAATTCTCACCGATTATCAACACCGGTAGGTACATTTTACTCGAGTATCATCGCCCCAATTTGAATAATGGATTTCGTGTTGCCGGTCGGATTATTACAGACAGCATCCCGACGTGGAGTCGCTTCTCTTTACATCGGGGCATTCCGTGTGAAATCGAGCAGGTTTTTCATCCGAAAACTTTTAAAACTTGGTCGGAATATTTCGTCGCCACTCAATAGCTGGTCAACTTGTTTTCAAATCCTTTACGACTTGACACGCAACCAGTTTTCCGGTACGAATATCCCGACGAATGTACTTTCATAGTCATAACTTTTTCTAAATTTGATTTAAAAGAAAAAAGAATTTAATATTTTTTTCAGAAACATTTCAAGATTAACACGGAGTCGTTTAATTTTCAGTTCCTTCATCACTTGGATACTTCGGCTTTACAAAAGTCTGTGTTTGAAAATTTTCAAACATGTTAGAAATTGTGTTGAAATATTTTCGATTCTGTGTAACAAGCAAGTTGTAATGTTGATTGTAAGATTCGATTTCACCCGATGCTAGATCATTTTCACGCGTTATCGATTCTAAATTATTTCAAAACCGTTGAAATTTTTTTTTTTTCTTCAAATGTCGGCAAAGATTGGTATAAAAAGAATGGAAAAAACAAAAAAAAAAAATAACGATTCCACCCAATGCACCGAAAAATTGACACCGCACGAGATAACGAAACACCTAGGATATTTGTAATTTAAAAACTATTGTGTCAAACGACAAGGAGATTGGGATTTCCGGAAAGTTTGAATCGATCACACGACAAACTTTCGTAGGAATAGAAAAGTCGGACGTCGACAAGTTGTCACGGAATGCTCCCTGGATATGATTTCGTTACGATATCGCGACGCCGCGACGCGTCCTCGTCTCTAACGGGAAAACAGGATTAGAAGTTTGGAATTTAATTCACCGTGCAGGCAACGCCTGCTTATTAATTCACACGCGACATCCGTCAGCCGCACTTTCCAACGTTATACGTCCTGCCTTCTCCTCTCGACGGTTATATCGTGTGTGGATTTTCGTTTCCCCGCATACGTATATTTATGTATACGCACACACACACACACACATGTACGGCTACACTCGAGTTTTCCCCCCAAACGATTAAACTCAATGCCATTCATCTCTATAACTATCGTTAACTGTTCGAAACTTTGTTCGAGCTGAAAATTTCACCGCGTCATTAACGACCGTTACCGACGTTGCGCATTTTTTTCAAAAGTTTTATTACTTCGTCCACCGATGGGATTTTTTTCAATTTTTAATTTTTTTTTTTCTATTTTTCCTCTCACGCATTACCCGATATTACAAACGGGCTATTTTACGGACCTGGCATCGAAATTTATATGAAAATTACCCACTTGAAACTTCAAACGCGTTTTCTACACTCTCTCAACGAAAGAGTTTTCAAACCGTGCCTCTCAAATTTGGACACAAAGTTCTTCACGCCATTCCGCTTCGTGTTATGGAAGAAGCTTTTCTATTTTTTTTTTTTCTTTTTGAAATCTTTGTATCCTTTATTTATTTATTTTTTTTTTCTCAAACAGTCGTCGTGTCGATTGTCAATTATGTGTTGAGAGAAATGAAAAAAAAAAAATCACACCTCCGCAGCAAGATATCAGCTTTCTTCCCGATTAATAATAATCTTTTTCACAAATTTCTTTTCAAATAGTATTCACGGTCAGAACCATCCGCGCCGCGAGCGCTCCTTTTTTTCGAAGAAATTTTCGAAGGTGAAAAAAAAAAAAAAAAATTAACAAAAAAAAAAAAAAAATGAGACCGATCGGCGTCGTTTGAAGAACGATGAAACAACGTCGAAAATCAGCTTTTTTACGAGCCCTCGTTACACGAGGATGATCGGTTAATTCACGAAAGTCGGTTAAAGCGCACTTAAGCCCGTCAAGTCGAGCCCTGGGTGCAACAAGTTGTGCCTTAAGGACTCGGCGAGGGGTTTTCCTGCCCCGAGTTTTGCCCCGCGGGATAGCGACGCCGCGTCCCGCGGGGAGGAACACGGAAAAGTCAGAGTGGATGGTGGGCTTTGAGGGGGGGGGGGGGCGAGGGATTGCTGGATTTCCGAGAGTCTCGCGAAACGAACGACGAGAAAAATAGGATGTCGCTGAATTTCATCGCGCCAACTATCGCGTAAAATTGACAAATCGAATGGTACGTAATCGTCGCTGAAATTCACCGTCGACGGATACGATCATTGATCTAAATCCCCCTCCCCCCACGCGTGGCTTAATAGACGGAGAGTTTATGAAAGGGGTTGGAATTATTTTTTTAGGAACCGGTTAGATCCTCTCGAGAGAAGCCAATCCAACGAACGCGTCGACGAGATGATAAAGAGAAATTGCTGGATCCTGTTGTTTGGTTAGACCTTTTCTTCTTCTTCTTCTTCTTCTTCTTATTCGTCACATTATACAGATGAAGAAACAAGGGTTGGGGGGGGGGGTAACAAACGGTCATTTTCAAATTACAGTCTGGCGGCAAAAATTAAAGGTTTAACAAAAATCCATCGTGTCCGATTCTTTTGAACTGATGTAATTGATTTTTCTTTTTTTTTCTCATAAGAATGGTGCGTTTTACTGAATTACGAACGAAAAATAAATTTGAAATTCCGTCGCAGGAACTCTGTTGATTTTGTTGTTTTTTTTTTTTTTTTTTTTCATTTTTTGCGAGGAAACGAATTGTAAAATATATCAAGCTTTTTTTATATTCCCCCCCCCCCCCCCCCCACCCTCTTCAAATTCAAGCGGAGAAATCTTGGTGGCGATAAATTTCGTTTTTTTTTTTTTTTTTTTATTCTCATTCTTCTGACTCGGCGCTTTTTGACTTGACTATACTTTGCACTTTTCATTGAAGGTGATTCGGGTTTATAAGGCAGGGAATTTTGTACTTGAGAATTCCATCTCCAAATTAAATACCTCGCTGCAGGGATATCAAGTTCCGGAACACAGATCGACGTTGTAACCCAGAATTAGTTTACGCAGATAAATGAGAATACTTGGCATGAAGGGGAGGGGGGGGGGGGGGGGGGGAAATGAAAACTATAGTAGTTCACAAGTCTAGGAGTGTGATTAACGAGAAAAAAAAAGAGCGGAGCCTGTAATTTAGTAAACTTTTAATTGTTTAATCTATTACACGAGTGTTTTTTTTTTTTTTTTCGTCACTTGGTGTAAATTTATCGAGCAACGTGCGACAAATTGGAAAAAGAAACTTATTGTTAGTCGATTGAGCCTTGCGGGATGAAGTAGTAGAAAAGTATAAAAAGAGGATTAAAAAATGAAGAAACATACGGAGAATAATAATAATAATAATAATAATAATAATAACAACAATAATAATAATGCAATCTTTGCGTAAAGTCAATTTCTCGAAGGATATTTTCATTAATAATCTGCAAAATTTGGATTTTTTTACGAATTCGGTAAAAAAAAAAAAAAAAAATTGTTAATCAGTTTTCAAGAAATTACGGAAAATTTGTAAATACTTATGACAATTTTATTTTTAATTATTTTTTCACTGTCGTTGCGCAGCTTGTGTGCACTTTGAAAGATTTGATCAATAGTTTGTGAAAACTTGTCGCAATTGGCGAGCACAAAGTTTCACAATAATAATTACCAGAATTTACATCAGTTTTCTTGATGTTAACAAACTTTTAACAAAAGTCTGTTAAAACTGTTATAAACATTAATTACTTGATCGAAGCTCTGCAGAAGATATGAAAAACATTGTAATAAATCTCTCGTGAAAATTCATGGAAATATTCGAATAGTCGATGATGTGGGTAAATTTTTACGAAACGAATAACGCAGTTCGGTTTTGTGCAATTCTTCTTGCGACGTCTTATCGGATTATTTTTGAAATGTAAGTGTAATAAATATTTGCGAACAAAACGAACCTGTGAATTCGTTACACGCAACGTTTAGTGACGATTGCTCGATCCGTACGCTCGTTTCTTGGTATAAAAAATCAATAACGATCATTATGCGAATAGAATAAACCGTCAGGCTTCGCCGAGGGTCGAGTCTCGTTAATTATTAATTTCCCTCGATCGTTCTAAGGGAAATTTTTACTCCGCGGTTTTCAAAGGAGAAAAGTTTTATCACACGGATATTTTATAATTTGTTATATTCAACATTCTCTTCGGTATCATTCAAGGTTTAACAATTTTCTATAACAATATTAAAGGAACACCTAATCTCGGATTTTATTTTACAACAAGAGATTATTAACAATTAATCGTCAGGTGCTTATCAGCTGGATTACGAAATATGCTTTTGTGCATAGCTGTGAATTACCTGTCTTAAATTTTTTAATCTCTACCGTTCAAATATCATTACGCAAGTTTCTTCAAAATCTCGTCAAAGTCGAATATCAGCTTTGTAATGTTCTTTTAAAGTTAGGCCGAGTCAAACACCGACAAGTTAATGAAAGGGGCTGGAATTAAAAACCTGTTCAAACAATATCTCGCGTGTGTAATTTAAGCCTGTTTGCAAAAGAATCAAGGTCGAAATAACAACGTTACAACAATTTCGATTATTCGCAGTATAAGATTGTTTAGAATGAATTCGATTGTCGGCGGCACGCAGAATCGAGCCAAAGCCGTACGAACATATTTTTGTAATATACATATTCGAAGATCGAAAGTACAGTTGAGGGTGAATATTTAACTACCTGTACGATAATGCCTCTGGGTAAAGTTTACAGGAATTTACGAGAGCCGCGGGGTTTTGTGAAAAATAACACGGGTCAAAGAAAAATTGTTATTTTTGCTTTGCGAGTTTTTATTTGAATAAATAAATTTTGATTACATGCATCGAATAATTAATGATCAAAATCTTCACTTCGTCATTGGTCATAAACATCAACCGAAAACTTCAAGACTCGTTTATCAACGTAAAAAAGACAAAAGCAAACTTTACACGCGAATAAATCAACATTTCGCTTATAATTCGATGTATAGAATCGAAATTTATTTATTTAAATATAAACTCGAGCAGAAAAAATGAAAAAAAAAAAAAAAAAAATTCAACGTTGACCTGTGAGATTGATTATTATTTTTGAATAATAGTGCGAAACTAAAGCTCGTTCGATTGTTATTCACAAGAATCGTTTGAGATGAATATGTAATTGTTTCTTAAAATCCGAAACATCGTTCCGTTTCGTACAAAAGCAAACTTTATCCCGATAAAAATATTACATCTGAAACGCAGTTAAAAAAAAATCGCGTTTACCGGTATAATTAATCAAACATTTCCGTATTGAAAATAAAGACCCTTCTCACCCCTCTTCGAAATTGGACGCGCATAAAACGCTGGCTGATTGATCGGTATAATTTTATCGGCATTATATTATTCCCCCCTCCCTGAGAGCCATTAATTTCCAATTTTGGATCAATGGCGGTAATTGATAACTGTTTATTGCTAAATTACGTTGAGGCAAATAAAGGGGATGCAGCGTGTGCGTGTGTCTGCGCGTTTTGTGCGTGAATTTTCGTTTACGGTAAAATTATTGTTGCAGCGGTGTATTTTTTTTTTTCGTTTTTTTTTTTTTTTTTATACATCTTGTTCTCATTCTTACCTGAGTTGGCGCCGCGACGACGAACGAAGCGACGGTTGCCGAGACGATTGCGATGCCGATGAAAACTTCGGCGATGTTGAAAAACCGTCGCGACATTTTCTTGTTTTTTTTTTTTTTTTTTTTTCTCTCTCTCTTGCCTTCCTTTTCGGGGACGATTAATCAGAGACGGATGTCTCGTGTTTGTACTCTTCGACGGACGTTAAAAATTCCTTTTACCCCAGACGTTGCGCCGATGGTGACGAATATATATATAGAGAGAGAGAGAGAGAGAGAGAGAAGCGGATCGAGCGTGATGTTTCGCGTTGTTTTTTCTTTCTTTTCTTTTTTTATGTTTTTTGTTGTTTTTTTTTTGTTTGTTTCTTCTCTCTTCCCTTCCTGTCACTTGCTCGCGAACGTGTCCCCTGCGTTGTGTCGGAGAGACGCGTGTCGTACCCGAATATATATAGAGTGACGGTGAAGAGAGAACCCCATGCGGCGGCGGTGGGTGATGGAAGAGGGTGTCGATTGCGCGCGCATCGTATCCCCCCCCCCTTTTTATTATCCGCCGTACATGTATGTACGTGTGTGTAAGCGATATCGTTTCGACTAGCCGTAGGACGGACACGCACTCGAAACTACCGCCGATCCTTTTAACTCTCAAGTATCGGTGTAAAAGGAGTAATAAAATATATATATTGCCGTTTAGGTAACCTGGACACCGGTTTCCTTTTTTTTTTTTCTTTCTTTCTTTCTTTCTTTTTTTCTTTGGTTTTTTTTTTGTTCCTCTCTTTGACGCACGGTTTTCACACCGTCGAGGTGAAAAATTAGAATCACCGACTGGCTCGACGGAACGGAGATTTCGCATTTTTTTTAAACAAGCGACGGTCTTGTTAAATTTAATGAACAAAATCTGGACAGACCGTGTTACATGGAAGATTATGAATGTAGAAAGAAGCGACGGTCACTAAGCTTGAAATAATCGATGCATCGTTTAATCGAGTTCAATAAAATGATCGAATACGACTCGATTTAGCTGGGAAAAATTAACCGATTAATCCATTATTTCGTAGTTTTTTTTTTTCTTTTTTTTTTTTTTGTCGAGGCGGCTGTTTTGAGTTCACTAGCTTTTATCCGCTTCACCGTCGAATATTACAGTTCGTTGTACACGTACTTTGACCGTGTAGGATTTGTATCTACGTTTTTTATCACCTCATTTTTCCAACCGCTAGTTAATACTGTTTACCTTTCAGAAAAAGAAGAAAAAAAAAAAAAAAAAACTAATCTCCATAACTTGGGTATACGAATGACGGTGATTTTTCTACGAAAATATGAAAAGTGATGCAGATTTTTTATTTTTTTTTTTTCTCTCTCTTAATTTTATCGCGCGTTGAAATTCGAAAGGATTGTTCAACGATACTTTATTATCATTGTACATGCATTTTCGAACGAACGTCGCGATTTTATTTCTGAAACACGAATAGATTAGGTCGACGGTTTTGTGTATTTATAGTTTTTCCAAAGCTGATCGATTTTATACGTTGGACAAAGTGCGGATATTCTAGCAAACTGCGAAAGAAGAGAAAAAGAAGAAAAAAAAAAAAAAAAAATTGAAAGACGAATTTCAATTCGAATCAAGTTCTCGACGTCTTTCAAATCAATGAACAAATATAAATGAATGTAAAAGTGATTTGTTCTGTTTGAAAAACGGTATAAAAAATGATGATTTTATGATACAAGAATTTTGAATTCTTGTACAAAAATTTATACTCAGATTCAGGCCAAAGATATGAAAAAAATGTGAATCGAGGTTTTTTTACCTTATACCGCGCTTTCTTTCCTTTCACACTGAAGTTTCCACGAAGTTGTATAAGATCGGTATCTTTTTTTAATTAATTAAAATCACGCCCGTCAAGTTTTACATCGAGTACTCAAGACTCTGATTTAATTCTACAAGCGACGAGGTGTTATTTCTTACGGATGAAAAACATCTCTCGCAGTTGCATACGATGCGAAAGAAAGTGCATAAATCTCATCTGAAATAATACACTGGAATATCATCATTCGATTCAAGTTCGACGATTCCCAGAGAAATATGCAAGAAAATGAAAAGAAATAAAAATTAAGCAAAAAACTTCGTATTCCTCTCCGTATATATATACATATATATATATGTATTGAATAAAAAAGAAAAATTCTCTTCACACGTGCCACTGATTAGCGAAGTAATAATATATTTCAACGCACGAATAATTTCAGATCCCACCTTGTGTTTGTAATCGGGGTTACAATGTTTCGTGTAACCGAGATTTCGTTCATTTGATATTACGGTTTGTACGGTACGTAATATTTTACACGTATAAGTATGTTTTCCTAATGTAGAAATTACCGGCTTATAATAAAGACGACGTTGAACGATTACACGTTACCACGTTTACTTATCGTTGTTAAGGACGAGGGTGTAAAGTTGAAAGGAAACAAGGTACGAAGATCATTTCTTCCCTTCTTCCTTCGCCCGATTCACACGATCAAAGCTGAATCACGAACTCGAGCAGCAAATTATTTTACGGTATTCATCGATACGGCGTATTCACGGATACTGGAAAAAATCTCACCTGTAAAGCGAATAATTTGCCCGAGTTTCGCGATTGCGATTTCTCGTCAGATTTTTATTTATTTTTTTTTTTATGAATTTAAAAAAAATTTATTCGATTTTTTTTTTTTTCTCTATTGCTTCTTTTACTCGCGTACGGTGGAAAGTGTTCTTTGTATTCAAACGCAAATCACGGTATTTTGTTGTATATTTTTTTAATTTATTCACCTATTCACCGATAAAGATTTACACAATAACGATTATTGAGCAATAATTTTTACTCCAAAGCCCTGCGTAGTTATACGTAGTTACCTCTGTTCGTAGGATTGAAGATGAAATTTCATACTAATACACCGAGACAAATTTCATTTGTTACAGTAACTAGAAAAATTGAGTAAAACAGGTATCGTTGAAAAAAACTGTTACTAGGTATTGATACAGAAATAAATAAAAGAAAGAATTTTCTTATTCGTGCCTCTTAACGATAAATTGCGAATTATTATTATTATTATTATTATTATTATTGTTATTATTATTTATTATTTATTCGAAACTAGCGCCTAAGAATACGCGAATAATTTCAATTATTAAAAAATAACGACAACAATGTCGGTAGTAATAACAATAAATGATAATTTTTTTTTTCTCTTCGGAGGCAGGAAACGACGTGTAGCAAAATTGTCGCCACGTGGATGTTATATCTTTGTAAATTATTTGCAAATTAGACCGAGAGAAGCGAAGTACCTTATACTGCAGAGAAATTACCTTGGGAACGAGACGCGCACGTGTCGTGACGGGGGATACACACCTTGGCTGCGGTGGATTCTAAAAATGTACGACAACGTCGAGAACCTGGGGTGGGAATGTAAAGAAAATAAATAAAAACGACAACAACAACGACAACAACAACAACAACAACAACAACAATAATGATAATCATCTTTCATATCGGTGTACGCGTAGATGATAAAATCGAGAACGTGCGGTAAAAAGGTGCGTATATGTATAACGGGAGTGTATATATGTAATAAGTATATAATAAATGTATGTATATGTATATATGTGTGTGTGTGTGTGCGTTTATACGCGCGTGCATAAATAGTACACAATGGGTAATTCAAGCTCCGGCATGTAGGTCGAGCGAATGAAGAGCCGTGCAGAAGCGTAGCGTTCATACGTAACGTACGTGCACGCATACATACATGCATATGTATCCTATAATGTACGTAGATGAGGGAGGGGATCAAACCCGGAGCTGATAGGTGACGGACTGCGAAAAAAGATCCGACGCATCTCGGGTGTGCGAATCGATTTTTTTGAAATTTTATTGAAATTATTTCATTTTACAACGTACAGCGCGAATTAATTGATGGATTGTTCGTTAAATCTTGCAAAGAAGAGAAAATATTCGATGTTATTTCGAGTAATTGGCGGTGAGAAATATTGAAACAATATTTAAGAATTTTGTATTTTTATAGTTGGATACTCGTGATCGTATGTATTTAGTATTGCAGGTGATGCGTTCGGAAGTTTTTTTTTATTGATTGAATCAATGAAATAAAATGTAATATAAATTTTGTATGTATGTATTATCGTGTAATATAATTGGGGGGGGGGGGGGGGGGGGATAAATTGTGGTGATAAACTTTTTGGAACATACGTCGTAGACGAAGGGATCAAAGATTCAATCAAATTTATCGAATATGACGAAAGAAATGTGCGTTGTTGGATTGAAAGTAAAAGGGGCAAAGACAAATTGTTGTTTTGATGAGTCAAAGGAACGGTTTTTTATGTAACGCTGTGTTTGATTTGTCGAGAGGAGAAATCCTTTCTCGAATCTACGAGTTTGCGATGTAATCTAATTCACTTGCCTTTTAAATATACATACGTAAAATTATTGTTGGTACGTACGCGAGGGTGGATCTTAATGGGGTTGTTTTTGAATTTTTAGGCTCTCAGGGGCTTGAACGCTTTCAAATCGATTAAAAAAAAATTTACCTGAAAATTCAAGCTCTCCGTATCAACTCTTAAAACAGTTCGATTCGCGATCGGAGTATCTTGTGGAGATAACACGGGAACAAACCTGTTCGCTCTTTGAAATTTTGTAAGTCGTTGACGAACGTACCGACAATAATGGAAAATACGTTGTAATATATTTTACGATACAGTCGTTCATTTCGTATCTATACTTGGCGGGATGATAATTTTATAAAAATTAAACTTTGAACGTTGTTTAACACACGAACGATTTCGTTTGCGAATTTTATGCGTCCGAGCTTTTTTGCTCTAGCGTTCGATTCGCTACAAAAATATCGACTCGCCATTATTGTCGGTATATTCGTCAACGACTTGTAAAATTTCAAATAGGGCAAAGTCTTTTCCTAAGATACTTCGATCACTAGGCATTGTAGGTATAAAAAATGTCCTCCGCCAATGCACGAATGGTCTTAATTTTTTAATATCGGCGTATCGAGTGGGTGTTCAGCTTTGCGTTAAATCCTCGACGTATCGGCCGAAGATTTATACCCTTTGAATCCTGTCTTTTTATCTACGGAAACGCGGTGATTAATACGCGATGTGTCACGCATGACGGATTTAATAAGCCGGTCAGCTATTTTTTGTTTTTCCCCCGAAAATTAAGGTTCAACTATACTTTGGGTGGGGAGATAGAAAGGAAAAACAAAATTATCGTTGCTTGTTGTTTCCGACAGATTTTACCTTTCATCACTTCTGGTGATATGAGAGAAGTATCGGTTTTGGTCGAAAATAAATTTGTCTAATTTAAACGAATCTCTACGCTTTCAAACCTCTTGAATCCGACAAACAGGTTTTTGAATAAAATTTCGGTTCGAATATCTGTTCGACAAAATCTCGCGATGATCTCGGAATACGGCCCGATAAAAATATTTTAAACTAACAGGATTTTACAAAGAAACGACGAGCATGAAAAATTGCCATGCCACGTTCAATTTGAACTTTCGATTCTACCGGAAGTAAATCTATTTTCAATGTTCTACCGACAAACGCATTTTCCTCTCCTTGTTACTTTTTTTTGAATAAACGATCATGATTTCCTAGTTTACGTTAATGTTTTTTTTTTTTTAATTCTAACATGCCGTTTTTTAGAAATTTGTGAAAACAAGTATGACGAACAAAGTGTTTTTGTTTTTGGCACGTTTTGCATTACGTTGTATATGACGTGGGTACGGGTTCGTTGTTTTTTCCTTTTTTTTTTCTCTTCTTTCTTTTTTTGTACAATCAAACCCGTGTAAATTTTACAGGAGAAAAGGCTAATTATTATATCCTTTGCAAGATTTTCTAAACGACGCGAATACTCGTTTGTCTTTGATATCGGAATTAATTTACTCTGAAAAGCGAAGCTCAGTCCCGATTGTTTACTGCTTTATTGTTAGGGATTTGATCGTGATTTTAATCAACGGTATAATTTGTGTATAAGAAAATCCGTCACCGAAATTGGGATGTGATAATAAATAGTTCAGGTTGTTGGGACAACGGCTTCGAAAGACGGATCGACAAGTAGATTGGTTTATATTTTACAGCTTAAATTTTCCATTCGAAATTGCCTCGATTTTAACTTTGCGCAGCACCGCACGAACGTCGAAGTCGCTTTTGCACCCGGGTACTTCCAATTCGTCTTCTTCTTATCTATTTGGCAGTTTTATAGAACAACATTTGTGGCATAGATAATAGAATCACGGGAATTTGTTTTATAAGAAACGGCTTTATAATCAGAAATTTCAGGGGCGATTTCGTGTTTGATGTTTTTTTCACACGGTGCCGATGTGTTTGGGAGTTGTCAGTGAAAAATCTATTTACGAACAACTTTTTTGTTACGATTTTTATCAGGATTTCGATGGAGATTCTCTGCGATGGTTTAAAACAAGTTGAACATATCAGAATTGAATAGAAAAATATCAGAGTTGCGTCGTCTTGAATACTCGAATTGTATAACCTTTTTTTCAAATCGTTGATATCTCGGTTAGCGGTGTTCTAATTTTTTTCATTCCTATTTATCATCGAAATGGTGAGGAAGAAGAAGGGGCGTGATTGAAATTCTGATTTTTTTGCTGGCGAAACTTGGAAGTTAAGAAATCAAACTTTTTCTCGAAACGTCAAAGTTTCGAACGGTCCGAAACCGGACGCTCAAAGTTTCAAAAGGACAAAATGCCAAAAAGGCGTAACTCCGACGAGTTAAAGCTTCGAAAGTTCGAGAAAGAGGAAATTTTTTAATCTGAAACGTCGAAATTCCGAATGATCGAAGATTTTCAGTTCCGTGGATTTCTGGCTCGGTGATATTTCACCGGTTTGATTTTTCTTTATTTTCGATTTACGATATTTTTACGTTCGGAATCCTGGTTATTCTGAATTTGGATTTTTTTTGATTTCTTACACCCACTCATTGAGTAAACTACGCCGTCTAAGTATATTTTAATTTCTGGAATTTTACACTATCGAAACTTTACTTTTCGAAACGTTGTCGTTTCTTAAAAGTTTGATTTCCTTGCATCAAGTTTCGCCAACCAAATAAATCGGTATCGGGCACTTTCGGACATTTTGAAATACGTAACTTCAAACCCCGCTCGAAGAAGAAGAAGAATGAGACGGATGGCGGATCATCGAAACCGTCGACGCGTTGCCCATAATCCATTGTTCGGCTAGTTTGGAAACCTGATGAAGCATTGTTACGAAAATAGAGGCATAAAGAGAAAAGTGGCATTCTCGTATAGCTCGGAAGACTTTGATATGCAATATCGAGTATCAATGGATTCTTTGTACCACCGTTACTTGCGTCTCAGCCATCGATGACGTATTTCTGATTCCATTTTTTTTTTTGTTTTTTTTTTTTGGGGTTTTTTTTTCTCACCACCCGCAACCCACGTTTCATTCGGTTTATTGCGTATAAAAGAAGCCGCCCGGCACATGCCTGTTCACTTTGTCTCCCGACAACTCAGCCAAGGAGCATCATCAGGATGGCGATGAACATTTTTTCGGTAAGTTCGCCACTCTTCGCTAATTCGCACAACGACGTACTTACCCGTATACGTAACCGGAAACCGGTGATCCGGATCTTCGTCTCACATCCGAAATCTCAAACCGAAATCACATCAGGTTCCCGCCCTGCTTGTTCTCGCTATGGGAGTGGCCACCTTTGACCCTTTGGTCAACATGGCGAGCATGCCGGATGACGAGTTGGAGGAAATGCGGGAGGCGAGCTTGTTTCCGGCTCGTCGTATTCGGGTCCCTTCTTGCAAGTGCGAGTCCGACCCCGACTACATGAACCTTGGAGAACACAGCCATCCCCGTATTCTCGTTAACAACACTTGCCGAAGAAAATTGTGCGCCGATCGGTTCAACCAGTGCGAGGAGCTCTACTACACCATCAATGTTAGTCGGAATACGGTTTGGAAAGGATTCGTTTGATTTGCCGTCTTACGTGGTCGGAGAAGTGTTGTACATTTTTAACAATTTTTTTTTTCTTCTTTTAAATAAGATTTTAACCTTTTTTTTTTATATGGATCGAGGGAAAAAATTCATCGATTTCAATTCGTGAGACGTGAGATTTGTAGGCGCGTGATTTGTCGAAGAGATTTTCACGGACTTCGTGTGTTTTCTGTGTGTTACCGATTTTATGGTTTTTGCGATTTGTCCGGGGAATCGATTATCGAAGTACTATTTAAATATCGATGAGTTTTTTTTTTTTTTTTTTTGTTTTGTTTCTTTCTTCTCTTGTCCGTACATCGATCGAACGATGAACAATTTTTTCTTTCGCAGTATTTATTGAGAAAAAATTGTCTTTGAACTCGGTATTCGCAGGTTACGGTGTTCAGAGATATCGAGGATCTCCCGGGCCAGAATTCACGCTCAAAATCTATTCGATGCCCGAAGGTGTGGCACCACGAAGAAATGAAATTGTCCGCCGCCTGCGTACCTGTTCAAGTATGGACGCAATCTAAGGATAAACGGATTATCGAACGATATTAAATGTACACTATTTAATTTATGAAAATTGGAACTTGACCCGTTAACAAATGTAGGCAACTACTCTGTGTGCTTGAAAATTTTTTCCACTCCACTCCTTTTATTTTTAACGGGCTTCAAGCGATTCTTGTCGAATCTTCGTCGTGAAAGCGTAAAATCGATATATTGTTGTTGTTATCATTATTTTATACCGTACATTGCCGTATCTGTACAACTATCAGGATCGGAGTCGAGTATTTTCACGGTTAGAATATCAGTAATATATTTTTGCCTTGAAAAGAAATTTTCTTTTTTGCTATCGCATCCGCGCAACACGTTTGTATTAGAAATTTGAATAATATTGTAGCAAAAAAAGAAATAAAAATAAAAAATAAAAAATATCCCAAAGTTATCCAATGTCAGCCGGAAAAATGTCCGCGCGGTTTTGAAAGGAAGAGACGGGACGTATCCTTAATTCGATCGCGGGAGTAAACTAATAATATTCAAGTATCTGGAACTTGATATTTCTAGAGATTTATTTTCCCTAGAAAGTTTTTCGCCGTCGCGACTCGCCTTGACTTGATTGAGGCTTAGATAAGTTTTCGCCTGTGGTAACCTTTTCCCTTTCCTTTTCTTTTTCTTATTTTTTTCTTCTCTTGCCCCCCCCCCCCCCCCCCCCGCCACCCTTCCCATCTTTCCCATCTCACCTCGTCACTGCGCCGAATCGGATTACAGGATCAACCGCGATTTTAGCTCCTCTCTCTGTATCGTTTCGTCACTCTGCAACTGCCAATTTGTAACGTATTGGAAAGAAGGACCAAGTTGCTGTATTTTTTTCATTTATTTATTAATTTTTTTTCTTTATACGTTATCGTATACAGGTGATGTAGTTGAAAGCACGCCCAGATTTAAGATATATTATACGCCGAACGACAATTTATTTAATTTGCAACCACGTTTAAAAAAAGAAGAAAAAAAAAAAAGATCGCGATGGTTTTCAATTTCTGCACTGCGAGTATATTTTCTTGATTCAACGAGATTCCGGGATATGGTGAAAATTACTTGATGCACGAGTATGTTGAAAGATGGTGGATTATTTTTAGATGAACTCCACCTGCGTCGAGTTTTTCTTCATTGCTGCGAAGACTTTTCTTCCCGGCAAAACCAATCGCAATATTTTTTTTCTGTTTCTTGTGTACATTCGTTGCGATTTCGGAGACATCGGAAATAAGGGGAAATTTTTTTCCTCTCTTGCAAAATTGTGTACCTACAGGGTCGGTCCCATTTTAACTCAAAGTTGTTGGGTATCGACGGGATGACCCAACTATGATCTTTAATTTGACATTGATCTTAGTTTTTAAGGTTATCCGTAGAAAAACTTGTGTTTTTCAAATGAAAACCACTATTTTTAACCTCGGGTTAATTTGAAGGTCAGGTTCGCAATTTTTTTTTTTAGTCACTCAGCTGCGTAAGTTAAAATTTGACACCCTGTACGATAAGCTGTGAGAAATTCTTGGCAAATACTGTAATAAACATTAATTCAATCCAGAAGCTAGATTTTTTTCTATAGTTTAATTAACCGGTTTCCCATATTTCAAGTCCACTTGCTGTTTCAGTGAGAATTTCCACTTCGAAAGGTTAAATTCTTGTTTTGCCTATTTTAATACTAAAATTTGTTGGTTTTTTGGCTTCGCGATTAGCGGTGTTGATTTAAGGGTGAAAGAAAAAACGCGAACCAGCTGTCTCTGTATTATATTTATTATATATATATATATAACGGAGAATCAATGACGAAATTTGGAATAAGGTTCGGATGAAATATGATACACGTTAAGTTGGAGGTGAAAAGAAAAGAGAGCGTAACAATTTTATAACGGTAAGAAATAATCTTGTTGTTGTTAGCCTTTGGCACCCGAAACTCGTTAATTTCTGCTACGTAAAACGATTGAATTGAATCGTCCAATTTGCTCGATCAAGGGAAAAGAAAAGCTTCTTCTCTTATCCTCTTGAAGACGAAAAAATATTTGAAAAATATCAAAAAATTTTAACGCCGTTGCAAATTTTTTATGTAAAAGCCTTTGTGTATAAAAGTACGTATATATTAGACTATATTAAAAAAATCGTCTATTTATTTGAAAATTCAAGTTGAAAATATTGTTCGAAGTGACGTAAAGAAGATGCTGTCCAAGTTTCAGCTGTTAATATCAATTAGTTATTCAAGGTCCTTTGGTTGTCCTTTGATCTTGAATAACTTTTGAAAGAGTAGATTTATCGTAAAACGATAAGAGACATATTTTTTTTTTTTTTGTAGAGCTTTCGATTCCTAGCGAAAACACGTTTTGTTGTCGTCGTTACGCCGATGCGTCGACGAGTTGAAAAATTTCAAATTGTGGGAAAAGAAAAATTTACCCATGTTGTTCGTATAAGTGGGAAATAGAAAATCTCCGCGCTTATAAAATATACAGACTTCTTTTCATCGATCAAGTTTTATTGCTAAGTTGCAAGTGGGCACAAGACGCAGGGCTCAACTTCTCAATAAAGACTTTCCGAGCCTGAGTGCATTTGTAATTGATTTTTACCGTCTCCCGTATATATAACCTACCTTCCATTTCATTTCCAGCTTTCCTCGCAACTGATCCTTAATCAGAGATGTTTTACGATGTTGAATTCTTTCTCTTTATGGGATTTTCTACCTGGTTAACACTAATTGCGAATTGTCCTCCTGTTCTATCTCGACAACTTTCAAATTACAAGCTATGTACGCATATAGTATATACAGTATATATATATCAGGGTGTATGTATATGTATAGGTATAATAGTACACGTATATACGATGTAATGACATATCTGTGTTACGGTTTGATAGGTTTTTCCGTTCTTTATTCTTTAATCAACAAAACAAAACTGGAAATTTATTGAATCTTGAAAGAAGAGGAAAAAGATAGCTTTTTATGGTAAATAAAATCATTCGTATCCTCATCCGATGTGACGGACATGTTATACAAAGAATTGGAATTCAGGAAAAACCGATGAAATTCACATATACAATAAATATATTATACACAGTACTGATGTAATAAAAATACGATTTAATTCCCAATTTTTGATAAGAAGGAAATTCTATGGAAGAATTGTTGATTTTTTTTTTTTGTCTTATTTCTTTCGGTGAATTATATCACAGTTTTATTGCTGTAGTAATTTTTCGGTTCTTCGTGCTTCGGGGTTCGTCTAAAAAATGAAGAAACACGTTGCCAGGCTGCCAAAATTTTGTTTAAACCGAAATGATGAGTCTTTTTCACTGATACGTTACCGGAATTTGACTCACGCAAAGAATTTCAATACGAGACTATAAGAATCGAATGCAAGCATCTTTTTATCACGGTTTTAAATCGGCTATAAACGCAGACTTGATCACCAATAGTTTGGAATTTCAAAATTGATGGATCGAAATTGATACTGATTGTAGTGACATTTTTAATTTTACAATCTTTCGGATGGATTTTTAATCAGCGATCCCAAAAAGTTCACGAAATGAGATCAAGAATAGAATCACCATTTCGAATGTATGAATCTTGGACTCAGATTCGTAATAAGAAGAAAGCACCGAATTTGCAGAGCTTTTTGCACATGTTTTCAATTGAAATTGCGCATGTAAAAAAAAATTTTTGCAACATCCCAATATTTCCATTTGGAAATCACGTTTACGACGATGAAATCTCGTATTTGTTTGGTTTTTTGCTTCGTCTATTTTTTTTTTTTTTTTTTTTATTTTCCAAACGAAAAAACCGAAATTTCTAACAACTTTTCTGAATTTCGATTAATTTCCCGACGAGCCGAAATTTTTGAATTTCGAAATTGCGCCGAAAAAATTGGAGCAAATTTGAAAAAAATCATTTCTCGGATCTTTTGGATATCGAATTTTGGGCAAATGTGGTGACCCGGGTTCGAAAACGTGAAACCGGTTGACTCGAAACCGCGTGGCGAGTCTCAAGAGTTGATTTCGAATAGCGCAAAGACCGCAAACGAGGAATCCTGTCGCCTGGGACGTGTCGAGAACGGGGGTTTACGGTAGGTTTGCAAACTTGCGTACCTCTGCCTACTACCTTAATGGATTCCCCTGTCCGGAGTTGGCCGAGACTCGACACGTCCTTGTTATTATCGATGGAAAACGATATAGACGCGTAATACACATCCAATGACCGCGTCGTGTACCATACGCGTGGTTACGGGGTGTCGATTTAAGGATGAACTCGCCACCCCCGTACCGTCTCGATCAAAACTTACAACGAGATGCTTGCTGTATTTTCTTGCAACCGTTGCGAAAATTTAACGCTCGTGCAAGGATAAAACGACGTTGAAGCCTTGTTTAAATAAAAAAGTAAGCTGAACCGAAGAAACCGATTTTGCGTTGCAATTATCAAAAAAGGATCGACGACAGCGCAAAATGGTTGAGCGTACCTCGTTTTTTCCAATTCCAACAATATTCGAACAGTTTTTTTTTCAACGATACCTGTTTTACTCAATTTTTCTAGTTACTGTAAGAAATGAAATTTTTCTCAGTGTAGAAATGGAGAAAAATAAAATAGATCTAAATAAGTCTCAGCAATTTTATTCGCGCCAATGATCACGCGGTGAACACCAATTTAGCTATTTTCTACCAGGCGTGTAGGCAGGGGGATAGAAATGTTGACAACGTTTTAACGAAAGTTTTGGTAATTGACACAGCTCGATCATTTTTCAAAAAAGATGTGTAATTTAATTTTTTTTTTTTGCTGACAAAGCATCCTTGCGCCGTGGCCAATGTTTCGTAAAGAAACGAATGATTGAAAAACAAATGTCACTTGCGAGCTTTTCTCACATTTCACTTCAAATTTTCAGCGATGTTGTCCACGCCAATGACAATGAACGCAAATAAGATACGAACAATTAGAGAAAAGTTACTTCAATCGTAGATCGGTCAAAAAAAGAAGTGCTCATTTTTTTCAACAACTTTTCTTTCTCACCTCCGGACGTTACGTATATGCGCGAAGGCAAAAGTTATCGATGAGGTAAAATAAGAAAAAAATGGTACCTGGTTACCTTTTTTTTTTTTAATCAAACTGGTTTCCCTGGTTTCCTAACTTTTGATCAAGACGATACCACCGCCCATTTATCCTCAAGTCTCTGGTTAATCGCGCAAGCATCTTACACTCACTTCGGCCGATCGTGCGTTACACATCCCCCGGAACGCGGTTGCGGCACGGGATCAAGTTTGATCTAGACTTCGTGTACCGACCAACGCCTTGAGTGCTTTCAAAAATACGGCCACGATTTTCATCGAATATTATCACCTATGATCTCAAAATCTCACCCTAACGATGATTGATTGTTCCCGTGGAAATCGATGAGGTGTGAAAGAAAAAAAAAAAAAAAAACAAGAAACGTTTCTCGAACTCACTTAAAGCTGCGTCAAGTTGATTCAAGGGTAGGCTTTAATTGCAAAGTTTTAGGAAAGAATTCAGAAAATCGTAGAGTGAAAGAAAAATTTCATTGTTTTCGATGATCTTCACAGACAGATCAATAATTTCTTGGGTTCAAATCGGTCCGAAAGAATTGATCCAACAAATTCGTACCAACAATGAGAAGATCATTGCGCAATAATCGATTTGTTAAATATTTTATATTCGTATTTATTAGTTAGAAAAAGTAATCAGTATAGACGAATACGTTGGATAACTAATGACCCGAAAATATTCATTGAAAAAAATGTTATCCTTTTCTTTATACATTTTACCGTACACTTTTTTTTTATCCTCCCCAAAGAATGTTGAAAATCGATTTAAAAACTTTGAGAAAATATAATCACGCATACTTGTAAGGTTTACTATCGAACCGTTATCATCACGATGAAAAGTTTCGGAAAATTGATGGATGGCCGCTAGAAAAATATGTATTTATACACTGTGAAACTTGAGCGCAATTACGAATTTTATCCTTTTTTTTTTTTTGTTTCTTACAGTTTTAAAAGATATTACTCAGGGGAGAAAAAAATAACAGAGTGAAATTCAACGTCGTTTGAAGTGTTTGTCGATTCGTAAAGTTACTCGAATCAACTTCCCGCAACTTTAACCGATCCGAGATGTCTAACACGGTTTATAATTCACGCTCACCCCAAATTTTGATATTCATCTTAAAATTCGACGGGGATTCAAGGGGAAAACTCGACGAGCTCGAGACTGCTGGCTAATAGAATACGAACCGCGAAATTTCAGACACGCGATCAATCGACTGTGACAAACGAGATCGGAGAAGATTGCTCGATTCTTCAATTTCTGCGTAATCTGCCACAGCCAATAATATTACACCTAACGTGAAAAATGAAAGATCGGAATTTATGTGGCGATGATTGTTCGGCGCGTAGCTAAGAAAAATTTAACATCTTAAACGATTCAACCCCTTTGAGACGCAACTTTCGTAACGAGATAGTGTTTAAATTTCAATAATCGAAGATGGCGAAGCCGATATGCCGGAGGAGATTTTAAAATTTTTTATCAAACACGGTGAAAAAACTGTATGCAGGGATTTTTGGGGTCGCTGATTGGTTTCGCCGTACCGGATTTTCAAAATCTGATCTCAGATTCGTAATCAGCGATTCCAAAAATACCTGGACAGAGTTTTACTCTCCGGATTCGTTCGAATTTGACATTTTTTTCAAACCGTACAGGATCCGCCGTGTCGAATTATTGAAACGAAAATGAAAATGTATACTGAATGGGTGGTAAGAATTTTTACCACTACGACTGAAAGGGTTAATTCGCCGGAGCGAAATTCAGCCGCGATGAATAAAACCGCGAAAATACTTAGTCGGCACGTTCATCTACTCAGCTTTTTCGCTGAAAGTCGATCTTGCACACACACATACGTACAGTTTGGCATTAGCGAGTGCCGGGATATCACTCGATTTGACCGAGTCATTTTAACGGCACGGCATTAGCGATGAAAGGTGATCGTGAGTCTGGGTTATATCTTTGAGGTCTCTGGGTAATGACCGACGATTCCCTCGGTGAATCTTGTTCGTTAGTCTCTTCTGACGTCAGTTTTTACGCTTTTTCTTTTTCTTTTCTCTTTTTTCACATTAATTTTTCTTACCTACACGCATGTATATACGTAGTCTACACATGTCGCCGTACAATTCGAAGCCTCGGACCCAATTGAGGTTGGGCAGGCGGGTCCTTCGGGAAAGAAAAAATAAATAAATAAAAAATCAAAAAAATGAAAAAACCAAAAATTTGAAACAAAACACTGGGTATCATTTAGTCACCGCTGTGATGGAATAACCTGTACAACCTCATTTACGATTTTTTATTTTTCACCGAAAAAAGGATAAATTTTAGCGAATACTCGAGAATATGGATTTTTTTTTTTTTTTTTTTTCCACCATCTGAAACTGATTTGACATTTTCGACCGTGAATTGTTTTTTTTTTTTTCAAACCCCGTACGAGGACCACCCTTAACGTACGTCGTACGCACGGTGTCTGAATGCAGAGGAAAAATATAGGTCGAAAACGGTCGTGCGGAATGTGGGATTCGTATGCAGCTGTGTAACGGAATACTCTTGAATCATACATACATATCTTGGAAACATATCCCGTGACGTGTTTGTTTTTTTTATTTTTATGCAACGCCTCGCTTTATAACGGAGCTTATGGAAAAAAAAAATATTGAGTTACCGACGGGCGAAATATTTTCAAGATGAAAAGAAACCGATACAACTTTCCGCTTACGCGATTATTATTATTATTATTATTGTTGTTGTTGTCGGTGCTTTTCTTTCTTTTTTTTTTCTTTTTTTTTTCTTTTTTGTCACGCGCACGGTTGTAACGCCGATTTTTGATAAACAGCTAAGCGGACTCGGAAAGTTTATAAACCGTCACACGACGACGACTCTTGTGACAATAATTTATAAATACTCAATCGAGTGGATGGCCTGTAATGATCGCATATCATTGCCTGCCAGTCGTTTCGCGTGTGTTATGATTATTATTTTTATGTCGGTGTAAAGCGATTTTCTCGCAATCGACTTAACACACGCGCTGCGATGCATCTAATCGTCGTGTAAACTGACGACTCGAGTTGAAAAACGAGGTGCAAGTGGAGCCGGATTGTATAATACGGATGCACGGTATTGTTAATATTCTGTTTATTTGCCAAGGTCGCAGTGATGCGAATTTATGAAGGAAAATCACACGGGATTCGAGCAATCTACAGCTGATGCGTAATTATGTTATACGATACTTTACGATGCGGATTTTTGAAGTGAGTTTTCGAATTCGGTTTTTTACGTAACACTGGGTCGATGACACGTTGTAACAAGGAAGGTGATTGATAATTTCTAAATACCCATTTACCGTAATTGTAAAATCATGCTTGTTTTTATTCGATCGCTTGTTTTTCCGAATTCAGGGTGTTTTTTTTTTTTTTATTTGCTATAAATAACAGTCAATCGGTTACAATTAATAACAAAACATCTGGAATCAAAAAAGGTAGGTCAAAACGACGAATATTCAATTTTACTCATAGTAGCTGTAATAGAAGAATTATACCCGATCGAATCAAAATAAATATGATTCTATAATTAGGACAGATTGGTATTTCGAAATTGGCAAGGACTTTTCTTGTCACAAAATTTTGCTGACCGATCTACTGTAATATTATACCTAACCTCGTGTTTTTGTTACTGAAAACTGTGCTTTTTGGGAAAAACTAAAAAAAAAAAAAAAAAAAACAATCGTATCAGAATAAAACTATTCTTATGTAAAATATTCTAATATCAATGCTGTTGTACTAAACTTTGTTTATAACGCAATCGGTTGAAAGTTTTCATGCTACGCACAAAAAGTGACTGTTTCTTGATGCGGAAAAAATACACCAATTAACGCTAAAGCACAAATATTTTTTTAATAACAATATCGATTTGTAGTTTAGTGAAAAATATTTATAAAATTAAGATCGAAGACGTTTAGTAGAGCTGTGAATTTTATTTCTGTAATACAGTTATCGCGGATTATCACGCGCACGAAGAAAATTGAAACTCGTGCAACAAATTCGAAAAAGGAATAAAATAATTAGCTACGTTTTATCGATGCTCAACAGTCGGAAGAGATTTCAAGTTTTTATTGTCCGTAGAAAAATTACCAAAAATATTTTGTTACTAAGCTCTCATTTTGTCCGGCAGTATATGTATAAGTAGATTCTCTATAAATGAAACGTGTAATATAATTTTTCTATAAAGTTAATATTTTCCTTAATCAAGCATGAGTTTATTTTGTGTAATTAAAATATAGCGGTTTTGTATTTCACCTGCGTTTAACGGTGAACTAACCAGTTGAGGAAAAAAATTAAATCCCTTGGGCGATTTGATCTATGAGGTTGAATTTCGTATCGTTAATGAATAACGATGGATTTTTAGTGGAAAAAAAAAAAACAAAAACATCAAGTATTCCACAACTTTGGAATTACGTTAAAGTCGGTAAATCGTAATAAAGTGAAAGATGTTCGCACTTTCAAAATTCATTTCCGTCCAAATCATTCCAAAGTTGAGAAACAGTGATTTGTGTTCAATTTTTCGTTATATTGACGTCAGAATTCCCGAAGAATTGTAAATTCGATTATTTCAAGGGTTAACATCACTGTAAAAACTTTCTTGAGAGTTGTTTTTTTTTTTTTTTTTTATTTTTCTGGACGGAAGAAAAGGTAACGAGATAATAATATTTTAAGGAAATTATTGGGCATGTATTTAAATATAATACAAAAAATTACTCACAACAAATATTCAATAATTCAAGGGGATTTTCGACAAATCAATTTAAAAATTATTTATTATCCAACGATTGCCATTTTTTTCTGTTAAAAATTTAACCTCTTTTATTGAGATACTCACCAGTCACACAAAAATCAATATCTTTAAAGTTCCCTACGTGTTTCTCTATGGCTATAAACATTTAGATTGAATGATTTTTTTTTTCTTCCACATTCAAACTTACATCAGTCAAACTACGTGAAATTTGAACGAAGAGTTTGAAAGAAAAAGAAAGAACTTTGTTCGTTCATTCGGTGAACAATAAATAAATAAATCTAACCTCAGGTACGAAAATATGCGTTCGCGTCTGAGATTTTTAATATCGAGTCCAATGTCCAAATTGAAAATGGCGGATGCCATGATCATAATCGTCAAGACGCTAGGAACAGGTGTTATTTGCGGCGTTTGTAATCCATTTGCTTGCCCTGAATTTAGCCGGATAATAGATCGTACATCCGGTTTTGATAGGACTTATCTCTCCCGGCCAATTGATTGCCCTCGCCAAAAAGCTTTACAGGCACTATCTGACCGCGTATAAGCACTTCTCGTATGTTTACCAAACCCCTTCGCTTTAATCCCGCGGTTGAAAAGCACTTGTCGATGGTTAATACCGAGTCTTGCGTCAATTGATTGCTCGGCCCTCTCCCAGCTGTGCGCATGAAAACCTGGAAAATCGGAAAAACTTGGGGAATTTCGAAAATGAGATTGAAATTCTCAGTCTGTCGAAGAAATGAATTCGTTCTTAAAAAAAAGTACCGTCGATATTAGGAGAAGAAAAAAAAAAAATGAGGAAGAAGAAAGAAAGAGAAAAAAAAAAGTAAGATTGCACTCAAAATTTTGTTTCTTCGCACCACTTCATACATTCCATGTATGTCACTTTTTTTCTTTTTCTTTTTTTTTACTTTAATGATAATCGCAGGCTATTGTTTGCAAATAAAAGGTTACTGAAAAAATCAGGGAACTTCAGATTCCAAAAAGCGTAGGAACCGTGTTAAATATGGCGCTCAGTTTTTTCTCTTTTTCCCCGGTTTTATCGTCGATACATAATTGCGGTCACGTGGCGGGTGTAATTATCAGAGTAACGATTTAACTGAATTTTATTGTTGGTTGAACTTGGCTCTGTTTTTCTCATAAATTCTATATAATCGATTTTCGATACGTTGTATAAAGAAAAATTAAATTTTTCTCTTCATACGTTTAGTGCGGCTGTGCTCGAAATTCCTCTTATATTACTGATTTTATCTGATCGTTGATGCTGAACGTTGTTTGAAACGGGAAAAAAAAACCGATGCGCAGGAAAAAAAAAAGAACAAACATCATTGATAATCGATGAAAAATTCTATTCATATTATTCGCGCATTTCAAACGAAGAATACTTTCATTTTGCTTTGTGCTTTTCAAAACTCTTGCAAACTTTTTGTTCATTTTTAGGGTCGTTGTTTGACCGTGTGAACAATTAAAGAGAAGGAAGAAATACCAACTGAGAATAAATAAATCGGATACAAGTGTGCTTAGAATAAAAAAATTTAAAAATACAAAAATAATCTCACAATTATCAATTTTTGTTTTCGTATGAAAGTACTTACACGACGAATCACGCAATCGCAATTTTTATCGCAATTTTTCGACCCAGCTTATCTGAAGTACGATTTAAAGACTTGGAAAAAAAAAGCTGTAAAAATTTAGAAAAGACTTGTAAAATATAAGAAAATTTTTGAAACCCATTAGAAGAGCTTTTATGTTTATTCTTGTTTCAAAAATGAAGTCCGAGAATAATAATTTTTTTTTTTTTTTCTTCAAATCTTTCTTATTTATCTTTTGAAGTTGTGACATTTCCATCTTCTAATACGTGTTAAAAACTTTGTTACATTTTATAAGAGTGTTTAAATTATGGCTCGGATACGCTGGGTCGAAATATTGAGTAAAAAAATTGCGATAGCGTTTTTCGTCGCGTACTTTGATAGAAAAAAATATTATAAAGCCAATTCGAAACATCGACTCAGAATCTTGATTGACGCGTCATGGAATGCCTCGTGTATTATATATATACACGTAAATTTGTGTGTTTACAAGTAAAATAAGGTAAAACCAAGGAGAAAAAAATGACAGAAACATCATTGATCGACTATAATCCGATCGGTAGCTTTTGTACAGGGAAATAAAATGTGAGGAATAAGAAGGAAAAAAAGAAACGGGAAAAAAAAAATGTTCCATTTTAACGGCAGGCCAACTCGACTGCCTCTCGTCCTCGTTCTCAATCAGCCGTCTCATCATCGTCCGTCTTCTCAAAAGACGGAGCAACACGTCGAACGCCTGACGGAAAAGGGTCTGCTGCGGGTTGCAGCCCAACCCGATAATCGATATCCTTCCTTTCACAAATAATATTGTGGGAAAAGTCGGCCTCCTAATTCCAATTCAATTCATACCTCTGTCGACTTTCATCCTTGTCACTTTTCTCTTAACGCAAATTTTATTGTACACTTTAAAAAAAATTTAAACATCCATTTAAAGTAAAATTTACGCTTCACAAAAAAAAAAAAAAAAAAAAAGACTCATGCACATTTTTTTTTATGAGACCGGTAGCTACGCTGTAATATTCAAAAAAGGTCAAATTATAGGTAACTCAACTTTTGACAGGCTGTAACTTTGACACAGTTAGTTTTGCGAAATTTTGACAAGAGACCTTTTCTTGTAGAGCATTCAATTTCCTGCAAAATTTTTTTTTACGACGCTTCGTTAGCTAGTTATAAAAAACTAGAAGAAGCAAACAACATTTATCCTACGTTATTCTTATGGAAAATCGAAAAGTGTGATATTAAGCTTTTCTCGCTCCTGAAATTTTTCCCACCGTAAATTTAGTTGGCAGCACTGTCAGACTCCATGCAAAATTCGATGCTGCGCTTCGAAATTCATGAAAGCTTCGTTTTTCGGGGTGTTATATTATTGTTATTCTTACATACAGTGGTGAGGTGGTAAAACATGACCATTCAGGAGAAAAAGCTTCGAACGGAGATTTGAATCAATGGAAAGAGTTGGTAAATATTAGCATAAACGCAAGTTTGTCGTTATCTTCGGGGCAGAGAAATCGATCCTTTGATATTACAACCGTACGTTGAAGTTTTCCTTCAAGTCGTACGAGCAAAAACATTTCACAGAGTGGCGGAATTCTTAAATTATTCACAGGGGTGAAATTTTTATCGAAGAATAATTTCTTTCTTCTGCGTTTTCTTTTTTTTGTTTTCAACAGTCGCGTAGATAAATAAAAGCACAACGGTAGTTTTACTCTCTGCGAACGCGGTAGTAAACGAGATCGAGAGAAGCCTAAGCGAGGGCAGTAAATGGACTAGCGGTGCACTCAGCTTCCGTTAACGAAATCAACCCGTACCAAAGCTCGACGAAAAGCTCAAGCTTGCAGAGCCTCGGCGTTGTTCGTGGACGGTGCATGGCTTTACTTTTTCAGTCATACTTATTTTACAGCTATTTTTTTTCTTTTTTTTTTCGTACGTTCAGAGAACTTTTCAACATTTTTCTTTGTGGATTTTTGCTATTTTTTTATTGCTTACTAAAATAGGTTTTCAATGTTCGAGAGTTATCGTTGCGATTCAATGTGAATTATTATTGTTAGAAACAAGTTGATCGAAAAAAAATCGTGAAAATCGAAGGAATAATTCATTTCCGAGAAAGTTGCTCCTCTGCACGTAAACTTGTTGTACATAAATTACAAGTTTTTGGAGTCGCTGATTACGGATCTGAAATTCGATTTTGACTTGAAATTTTGACGCAATCTTTAAAACTACTTTATCGTTTCGATATTGCGGCTACATTTTTTGAATTTAGATATCAAAATTTGTTTATACATTTTTTTTTTCAACAATTTTTTGTTCACAATCGTATAGTATTAATAAGAAAAAGAAAACGTTACACATTTGGGTTACAAACTCGTACCCGAAACGGTGTTTTTAATAAATTAAAAAAAGTAAAATAATTTTTTATCCGTCACAAGTTGGACAAGACAAGAGTTTCAGAGTCGTTCGGTACTTATATCCGCGATGCCGCCATTTTGTTTTTAATTTCAATGAAAAAAAAATTCTAAAACATTGTTGAAACTATAAATAATAAAGTCGATAAACTAAAATTGCTTTCAGAGTTTTCCTTTCAATAAAAGTAAAAATCCTGACAATAGGTATGAATTTAGACCCTTCAATCCGTATCCCCCCCCCGATCGTGGCGCGACTCACCAACGGGGTGTTAACATTTTCGCCAAACGACTCGCAGCAGGCATACATTATCGATCGAGCGCAGCTCGAGTTCCGAGTTAATCGACGGAGCCAGCGGCACGTTACGAGGTAAGCTCACCGACTGAAAGCACGTCGTGTCGCAGCCAGTAAGACTGTTTCCTGATTCATCCGGTCGGTAAGGTAGCGTCTGTAACAATAACAAAAGCCGAGAGTGCGATCGCGTGTAATGTGACATCTCGTCAGAACGTTTTGTGAATTCAGTGAACTGGCCGGATGCGGATTATAGTTTACGACGTCGTTAAAGTTGACGAAAGACGGGCGGAAGAATCGAGGTGAGATAACGGCGGAGGGTGAGTCGCAAGCTTCGTATTTATGCGTTGTTTCGCGGCGCTTGAGGTTAGGTTTACATTTTCAGAGTTTGTTTCGAGTTTTCGTTAGCTGCGTAGACTCGGCGTTGTTTGTGACGCAGAATTAACCCGATCTTACTACACTTGCTTCTTTATCACTGCTGCGGTTGTTTGAATCCTTATCTCGTTACTGATTGCGTGTCATGCCGCAATCACACCGGATGAAAGGTCTTTCCGTCTCACTGTTTTCGAACGTAGCCACGCAACGTTTGACGAACGGTCCGTAATTTATGGATGGTTTTTTTTTTTTTTTTTTTGCCGCTGCACTCGTGCCGCGCGATTGATGGTTAGTCGTTTGCTGCATTACCGATATTCTTGTTGTTTGTAAGACGGTGAAACGAAAACAATTGCATTATCAATAGGTACTAGTTGCATCGTTATTGACACATCTCTGTAATTTTTTTTTAAATTTATTTATTTTTTATGCGTCTGTCAGTTTACTTTAAACATTAAACTTGACAACGTTCCGCCAATCAAATTTTCTTTTTTTTTTTTTTATAGAAAACTGATACCGATATTTGCATTGAAGTTTACTATCTTACCGTCACTCGATATCATCACCCATCAACTCACCTTGTTTTATTGAAAGAATTACCGCATCGAGGCAAGTTTTTAAGCCTGAGCTTGTCGAGAGTTGTTTCAAAGCTTCTACGACAGATGATATTAACTAACAATAAATCGTGGAAAAATTGATGAACAGAAAGAACGAGGAGTCAGCGGTATATTCTTGTTACATAATTTATTGTTGCTTTCATATAGAATTACATTTATACATGCTATATAGATGATTCTGTTTCAGTTACACTAAAATATCTAATATTTGGTATATATTTTTATACATGTATATATATATATTCATATATTTATATATATATTTATACTAATATTGTGTTATATAGTCACTGTATATGTAGTTACTTAAAACTTTTATCTCTTGAATTCTCTTTTGTTTGTTTGTTTTTTTTTTTTTTTTTTTGTTTTTCCTCTACCTGAAACGCATTTAAGGGCGATTACAGACGAACGTGTTTAACATCGGATCGAAGTGTCAGAGTGTACTTTATACAGCGTTAATTAACTAATCGATGCGTGTGGATACACAGACAAAGATAATCAATAATTTTTAAACAGGTACGGTATTCGTATATAAGTTAAAGCTTTGCTCGAAGTGAGAAAACCAAAAATACATTACACGTTAAGTATAATTTTCTCGATTGTTATACCCGTGTGTAATTAGGTATTGGTTACCTTATGTAATAATTTGTTTTGTTTTTTTTTTTTTTTTCTTTTTCTTTTGTTGATTAAAAAAATATACAATATATATGTATAGGAAATATTTTTAAACCAAAGTAGTATAATTTAACGGTAAATGTAAAAAAAAAAAAATATTCAAACAATCTACGCGTTGGTTAAATTAAGTGAAATGAATACGAAGTAACAAACGAACGATATTAAAGTTAAATAAATAAAGATTTTAATAAGGTAAAAACAATGAATAACAACTTATGTGTCGATAAATAACAGTAATCGAATGCGAAGGGTGCAGACGGTCACTCATACTGAACGCGATTACAAAGTATAAATTTTATTTATCTCATTTTCTACGTAACAGAAATTGTGAATAAATGTGTTACATTCGTTTCTTGAATGAACGAT
This sequence comes from Neodiprion lecontei, assembly GCF_021901455.1. NCBI lineage: Eukaryota > Metazoa > Arthropoda > Insecta > Hymenoptera > Diprionidae > Neodiprion > Neodiprion lecontei. The sequence goes on from NC_060261.1 coordinate 7,348,203, forward strand.
TCAATCTCGCGTCGCCTTTTGCATTTTGTTTATAATTTTGCGGATCACTTCTATAGACGTGCGGAAAGTGTAAGAAACGTCGCGGCATTCAATTTTTATTTTTTTTTTTTTGTATGATCGGACGATACGTGCTGAAGCCACACTGTCTTTACAGTACCGGAAGTTTCGTCCTTCGTTTTTCGAATTCTCAGTTCTTTCGTAGGTTTTTTTTTTTTTTTTCCCTCCTCTTCTTTTCTATTTTTGTGTCAAATAATCACAACACAAAGATTGAATTCGCATGCAAGTTTATTACAATATTACTAATCCAGTTCTACATAAGTTATTTATTTCTTTTTTCTTCATTATTATTAACCCCCTTTTATTTTTATGTTTTACTTATTGTTTTTTCAATTTTCCTCTCTCCAAGCGCCCATATATTTATACATATTTATGCGGCGAAACTAAGTTTTAATATTATCCATGTTTAAAAATCATTTCAATTTACTTTTTTTTTTTTTCTTCTATTTTGTTTTCTCTTTCCTTTGAAATCCATACGATTGTGTGATAATGTAATTTTGTTAAACGTAATAATTTCCCGGCGACCTCTGCACCCTTCGAGCACGCACATGCAAACACACGTTACAATATTTTTTATACGTATTACAATAGTCTAAAGAATAAATATGATTTGAGGATAATTTCACGTTTTCAATAATATAATAATATAAATTTATATTATTTAGTATAACAACGATTAGTTCAAAGACATTGCAGTCGTCGTTTTCAGAGAATCGTTTGTTTTTTTTGTTTTCCTTTTTTCTAAATCGTGTTTTCAAATTCCACCTTCAGTAATTTTCCGTTTAAACAACATTTTGAAGATACGTGTTTTCCATATTTTTTTTCTCCTTCTACTCGAGGAAGCCGAATATTGTTGAAAAATTACAAACTAAATCTAATGGTTGTCATATTGTTACAGATAATTGTTATTCGAACTCTCTTGAATAACAATTTTTATAAATTACAAAAATTACAAATGCAACGTCCTTGCTTGTATGCAGCGGTAATATAATTTAGAGATATATATATATGTATATATATAGAGGCTATTGTGTTACGGTACATAGATTAGGTATATTATAGAATACTCGAGGTCAGCTAACAAGCGATATTCTGCAGGGTTTGTATTCGATTTTAATGATTTCATTGTTTTTTTTTTTTATTTTTTTTGCAAATATTTTTTAACACAGTTTACCGACCCGGAACGGTCGTTATATAATAAATAAGGAACGACGGTTATCAATCGCTTGATATTTCGTTACAGATTGTTAGTATGATGATAAATATAAAAAAAGAAAAGAAAAGAGAACAGAACAAATCTATCATCCGTACAAAATCATTAATATTACATTTATTAAATATAATATTCGTCATAACGGGGGGGGGGGGAATGATAAAAATGATTAAAAATAACTTAATAAGCGTAAATTTCTCATTGAGATTCGACAAAATCATTTCGCAGGTATGGTCAGGTATGCATGGAAAATATATGTATGTATATATGCATACGCGATATGCGTGTATAATTTTGCACACGCACCCGTATGAGTAGATTTCCTTTTTATCGATTTACGTGATTTCAAATTTTCAACGCGCGGTCTCGTATATATATCTGTGTATGGTGTTTTTTTTTTTTTTTCTCCTCATTAAAATTTCAATCATTAATCACGTACAACACAAATATACTATATGTATATTAAATGCGAATGAATATATATAGTTGGTTTTTTTTTTCTTTTGTTTTTTGTTTTTTGTTTTTACAGTAATTAATTGATGCTGTTGTTGTTGTTGTTGTGTGCGTGTGAATGCGTGTTGTCTCGTTATTTTTTCCACATTTCATACGTACGTCAGAATCGGTATAATTTTTCACAAGAGACACGGAACAAGCAATCACGTACGTAAGATTTACGCGTTTTACAGGTAGGTTGATCGATACTGCATTATGCTTCAAATGTACTTTCAATTTTTGTTTTTTTGTCTCTTATTTTATATCTAAAAAATTCTTCATCCAACAAATTTCAAGACCCGGGATTAATGTTTCGGTTATGTTTTATACATGTATATAATATATTTTTTTTATATCCTAGTTTTCTTCGCAAGACCCTCAGGTACTTATTTTAGACATGTGTATGTATTAAAAATTTTTATTTCGAAAGTCGAAGAAATTCAGTGAGATGATTTTTAATCAAAGTTAGCAGAGAATCGAAAAAATGAAAGGCTGGAACCAAGTTTTGTTGGAAAATGAAGTATGAAGTAAAAAATTTTTTCAAAACATCAAATCGTTTGCATTGTGTATTTGTTTTACATTTGCACAACATGCACTGTATATGTGTGTAAGCGCGTGTGTATATATCGGTATTGTTATGTAATCTTCACGTTCTTTGGTAACGAGTTGAATATATAATTCTTGAAATCTCTCCAACTGTTATTGTTATCATTGTTATCATTGTTATCATTGTTATCATAATTTGCTAATCACTATTGTATCATAATATTGTGTGTATGTGTGTGTGTGTATGTATATATATATATATATATATATATATTTGTATGTATATAAATCTAGGAGATAGGCCGGTGTGCAGGTAAAGTGCTGATGGTTCTTGGACCAAGAGAGATCCACGATCTGAGTGATCGGATTTTCGGACGTATCTGCGACAGCCTGCGCATCAAAATTCAATACAAGACGGTCTTATTACGGTTTTTTTTTTGAATTTTTTTTTTTTTTTTTCGTTTTAAAAATATTCGTGTAGATGGTATATTATAATTTCATTATATATATTTCTATAATGATGTGTGCGTTTTACGAATCGTGCAGTATACGTATGATGATAATAATAATAATAATAATAATAATAATAATAATAATTTTAACAACAACAACAATAATAATATTATTAATAATTGCGATGAAAATCCATATTTTTATTTTTTTTGTCTCGTACGATCTTCGTTTTCGAGTTCGCAAATTTGTTTTGTGAAATTTTAGCGAAATTCGTGCTACAAATAAATATTCTAGGATGATGAAATAGTGAAGTAGAAAAAAAAAAATATATATATATATATTAACCACGGTAATGGCGCGATATGAGAAATGCGCATCAAAATTAATCCAGCGATTGAAATTGGCATGCCATTCACGTTCACTGTAACAATATTATTGTTTAACGTCGCGAAATAACGAACAAATCGATCTTTGGTTTTTTTTTCTTTTTTTTTTTTTTTGTTCTTCCGCTCCCGTTAATTCCAAACGATTTTATGCTCTCAATCAAGTTACGACTCACGTCACTTCAAATATGCACAATTAAACTTTACGCATATGATTATGCTACCGTGCGATAAAACTTATATATGTATAATATACTTACGAGCACACGAAATATATATATATGTATATATATATATACACATATAATATACACGTACATGTAGTGTGTATGGATATTGTATATAGTTTACGGGGGTTGGCTTCTTAAGCTTTTATTTCGTGCGTTTGTCGGAAATTTTTGATATCAGACAATTAGGTAAAAAAAAACGTGAGAAAAACGTAAGAAAAACGAAAAAAACGAGGTATGAGAAAAAATTTGAACGTCGGTATTTTTCCCGTGGTTTCGACGTGATTTCCACAAATTTTGACGGTATTACTTGCGTACACTGCTAATGTTAGGTTATACATACATATATATGTATGTGTGCGTGTGTGTTTGTGTGTGTGTGAATGTGTATATTGGTATTTGTTATAATAAATCAATGTGGAAGGTATCTAGGTGTGATAGGTGGGTATATTATGCATATAATCGAGGCTTTAAATTGTTTATCGTTATACATGCGTATGGTTTTATATGTATAATACCATTACGCATGTAAAAGCGATAGGTTTTTTTTTATTCCAAAATTTGTCTTGCTGTCGTTTTAACGTGCGTGCACAATTAATGCGAAATTTTGTAAATGCGGTTGGTGAATGAGAAATAGCGAACGGGGTAATAGAAATAGAAATAGAAATAGAAATAGAAAGAGAGACATTCCTTCTTTTCGAGGTGTCGGAAGATTGTTCATTTTGAGATTGCAAGAGAGCCGCAGGGTTCTTTTTAAAGACAAGTTGTTCATTTTTTTTTCCAAGCTTTTTTCCCCTTTCTTTGTATTTTTCCGGGATATTTTATTTTCGCATCTTTTCTACCATTCGTTTTTGTTTTTTGTTATTTTTTAGTTTTTTTTTTATTTTTTTTTATTTTTAAAAATTTCTCTATTTATTCTGTACTTTTTTTTGGTTTGTTTTTGACTCTCAAAAACGCGTACAACGGCACAAGACCTGGTGCACTTACGATTGCCGTTTGCGACCCATGTTGCAAATCTTGAAATGACACAGCGCCATATCTGAAACAAACAGCAGAGATATTTGTCTTAATATTAACGCGAATATAGGAAGAGTTAAAAACAAAAACGCAACGAATTCGATTCAATTTTTTTTTTTCGTCTTTCTTTTCTTCTCACCCTCCCGAACTGTAGAGATACGAGATATGTATCCATATAATTTATTATTACACGTGTAACTTGAAAAGAAAATTATATGAAATACGTGATTGAAATTACAGAAAAAAGATAAATGAATAAATAATAATTTCAAAAGAAATTTAGGTATATGTAGAATATTTTGACTCAGAATAACGTTCGTAAGAAACGAGAGTATATTTATCGTTATGACGAAATCGAATTTATTTTAGGTATCAGTCTCGGGAAAATTGTAAAGATGGTAATACTTCGTTGAACGCTGTTTGTCGTGTTGCGTTTTATTTATATTTATATCTGTATTTTTCCCCTCTCATTTTTCAATTCTTTTCTTCGTACGAAAAGTCTGATTAATCAAACGGCGCGTGCTAAGTAAGAGCTGTCTCGAATGGTGGATCCGTGTCTCGTTCGTATTACGTTAATTAACCATCCTTCTCTCAGGAAAACCAGAAAGCTTCAGGGTGAAAAATACTGGTGTGGATAATACTTCGTGTATATTTACACGATGTACATTTCATGTATCCAGTTTTCGCGTCGTAACTTCACGAAGTGCAATTCTTATTAAAGCGATCCGCGTGCATTACGACTTTACGAGTATGGTTTGATAATACAATGACAAAAGCGCGTGTAATCAGTGTTGCCACTCCGGTAGGTGATCGAGAACGTAGCAGCTCTGTGAAAAAAAAAAAAAAAAAAAGAAGGAATGGACAGGTTGTGGAATGTATCGAGTGGAATTCAACTATTTTGAGGTTATGTTCTTTCCCGCCGGATGGTGTTTTCATTGTTTTCGGTCTTGTCGGTAAGGCAGACCAATGAAAGGTCTCTTTTGGCAGGCTTATACGCATGCGTAGGCCACGCAAAAGTGTACGAAATTTTTCAAGTTTAAATTTTAACGCAAGAAATGTAAAAAATGACCGGATAAATATGCGGTATTGCATTGGTACGTAAACGGCATGTTACATCGATGGGGTTTAGTTTGAATAAGAGGCAATGTTGCCTGGAAAAACCGCGTTTCAAAAATTTTTATTAAATATCATGAAAAGAGTTTGTGCTAAAATATTTCTAAATGTACTAAAAAATGATAAAGTTTATTAGCGTACTAGAAAAGTAGAATTTTACTAAAAACGGCAACACTGCGATGTAATAAACGCGAATGCGTCAAATTTATCGTCTGCTATGCAGGCTTACCAATTCCTTGTGCAATAATCGGAAAAATACTTTGACGGTTTCTTTTATTACACAATTAATATTATACAGGATTACTAACGAATACATTCAATTTTATAATCAGACTGATGGAAATATTTTCTCTATTGTTTATTTTTCTTTTCTTTACTTCTTTTCCGACATTTTCCAAACACGCAAATCGCGTGTATGAATATATCGTTTGATTTTGACGTTTTCATTGAATTTGATGACCCGATTGGCTTATCCGCCACAACATTTTGACCCTTGTTTCATCACTTTGAGCTTTGTTTTCTTCTTTTAAAAAACGCTTGAAAAAGTTTGAAAAAAAAAAAAAAAAAATGACAACTTAGCCCCGATCCGCAACAATTGTGTTCTGGCCATAATAATGTGCGCGTATTTTCCTATCGTTAGTCGCGGGATTTATTTAATTATTACAAGGGTGCAACAGGAGTCAAATTGATGTTCGATAGTGACGTCACGATTCGCGGGTCAAGTGTTAAACAAGTCTAATTGGTCAGACATCGCGATGCGCGATCGATTGGGTACAATAAATAAAATGCACAATAATCACGCCGCATGTTGCAATTTGTCGAAACAACTTTGCAATATCTGCAGTATCTACACGGTGTAACAAGCGAAAGTTTATTCGATTTCAACCGTACACTGAGAGAAATTTTTAATTCCGGTTACCGCTCAGTCCTTGACTATTTTCATTTTTTTACAACAATCGAAAGATATGGTTCCAGGTAGAAAGTGAAAATTAGTTTTCTAGTTTGTATAAATTTTCTACGTTTATAGTTACACGATTGCCTTTTTTTCCTCGCTATCTTCTAATTCTTCTTTGTTCAATTGTTGGTTTTTTATTACTTCCCATCTATTATTTTAAACAATTTTCATAAATCATCCATCGCACAAGTATTGTGCGACGACGCGGGCATAGATTTTCAAACTTATTTCAAGCTTTACGAGTAATCAAATGTCAGCGTTTAACTCTGTGTTTATTGTAAATGAATATCTCGTTTCAACTTTAGTCTCGTTACACTTAATCAATAATAAAATATTTTTAGTCACTGGCTCGTAACTCGTCGAATATTGACTTTCATTAATTTTCACATCTTCGGACACCGAGAATTCTACAGTTTGATTTTCAAACTTGCAACAAACGCGATCACCCCGTACAACAATAACACACTGTACGTATAATAATTTCACGATTCGAAGTCAAGGTTCCCCTTGATCCCCCGCGAGGAATTCGCCAATAGAGACAATCGGATTGCGCGCATCGTTCAAATATACATATTACATACAGTATTTATCCATACATACATATATATATATATATATATATATATATATATATATATATATATATATATATATTTATATATATATCCATATGCATAAGTATATTACACGTATGTATTCGATGACGTACGAGGTGGCGGTGGTGGGACAATGCGGATGGGCACGGGATAACGCTTCTTCTCTTTATAACGTATCTATGCACGTTTTTCTTCGCGTGTCAGGTTGTTTATTGAGTTATTAACCTTTTAACCGGTATGTATACCGCGTCGCATGCGAAGACGAACGTGTTGAAAATCAGATTTCAAAAAAAGGAAATCGTGAAAAAAAAAATATGCAGGTAATGAAACTGTTTTCCACGCGGTTGTTTGTTTTTTTGTTTTGTTTTTTTTTTTTTTTTTTTTGTTTTTCCACCATCCCTGAACTGCAAATTCTCCTACGTTCCGTTACTACGTGTATATATCGTACGTATCTATTCACCTGTATCTATATGTATACGCAATTTATGTCGTCTATGATATGCCGCGTATATCAATTTTCAATTTCCGGTTATGCCGAGTCGTCATCGGCTGATTATTCTTCCTTCCGTTGTGTGTATTTATACGCGTCCCGCGCGTTCTGGAAGATTACGGACAATAATCCGGTCTTACACGGATAAGAATGACGATGGTGATTTTTATCGTTACGTATAATCGTGTGATTGGATCATCGAATGATGTTTGAAAACGAAATTTACTCGTTTTTAGCGAGGAAAATAAGTTTATTTACCGTTGTGAACCTATATTTGGATATAATATGTATTTGGAAGTAAATATTTCTTTACTATTATCAAATTTTAATTTAAACAAATACGATTAGTCAAGTGTTAAGAAATTTTTATCGAACATTATTTTTGGCACAGTTAAAATTTGATAATAACAACGAAACATTTATTTCAAAATAAATATTGAAAACATACGTTTGTCAACGATAAATAAACTCTTTTCTCAGTCTTCTCAACGCAATTGACGGCTCGGGGAAAATCTTGTGTAAAAATTGGAATTTATTAATGATAATGAAAAGAGCTTCGTTCCTTGAATCGATGTATAGGAATAAGAAAACGAAAACAACAAAACGTTTAAATTAAACACCAATAATGTTTTCATTCTGAGAAAAGATTTTTTTTATACCTAAAAATATTCAAAGTGCTTGAACTCTGGTATTTTCTACTCAATCCCAATGTCTAAATCGTTCTTCACAGATCTTATGAGACCTGTTATTTTGCGCCATAACTAAAATGCACTGTAATAATAATTGAAAATTTTAATACCGATTATATAACAAAAAATAATCGACAATAGCGCAAAACGGTTACGCGTACCTCGTTTTTCCTAATTCCAACAATATTCAAACAGTTTTTTTTTTTTAACGGTACCTGATTTACTGAATTTTTCTAGTTACTGTAACAAATGAAATTTTGCTCAGCGTGACGTTAAATAAAAAAAAAAAAAAATCCCAGAAGCGTTAAGAATCGTATGCGAATCAAACATAGTACAACAATTATTTATATCTTTTTATCGAACGAAACGGATAGAATCCGAGGGATTTTCTCGACAAATGGAAAAGCTTGTTTTGTTTTTTTTTTTTGTTTTTTTCTTTTTCTTTCTCCCGATCCTCCGCATCTTCCGTCACACGATCGATGCGTTTGTTTGACCGAGCAAGATGTGAAAAATATGCTACTCACAACTTCCACGTTTTTCCCAACGCGGCGGAATAGGGCGTATTATGGCACTCGGTACCGGAAGTGGTTCCCCGACTTCTTCTTCGGGCAATATGTCCCTCGGGAATGCCGCCGGAGGAATTATCATTCCGGCTTTTGCTTCGAGTATTCCTTCGATGGCGATTTCCTCCTCGGTTATCTCACGAGCTCGTTCGTCGATTTCTCTCCCGCGTTGGGTAAGCTGTCGCAGCATTTGCACCAGGCGCTGTGAAATTGAAGAGAAAAAGAAAAAAATTTATCATTTTTTACCCTCGTTTCGTGATCTTCTTCTTTATTTATTTTTTTTTTTTTTCCAACTTTTCGTCGCCTTTGAAAATCACTTTTTTCGAATTTCAACGAATCTTCACATTTTCGAACGTCTGGAATCCGAAACATTGGTTTCTTTTAGAAAAACTTCGTTACGGATGTCTGTCCGACAAACTATCGCGACGATCTCCGTTAAACGGTTCGACGAAAATATTGAAAACTTACAGGATCTTGCAACGAAACGATGGTCACGAAAAATTTTCATGGCTCAATGTTTTTACCGATGATTATATATAATTTATTATCCCTCGTTACTTTTTGTTTTCTAAATAAACGATCATGTTTTTCCCCAGTTCATACACATGTATATCTTCTTTCATTTATCCACAAATGTCCTTTTTTTTTTTTTCAACTTTTCTTCAAGAACTTTCTTCATTCGCCTGCCAAGTGCTGTCGGTTTCAGATTTTTCGTTCGACCGTTTTCGAGATCATCGCGACGGACCGGCGGACAAGGAATATTATCGCGAAAAAACGTGTTTTTCTCCTTGGGATTACAATTTTCACGTTATAAATCACAATGGATTTCGGATCTAAATAAACATTGAAATTGCCATCATAATACCAACTCATGGTTTTACGATATTCTTTTTTGTTATGTATGATTTTATACGAATATTCTCCTCCTCCCAAGTTCTATGTTTGTTCTATGGTTTTTGGAAAGCCCAAATATTCTTGCGGGCGGGTCCGGCGTTTCATGCTCTCTTGGAGGTTTCTTCTTTCTTCTTTTTTTATTATAAGGAAAGTGAGCGAAAGAGATAAAAAAGAAAAAAAAAATAAAAATAAAAATAAAACAAGAAGAGAAACATTCAGGGGATGACATTTACTCAGGGATCAATGGCACTCAGATTCTTCACCTTCTCGCAATCTGATTCGCGATTTTCACCCTCATAATTTTCAACCACAAGTACCTCACTCTGTAAAACGACGAAGCGGTTGTACGTGATCGGGATTTATTTTTTCTCTATTAAACATGTCTCACGCATGTAACAAGGGTTGAAAATGTAAAACGACATTTCGAATAATCGATTACGTTTTGCGGGCAGAGGTTTAATCGAGGGTGAAATTCAAGACGATGAAAAGTATGTTATCGGGCTCACCTGGAAACTTGAGGGAATTTTTATTTTTTCGTAATGGAAAAAAACTAGTTTATTTTTTATCGCGACGTTAACGGGAGTAAAAAGTATAACATAAGTAAAACTAACGTTAGTTTGAAAGATAATCGATTGGCCTCGATTAATTGGGAAAGAATAATCGATCCGATCGAAAATTGATGATTCTTTTTATCATTCTTAGCATACTGGACGAGGTTTGCGCAAACACCGAGGGTCGTAAGCGATTCCGCAGCGCTCCTTTAACTCTCCGTATCATTCCCATCCACCGCTAATTGAGATGGGCGAAGCACCCCGCGTTACTTGCGGCCTCCATCGATACCCGATAATTAATCAATTAGACCACGGTGCAATGGATCGGGGTATATTCTCATTTGTTTTGTAGGCACCTTCGTCGCGTGTCAACCTTCCAACTATAGCCATGCGGAAATTTCACACATATATGGAACGTAAATTTTTCGTCGCGTTCGTTCGGTTTCAGGTTTTTCTTTATTTTTTGATTTTTTCAATCCTTTTTTTTTATAATCTCTGCATTTAGATATATTCAAATACTTTCCGAAGTAATGCTAAATTAATTCTTCAAAATCCAAGGTTTTGCAAAAAAGCGGAACGCATTGACTTTGAAAATTATCGGTAGCTCTCTACGTATAAATACGAGCTTATTTGTGGCGTCTGTATAAGCACATTGTTTATTACCTCGGTAACATCATTAACTGGGAAATACCCGGTATATTCGCTGGGTTCGCCGACGAAACCGCGCGGAAATTCATATAATATGATATCCACGTCATATAGTTACTATATACGTGGAGTTTCGCTTAATTATTTTAGCTGCGAGTCCTGCCGAAGGGAAAATCGACGAAATTTCATCAACGCACGATACAATGCACGAGGGAGTTTAAATGCAAGCTAAAAGATTAAGTCAGGTTACCGTATTAGTTTTAAGCCGACCATCTTGTTTACTTTTGCCAATGAGAAATCGGGGTTGATAATTTTTTACTCACAATATTTTTTTTTCGCAGATGACATTCTTTGAAAGTACACCGATTTTCAACACCTTTTCGTTAAGAATAAACAAAGCATTGAAATCGTACGAAGGTTCGAGAAAACTTTGCGTTCCTGCTGATGGGAAAAAAACTTTACAAGCAGGTCGTTGTTGCGTATGATTTTTGCTTTGTTTACGCATATATTTTTATATGTTTTTTTTTTTTGTTTCTTTTCCTACCATTTATTGAATATACGATTTCGGATTATAAGTAAGCAAACGCAAGCTGCACAAACTCACCAAGTTTTCCGGATCGTTGGACAAACTGTTGGGGTAAAAAGCTCCCGGATCCCCGTCAGCCTGGACGTTGTTACTGCTCAGGATGCAGGCGAGCAGAAAAGCCAGAGTCCAAAACACGGTCCTAATGTTGAAAATTCCGAAAGCGTCTCCCCTGATTGAAGTCATTGCTAAAACAGACGTTACGAATTTCCGATGAATTATTATCGAGTTGTATATAAATTGGCCGGCCGGAAATTAAACGAATATTATTTATACAGGTGTGTCATATTTTTTGGCATTGTTTTGTACGTACAGCAATTTATTCTTTTAAATGCTCGGAGAAATATTTTGGGAATCGCTTTTTTTTTTCGTTACTTCGTTGATTTTTTTGACTCGTGAAACAAAAAAAAAAAAAAAAATCGGGCGCAGAGAAAATAGAAACAGTTTTGTCCGTCGCGGAAATAATCAACAGGGTGTTCAACAACCGGGAACTTGAAATTGCTCTTGAAAATACGGGAATTTTATGAGAATTTTCCACAGACACCGAGAATTTGAGATGAAATTTCCGTTTACACGTTCACCGAGTGACGAACGAATTTTTAGATGTAAATTGTCCGCAATGTCGAATTTTCAAGAACGTTAAAATCGGTTTCACAGAGTTTTTTTTAAATACGTAGAAAATTGAAACGTAGCAGAGTTAAATTTTCGAAAGGTTTGAGTATAGAGAGCTGTAATATAAAATTGTCACAACGAATCGGAATACAATAACATTGTGACAGTTTTATGTTGTGACTTTATACACGTTACTTTTTGTTTTCACTTTTCTGTACTTCGGTTTTCTATATTTTGAAATTCTATGAAATACACTTTCGCGTGTTTGAAAATTCGGTATTGTGACCCTTTCATTTTCTCATTTTTCTACATTTTTTTACTTCATCCAAAATCATCGAATACGACGGTGTTCAATGTTGATTATATCGTGATAATTCACAAACAGCGTAAAAATCATTATATACGAATATTCGAGAGTTTTGAAAAAAATTAACGGAAATATGCGGGAATTTTGAATTCCGATCTCGCTGGAGACCCTGATCAATCAAAGATTCACAGTTACGACACGCGTGTATACAATTTGTATTTAACATAACAATTTTTTCCACCTTTTAAACGAGTCTTTATTCACGCTTACTTTAAGACTGAAAAAGATGGAGAATATTTTCAAATAATCATTTTGGGGCATATATTCGTACGAGGGATTGAATCGTAAACAACTTAGGTAAACGTGGATCCAACCGATTCCTAATCGAGACCGCTATCCGCGTGCATAAGCCCGGAAAATCATGTCGAATCAATCGCTGCGTGATTAAATTCAACGAATTCGAAGTACGGTAATAGAATTCTCATCAAGTATCGAGTACGAAGTATTATCCAAGCCTCGAGATGCGCGTTCCCGATTTTTCCGCTTCTTAATATATTCTATAATATTAAAGGCAAAACGATTTGTCGAAATTTTGTTGTCCAACAAATATTTGAGATCCTCGATACTCCCAAATGAAAAATAACGAGGCGTTGTTATTTCCGATATGTAGCGAAATTGTTAGACGTTAGAGGGTGTGAGACGTCCGCTTATCCGCGAACACTCTCGACGATCGGTTGCCATTTTTACCACGTGACGAATTCGCGACGATACACTTTCGGGGTGATCGAACCGCGCGACTAACGATGGGCGATAAAGTTGGAGGAAGGGAATAAAATCCGCATCTCTAGGCGAGGTTTTCGAATGCGGGGGTGGGAGGGGGTTGGATATTCCCGGACATATTACATCGGTAGAACGGGCGAGCAACAAGTAGGTAGAAACCGAAGCCCCGTTTAAGCGGGGATGAGAAACGTGGCGAGGTCTCCGTGCGATTGGCGCATCGGCTATTGTCACGTTGGCCGAGTTTATTTCGCGGTTCGGGATAGGCGAAGGAAATATTTCCCTACCTTCGTAAACATGGGAAGAAAATTGAGGGGGAGACGCGTGGGAATAACGAACGTGTCGGAATATAGAGGGAGAGGAGCGGGTGTCGAGTATACAGGATACGCAATTTCATTCAATAATATCAGCCAGCCGAGGATTGTAAACGACGAAAGGAGATTCCACGACCATTAGTATTCAACGCGACGTTTGTCGACGACTCCGTTGTTAGATACATGCGTACTTCTTTATCGTACACGTCGTTCTCGGGTATATCGATTATCTTGAAAGATAAATCGACGATTGACGCCGACGAGGAATCTTCCCCTCTGTGCATCTATAAGCGTCACTTTGACCTTTATTGAACGTCGCGATTTTTTTATGATTTTGCACAGGTTTCTCTTACACCGATGAGAATTGGGGGTGAAAGTGGGATTTTTACACAAATTTTCATACCGTTGTTGGAAAGGATTTTGAAAAGCTTTTGGCCGTTTTACCAGTTTCATGTTATTCAGATTTTTTACAATTTACCGATCTCGTTTTGTCCGGCTAACGATTTTATTTCGTCCAATTTACCGATTTAATTTTGTCCAATTTTTGTCCAATTTACCGGTTTCGTTTTGTCCAATTTACCGATCTCGTTTTGTCAAATTTTCACCCAATTTACCGATTTCATTTCGTCCAATTTTTGTCCAATTTACCGATCTCGTTTTGTCAAATTTTCACCCAATTTACCGATTTCATTTCGTCCAATCTTTGTCCAATTTACCGACCTCGTTTTGTCCATTTTTGTCCAACCATCGACTTCATTTCGTCCAGTTTTTGTTTAATTCACCAATCTTGTTTTACCCCCAGGAGTTGTTTCGAAATTTCAGCCTCGGTTGGAAGAGTGAAGAAATTCGTTTGGACGAATCGGAAACCGGCTTTGGGGGATTTTAGTTTTTCTCACGGAGGATTAATTTATAAAATGTCCGGCCGGCTCTTGTCCAATTTACCGATATCGCTTTGTCCAGCGTTTATCGGTTAACCGATCTCGTTTTCTCCGGTTATCAAACGAATCCGCGTCACTGCTCTCGAGTCGCACGATGCAAATTGGAACTTTGTCGCCGTTGAGCGTTTATTGACAAGATATAGCTGCAAAGCGTTGTTCGTCGTTGTGCGTTACTTGGTAAATTGAGTGGACCGTGAGTCGGCGGGTGCAATTGTGTTTTATAAATTGCACGCAGCGTCGTACGAACATTTTTCTCTCCCCTTCTCCCTTTTCTAGTTTTTATCATCTGCAGATATACGGCCGAGCAAAGCTCAACTACTTTCAATGGAAATTCATCATTGACTGTATCGTAAATAATTGCTTTGTACCGTTGTTCATTCGTTGTTATTGCTTGAGAATTCGACCGACTATCGCAGCTGATCGCGTTGCGAAAATTTTGCGAAAGATTTCACAGGCGTTGTACGGTAGGGTGAAACTAATCTCTAAACGAAAACATCACGAATTAAACATTGAGGAATCGAAATTGTGGTTAATAAAATTGAATTGGATTAAAACAATTTCCGCATTGTACAAAATACCAAGAAAATGAAAAAAAAAGAAAAAGGCAACAATTTTCATTCAAAAAGCTCAACTATCGACAATTTTTTTGAGACATTGTATCGTTATTCCGATATTAACAAATCTGAAAATCCTTCAATCTTGAATTTATATTCGACTCCTCCATTGATTGTGAAAACAAATTTTTTTTAGAATGAATGTGGATTTCATATGATGAATTAATGTTTAATCGCTTAAAAATATATTCGTATCGCGATTAATTCGTGAGTTTGGATGATTCGTATAAAATTGATACGGAAATAAATTGAGCTATTATTTATCGAATGTAGATTATTCGCTAATGAACTATTTCGATAAAAAAAAATTCACGAGTTTTCCGATAAATTTCAACACGACCTAATTCCACAGTTATACGGCAAAATAACGAAATTTCTCGTATTATTAAGCGAGCGAACAAAGTCGGACAAGTTGCGCTGTGTAACGGAACGAAACTGAAACACAAGCCGTATTACAGGCTTGCGATCAAATTCCGCGGTGTTCTCAATTGTGAGACAAACATGTACGAACTTACAAGAAGGGCGGGATAATTTTGTTTCGAAAAGTTGGAATTGTTCGCTAGCTCAAATTGCGGTTTGTCCGGCGTTTGTTTTATTCCGTGCCTTATACGCACCTACGTATACATATCTATACTTAGATTACAACAAAGTATCAATTTCGAATCATCGTCAATCATCATCATCGTCCCGTTTGTATAGCTCCGAGTTCCTTAAGGCTACTTGTATCATAAATTACTTACATGTACGGGGTGTTCCAAATGAACGTGAAGAAGGTTTTTGACCCCGATTTCCACCGAATTCATCGCCGATTTATTTCCTACTTCTGCTACACTAAGTATACATTTTGTAATTTTTTTCAAATTTTTTTTGCTACCCGGCGTTTAGGAGAAGGTTGGTATTTTAGATCTCATCTTCTTCCATAAATCGAAAACTGTGCATTTGGGAAAAAATTGTGTTTTTTTATTTTCTGAATTGTTCGAAAATAATTCTTTTGGAATTTTCTAGAAATCGTAAATCGCAGTTCTCAACGAAATATGCACAAATATTGGTTTTTCTCAAATACGACGTTCTTGAGAAATTTGAAACATTTTTTTGAATTTTCTATGATTGAAAAGAACGCTTTTTTACATTCGACGCGAAATTGACCCGGTCGTTGTTTGGGAGCTACGCTTCTTTTTGCACATCAATGTGCATTTTAGCCGATGAAAAATGAATTGAAAAAACATTGGACTACCTCGTATATATACATCAGAGTGATCCCTAATTGGGTCCTTGTTTTTGAATTTTTACTCTCCCAGGGACTTAAACGCTATCAAATTGACTAAAGAGAAATAATTCCCTGAAAATTTGAGCCCTCTATATTAACTCTAAGACAATCCGCCTTGTGATCGAAGTATCTTACGGAAATACATGGGAAAGACTTTTTTTCGCTATTTGAAATTTTACAACTCGTTGACGAATATACCGACAATAATGGTGAGTCGATATTTTTGTAGTGAATCGAACGCTAGAGCAAAAAAGCTCTGACGCGTAAAATTCGCAAACGAAATCGTTCGTGTGTTAAACAACGTTCAAAGTTTAATTTTTATAAAATTATCATCCCGCCAAGTATAGATACGAAATGAACGACTGTATCGTAAAATATATTACAACGTATTTTCCATTATTGTCGGTACGTTCGTCAACGACTTACAAAATTTCAAAGAGCGAACAGGTTTGTTCCCGCGTTATTTCCACAAGATACTCCGATCGCGAATCGAACTGTTTTAAGAGTTGATACGGAGAGCTTGAATTTTCAGGTAAATTTTTTTTTAATCGATTTGAAAGCGTTCGAGCCCCTGAGAGCCTAAAAATTTAAAAACAACCCCATCAAGGACCACCCTAATGTACGTAAAAAAATATTATCTTGAACAAAAGTTTGACTTGTAGTTGAACTTTGGTGTGACGTAATTAACGCGTATATGTAGCCTGTTCGGCTGGTTACAGCTCCTTAAATTTAAGATACGGCTTAACTTCTCGACATTAAGTGCGACGTGCGAAGTAACGTGTCTCCTCAGTTAGTTGCAAAGAAAACCGCGACGATGCGAAACCCGAGTTTTCACTGCGAAAAACTTTCCATACCGACAACAAGTTTGACCCTTTATATTCGAGTAAGTGTATAAAAGCTTAATTACTACAGTCCTAAGGATTGTTTTTCATACATCGCGAATAGCGAAAGGGTTAATCGATGTAAGAAAATATTCGTATCTTTGATATCTTGTTAGAACGAAGAAAAAGCTGTATTATAATTGATATTCAATTGTTGCGAATGCAAACACGTGTAAGAAGAAAAAAATGGAGTTAAAATAAACTTGGAAATAGAATAAAAATAATGAAAGATAACCGTTGTCGTAGGAGTTGGAAAATTTTGCAATTAGACTTGGATGAGAATCGAATAACTTTACTCGTTTTGTTAATTAAGATTCATATGCTGAATACTCTTATCCATGCTTTTGCAATTATCTTATCCTGAAATTTTTGCATATACGACCGTTGAACAAGGAACAAGACGTGTAATTAATGTCTCGCAAAAATGCAAAATATCTATGTACATTGTACATATATATATTATATATATTTATATATATATATATAAATATATATAAAACCGTTCGTATCCCAGAATTAACTGTCAAGAAAACTTTCTAACGGATAGTGAAGTTCTGAGCTCAAATAATCCCTAAAGAACTTTCCCTATTGGAGTAAAATATCTCGGGTGGATCACGACTATGACGACGATGAAGAAAATTATTATCAGGGAAAGGTTTTGTTAATTGCTCTATAAGACTCGGCCGACGTTTCGATATTAATCCAGTATTCGACGTATCTGTCAAGAAATTATTTATTGCCGTGAAATTGGCTGTGTAGGTTTATTTTCAATAAATGTCTTTGCACGTATTGAGATGGATTTTTGATAGTTGTTAATTATGTTTTGTCGTAATTCGAAAATGCAGTTTTGGGTAAAAAATGAATATCGATATCCCAAACGTAACCAGAAAATCTAATACACAGCATGTTGCTGTATTGTTTTCGATTGTTGTTACTAGAATTTTCGAGTCATTGTAAGAAATGTTTTTTTTTTTTTCTCTTGCTTTCGGTACAAGGTCAAATTTACCGTGTAATACCAACCGAATAGTGATGAATAAATTTCTAAAACGTGCGTTAATATAATTGATCGTAAATGTGTTTTTTTTTTTTTTGTTTTTTTTTTTCTTAATAAAGATTGTAGGTCGAAGTAACGTAATAACGGACATGTACAACAATCGTACGATTTTCTATATGCATACGCAATGACCGGACGACATCGGCCAGTGTGTTTTATGAATTACTTGTATGAAAATTACAAACAAATAAACCCACTTCGGCGATTAATATTTAAACAGAATACACGTACGTATATATGTATATCATATCGGCAGTTATACGCGTGAATAAATGTTGTGCAAAAGCGCGTTTCAATCTGCACGAAACGAATCCAATTATTATACGTATACGTATAACAACGGCATATATAACGAGATTGCAAGTAATTGCATCTCAATCCAATTTTGAGGTATATAGAGTTGAAAAAAAAGGTCAAAGTACGTTCTACGTGATTTAATATAATATAATTACATTGTATGTGTATATATATATGTATACGTTTTGTTTATTTACCGTCAGTGCAATATATTTCTTTTCTAGGATATTCTATCAATTTTTTCCAAAGTGCACGTTTATTCCTTCTCGTTAAGTTCTTTTTCTTTTTTTTTTTTTTTTTCGACAGTACGCCAATTTTTATACGAAAAACTTGTATCGTTCTTGACAAAGTTCGATTGTATATATATATATATATACGTAGGCATATTTATGCATGCATCCGATTACCGGATCGTCGTAAAACGCGTCGCAGTCATTCGTTGAATTGGACAAGGTTTTACCGCAACGATGCCTCGCGAATTCGAACCTTTAGCTCCGATTTCTTATATTCCGAAAGATTGATGTAACAAGCGGGTTTTACGGATAAAAATTACCTACCGAGATTCGTGGTTTTGCTTGAATGTGGAAATCAGTTTCGAAAATGTCGACGTTACATTTTTTGGAGAATATTACGTACAACTACGGACTGACGAGTTTTTTCTTTACACAGTTAGACGGGATAATTTTCATGAGAATATGAATTCAAGCGAGGACGACGTTTCATCAATGCACAAAATTTGCCAACCGCAATTTTTTTTTACAAGACTGCTCGGACAAAGCAAATCGTAATCGTATTTTACAATTTTTTCTCACCTTCGATCATTTGAAAAGTCGAAAATTTCGGAACTTTTGAGGAAAATTATTTACAGTCGAAGCTGAGAAAACGATGCGAAAATGAAAGGAAAAGGAATGAAAACAATAAAAAAAAAAAAAAAAACGGAATCGTCTTCGATTTCCGATTTAACGCAAGACTTTCGTTGAAAAATTATGCATACGCGATAACGAATTTTTATACGTCAGTTTTTTCCGTGGGTTTTTTTCTTTAACGATTCAGCGATGAGCCTGTTGAAAAATCATCCGACGATGAGGAAAGATTTAAATTCTAAAACGCGTAAGCTGCAGCTTGTGTACGGATTTTTTTTAAACCAGCTTCTAGACTAGAAAGCTCCGATCCTAAAAGGCGAAGACAGGGAGGGAGGACCAAAGCGAAGACTGATGAAAAATTGATTATTCTACGCGGATCAAACGCCTTAGAGACTCTAGCTCGAGCATTTGCAGTAGGTAGTATGATATATAGGTATACGGTTTAAGCAGGCTTAAGCTAGAATAAAGATACGAAAGCTTGTTAAATATTCTTTTTCCACCTTGCGTAATACGTGTGTACGTACATTCCGTACCGACTCGGCCGCAATGTCCGATCCTGAATTGAATTGCGTCGTTGCGTCTCAGTTGTGAAAAAAAAAAAACACTTGCAATTTTTTTTTTTTTTTTTAATTTCTTTTGTTTTTTCATCGTTGTAGTTATTTGTGTGTTTTTTTTCCCTCCTATATTCGTTTCTCAAGCGTTGATTAAATTCTTTTCACAATGTCTCGAAACAATGTACTTTCGCAAAAAAAAAAAAAAAAAAAAAACAATCGAACTTCTCAAAAGTCAATTTAGAATCACGTTTACTAATGTTAATTTAATATTGATTTCGATCATTTTTATTAATCGTTGTAAATTCGGTGGACTTGCACGATATTTTTCAATATACGGACGAATGTCGGATGAATAGTGCGATTTTTGAGAGAAATTGGTAGGAAATAATCGAGATTTTAACCAGGATGAAAACGATTTATATCCTTGACGAGAAGAACAAGAAAAAAAAAACCAATATGGAAATGTAAAGTACAATAATTACTCTTCGTAGACTGACTCTCTTGCGAAATTGAAATTGGTTTGACAAGTATGAGAAACAAGACAAAAAAAGAAAACAAAAAAAAAAAAAAAATGTAAAAATGAATGAAAATTCGATTTCGCAAACGGTTGGTAAATTATCGAATTTGTTTAGATGCGTTAAAAAAACATTGAAAAACTGGTGCTTCTCGAGACTTTAAAAGTACCGCGTAAATAAATGACGATCGTAGAGAAAAGAATTGATAATTGCATGTAAAAAGAAGAAGAAGAAGAGAAAAGAAAATGATAATCAAATCGAAGACGTGCAGGGTTAGTAAAAATAAAATGAATGAAAAAGTACAATGTGCATGGCATTTTTACACCTTGCAGATTCTCGGAAATAGATTCTCCATGCGCGAAAAGTATAATAAAACAGGAAAGCGCGTATAAGAAAATTATACACCCGCCGATATGAAATCGAATAACGCAGGAACTCGCGGTGTGGAAAATAATGGATTCTATAGCGTCGAGTATAAATCTGAATACGTATAACGGGTAGCGAGGAAGAGTGATACAGGTGAGAGAATGGAGAAATATTCTATACGCGTATATAAAGGTATGAATCATGTGTGAAAGTTGGTGTAAAAATTTCTTGATACGTAAAAATAAGTTGAACGAGCTACTTTTTCGAAACTCTCGGCAGCTCGGCTGACGGAAATATATTGTCCGACTGTTCGAAAGAAATATTTCTGCTCCAAGTTGATAAATCTTGATTTAACGTTGAAAAAAAGATGAGTAAAAAAATCAGGATCAAGTTTTTTTTTTGTTTTTTTTTTTTATTCAGCTTTGTGTAAATAAATTTTACTCATTTTCAGACGTGGATCCTTTTTGAAATTCGATAACAATTAGAACATATGAAACGGCAGGCAAATAAATCTGGGATTAAAAATAATTTTTACTCGAAACATTTTCAAATTTTCAGGATGGAATATTCAATATGGCGTCGATAAAAAAAATATACAGCCTAGAAATTGATCTATAAATTAATTTTAAGGAGGACAGTCCCAGATTTGTTCGCCTACCGTGTAATTTTTTCTTTTTTTTTTTTCAATTGTTTTAGAATTCAAAAAGACGAAGGTCCGAAGACAAATAAAATCTGTATTTTATAAGAAAACGAAAATTAAAAATAATGAATAAAAATTACCGGCATTCCTTAACAGTGAAACAGAGCGTTGAAACTTTGAGGATTTTCGATTTTCAAGGTTAACTTAAGATTTTTACAACTTGGAGCGTAAACATTTTACCGAACGGCCAGACGTATAATAAAGTATAAATGTTTCTCCGTATTTTCAAACTTAGCAAGGCGCACCTGTGATATAAATAAATGTGCGTTATACGTCTGAAAAAGGGGGAAAAAAAAACCTCGTCGATTTTTGATAAATGTGAAACTTTACAGTCGTCACGATTTTAACAGTGATTAAAGCAACCATTTCATTATTGTAAAAATTGAAATTTGCCGGAACGATTGCGGATAAAAAGGCGAAAGGAAAACCGAGTAAGAAGAATACAACAAAACTTTGACGGACAACCGACTGAAAATCACAGAATCGCTAATTTGACAGTGTCTGGAAATATTGTTTATTGTTTACACCCTGTTTTTTTTTTCTTTTTCTTTTTTTTTCAAACATTTTATTTACTTGGATACTATACGATCTCGTATACTACAATCGTATTCGTCAAAAAAAAATATCGAAAGATTAACGAACTAACGAAATCAAGATTCAACGAACGTGTATGACACAGAAAATCGTTAAGTAAAAATCCTCATGATCCTACCTTTGGAATCTCGTCGTACCTTGTCGATAGTATTTCTTGAAATTTTCGTCTTCCAAAAATCCGATCGATGTACAAAGATATATTTCGTTAAATATATATGTATGCAAATGTAAATATTTGTGTAATTTTTATCGAGATAAAACGAGAGTAATTTATTTATTCCTCGGTAAAAGTAGAAAGGAAGAATCGAAACTCTGAGGTATAAAGTTGCTGGTTTTTGTTTTTTTTTTTTTTTTTTTTGTTTTCGTTTTTCAAATTTTCCTCCCCCTCGTTACTTTCCGAATTCTAACCTCTACCGCCCTCAGATTTTCGTCCGGATCGGTGTTTCGGGAAATCCTTGCTGTTTCAAAACAAATTACTCGTAAAGTCGAACACGCGCACGTTTCTTAAAAATCGTTTATTCCTCTCGGCGACGTCGGCTGCGATCGGTAAGTCGGTCGGTTTTTTGGTACCGGGGTATTACTAACGGGGATATGCAGCAGGTCGATGGATTCGCGTTCTCCGTTCTCCCGATTCTCGAGTGAGCCGTTTCTGTCAGGGCGCTCTCTATTATACGCAAACCTGCCAACCCCGCAACCCCTGCACCCACCCACCCACCACCTGTGGAGCGGAGGTGTAACCAACCCTCTCTCTCTCTCCCTCTCTCTCTCTCCCTCTCTCTCTCTCTCACCATCTTCTCCCTCCCGCCATACGCGACACTCCGACCATCGCACCTTTTAAGAAATGTCTTTTCGATTATATTCGTCAGGCTCGTTAGTTCGAGTGCGGTCTGTCAGAGTGTTAACAACTCGGTAGTTGTTTGGCTGTTCTTTATTTTTTTACCCTCACTTACTGTACCGTTTTATTCCTACATGCCTGTCTCTCTATTTCTATTTTTAGTTCTATTTTTTTTTCTTTCTTTCTTTCTTTTTCTTCTGGTGCTTTTGTTTTCCGTTTCACCGGATCTCAATTTTACTTTCACTTTACTTTTTTAAGCTTACTTCAACTAATTTCTTTCCAATTCTCGTTAACTCACTCCTTACACTGCGTAGGTTCGCCCTGGTCTGACCTGCTGTACATAGATTTAAGCTTTTCTCTCTCTCTCCCTCTCTCTCTCTCTCTCTTTGGTTTGTTCTATTTTTATTTTATTTTATTTTAAGTCACCGTACTTCCTATGTTACTCTTCTCACCCTTTATACCCGTGGGTACATTACTCTAGTATAGTAATGAACTGATGTATCTATTTATCTATCCATCTCATTGGCGAATCGAAATCTTTCAACGACGACGTTACTAGCCGAGTCTTTGGGCCACCGGTAATATTAACGGTGATTTGAATTTTTAACAAACGAATTAATCGTACGGTGACGAAAAATTAGAAGAAAAAAAAAAAGACGATAGTTTGAACGTTTATTTGTAATCTTATACGCAGGTTTTAGTCGAATTTTTAATGTATTCAGAAAATTCCAGATTCCTTGAATAGTTATATAATATCGATTCAATTACACACTGAGGAAAATTTCATTTCTTACGGTAACTAGAAGATTCCGTATATACAGGAATCGTTAAAAAAAACTGTTGGAATATCGTTGGAATTAGGAAAAAAAGGAATTAGAACTATATTTTTTGATTGTGGTAAACAATGAAAATAGTCAAAGACACGTACGATCGTATTTTCAGATATCGAATTTTCGTCGACCACGTTAGGTCCACTGTTTTGAATTTACGGAATCTGATTTCAGATTCGTAATCAGCGACCCCGAAAACTCTCGCATCGAGTTTTCTGACCGAATTTGATCGAATTTCAAATCTCCGTCCGGCATATCGGATCTGCCATCTTCAAATTTTGAAATCCGACATCAGATTCGTCATGAGATTCATAATTTGTTACAAAAGTTGATTGAGAACGATAACGTTTGAATCAAAGGGTTGAACGACGAACAGAAAAACATATACCTACATGTAGAAAAAATTATTGCATAGTCCAAATGGTTATTATCGTAAGAATTTGATGGCGGGGGGGGGGGGGGGTCTCGGAGGTATAACAATCGCCTTATCTAGCTCGTTCGTACCCGCGATCGAGAATTACTATCGAGATAATGCTATTTGCGGACTAGAGGAGTTGATTGCGAATAGATGTACCCGTTAAGTTCCGACCTCCTGCGGTAAAGCCTAGCTAAATAACGGGCTTAAGTTTGTATCAACAATTGAACACCCGGCTTTCCTCATCAGCCATATGACATTCCCCGTGGAAATGTCAGCTTTATAACAAAACTTGTATATATATATATATATGCAATTCGAATCGAATCTCACCGCGGCGTAATCGACGTCCATTATTTTTTATTTATTTATTTTTTTTTTATTTTGCTCTTTTTTTTCACTTCGTCCCCGTTTTCGCGAAAACTCCCTGCACCTTTATCTAATTTACCGAGGTATAGGTGTACGTGCACCCACCTTTAATTTAACACTTGCGCACACACGCTTTGATCAACGTATCTCGCGCTATTTCCTTTAGAATCAACACGAAATAATAGCCAGTCAGGACAAAGTGGGATCTCGATGATCTGTTTACGCGGGCTTAATTGTAAAAGAATATTTTCACTTGTAACAACGTGGCGCGGAGAAACAAAGGTAAATGTTTTAAGGACGTGTTTATTTTTTTTTTCTTTTTTTACTTTGCGTAGAAAAACGTGAAGTTAAAATCGATAATCGTAACCGTCGCATTGATTTTTTTTTTTTAATAAGACTAACGCTGTTCTTTTATTTTGTTTCAATGTTGTACAGATTGATGAAAATTTAAGAGTTGGAAATACGTGTAGTATATTTTTGGATACATTTGTCGAAGTAAAGAATTTTGGAATAATTTTGATGTTTACAGTTTGATTAACTATTGTTTCAGTAAATTAATCATTATAAAATGATTTTAAGAGATCGTTTCTTGCATTTCAGCTAATTTGTGTCTTGAAATCAGTTGGCTACAATTATTGATAAATAAATGATAATATTATTGTTATTTTCAATAATTAATACAAGTAAAGGAGCGCATTTTTGACGAAGTTAAAATAATAAAGTAATTTATTCATATAATATTATTGATAATTTTTATTCAACCTTCTTGACAATTTCGCAAAGGTTGAAGAAATTCGTAATAATCTCCGGCAAAAGAAAATAGAGATATCAAAAGTCATTTAATTTAACTCGAAATTTATCGCAATGAGAAGAAAAAAAAACTTACATCGGCGTCGAAATTATTCCCTAAAAGTGCAATTTTTCTCTTTGAACCGAACGAAATAACACTGTAAAAAAATTTAATCGAATTATTTCGCTGTAAAAAATTTTTAGTTTTGGTGATTTTCGATATCAAATCACCGCACGTCGAGTCTTTTCAGATTTTTAAAAACCTTGTTTTCGGAATTAGTTGTTCAATTTTGTAAAAATTTCATTTGTGGTTAAAGATGAATCTGAAAAAAAAAAGAAGAAAACTCGGAGTCGTTTTTGGGTCAGTCTAGTCGCAACGTTATGCCAAAAAATTTGCCAAGAAATTTGACGTTACGTATGATAAGGAAAGTATTTTCAGGTACCTATATATGTAATTGTAGAAAAATTTTGGTCGTTCTAAAAAAACAAAAAAAAAAAAGCTTTTTTTCCCAGCGTATCGAGCAATCGGGGATTATGACCGTTATTTCCGGGTAAATATAATTGGCCTGGGTTACGTCTAGCTATTTTGTCCATCCGTTCTCCTTATCAAAATATAAAGCTCGCGCATCGCACGCAAAGCCGCGTCGAATGGCTCGAGGCTTCCGCAGATATTAGGAACGAGCAAGTAGTAAGGCCGCGTGTTGGTCCGACGAGCTTACAATACGGTTACGTACGTAAGTTTAAGGGGGTATTCTAGTGTAGAGGCATGTATTTGAGGTGTTTTTTGAAGTGCTATAAACAAAAAACAAAAATATTTTTATCATCCATTTTTTTATCAGGCGTTTATTATTATTTCACGATTACAAAAAAAAAAAAAAAAAACAAGTCAAAAAATACAAAATTGAAAGTGCTATGAGTTGTTGAAGTGGGGGGTACAAAAAAAATGGCGCGCCAATGTTGTCACGATTGCAAGCATTTTCAAAATCAGAAAAAAAAAAAAAAAAGATTATTAATCTACATAAATGCAGCTATCGTACTAACTAAAAAAAAGTCGAAAAAAAATTTTTTTTTGCCAAATTACGGCTGTCCGAAAAAATAATACGTTTTTTTTGACTTTTTTGGACGTTTCTGAATTTTTTAAAAATAGTAAAAATTATTATTTCGTTATAATAATAGTTCGTGCGATAGAGACATGTATTGAGAAGATTCTCACCAAATTTCAAGTAAATCGGTTCAATAGAACTTGAGAAATCATGTCAACCGTTTTGAAAAATGTAGTTTTGAGAAAAATGCGTTTAAAGTTTCGAGTAAAATTCGTTCCAGCCGAGCCAGTATTGAAGACGTGTCACTAAAATAGCTGTATCTCTGAAAATAATTGAAATTTTGACTTGTCCTTTTAAGGACTACATTCTTGAAAGGTTAAGCTTTGAAAATATAAAAAAAAAAAAATCGATTTTTTCAAATTTCTACACTAGAATACCCCCTTAACCGCCGTTGTGCTCGTATTGTTACAGGCCGCGTTTCGACTACCCGTAGATAAATCGGCTAATTAATGGATAAAACTCGGATCAATTTGTTACCTTAAGGTTGGCGTTTGTAAGGCCGAAAACGATCGGTTTCGTTTAACCCTTTGAGTCACGAGTCATTGGACTGATTGCGGGGGCAAATTTTGCAACAAGATGGTATTATGCGATTTACGGGGTCGCTGATTGGATTCGCTATCCTGAGGTTTTGAAATTTTTCGAATTTTATTGAAAAGTTCTCTAAATTTACAAAAAACATTGTATAAAATAGGTGGTCAGAATACTGATCACTATGACTCGATGGTTTAATGTCTGTGTACAGGTATATTTCCGAATGGTTTAGTGACTATTTGTAAAATTCTCAGTCAAAGAAAAAAGCTCTAATTACCATCGTTGATTGTTGAAAACGTTAGTTAAACTTTGCGGGCAGCCATGAAAGATTCAAATTCCACCGTTACGATATAATATAAATAATATCGCCATTTCTGCATTTTTGTATTGTTACGATATTTGTACACAACACGATATTGAACAAGTAACAATTTGTTTATAAATTAAACAAACAACAGCTCTATTAGTCGAACTTTCCACTTTGCACACTCGCTACAATAATTTCAAAAAAATAAAGAAAGTTTCTCGGAGAATTTGAAAATACTTTAAGCTTCGTTTTAGGTTCTCGATTTCGTAATTGCATATAATTGCATATAATTATTTCTTGATACGCGTCTACAGTTCGAGTATCTTGATTTATGTTTATAATGTAATAAATAATACGGAATACGTGTCTTCTGTAAATATTTGTCATCGACATTGTACATTATAATTGATCGTATTTTCTCACTACCTTTTCTTACTTCTTTCCTTCCTTCTTTCTTTCTTCCTTTCTTTCCTGGCGAGCGTGTTTTTAAATATGTAAAACATAGCGGGAGAAAGAAAAAAAAAAAAATCTTTCATCGTGTAATTAATTGCTGAAAATGAAACTTCTTCCTTACCGTAGTTTCGTTTTTCCGCGACTCGAGCTAACCGGGTGTCATTTACTTCTGGAATCCTTGCGGCTTTCGTTGAGGCGACTGTCCGCATCATCTTTTCAACTTCTGAAAGCATGTAATTACGATGCGAATAAATCATACAAACATTTGCTTGAAATCACGCGTTTTTGCACAGTAGTTGCGTTTAATCGTATACATCACGGTATACTTTAAATACTCCCACTCGTTGTCGGGAAAATCTTTTTTAATTTACCCAAAATGTGAACAACGCCCGAGATGCTGTTACGAAATAATGATGCAAAAATAAGTACATCGATTAATCAAGAAATAATCATTTCTCGTTTCGTCTTTCTTCTCTCTCTCTTTCTTTCTTTCTTTCTTTCTTTCTTTCCTCCTTTGCTGCTGTCTCTTCATTTCTCACGATTTAAAAACCCACGCGAAATAAATTATACGCGTTGTTTTTTTTTCTTTTTTGTCTCGTCGAAGCGATTTTCGTATCGCAGAGTGGAAAAAAGGATGAAATAAAAAAAAAAAAAAAAAAAAATCACACACGTATTTGCGATAATGTTCAGGCAATCGTAGTTAATTTCGTTCTCTTGATATTGATTTATGCAATGTTAAAAACAATAATAATAACAAATGAGATTTGGGCAATAAAAAAAAAAAAAAAAAAGAAAAAGATAAAAAAAGTAAAAAAAAACGACACCGAGCTCGTCGAATGCTCTTTTGCGAAATTTTCGTCAGACAATAAAACGCGTTGACGTTAATTAACGCAACGTTTTAGCAATCGTTTAATTGCGCGCCGATTATAAGCCGATCGCTAATATCTACATGCGCACGATGTTTAATATAATGTAAGTGTAAATACATGTCGCGTAAAGTAATAAGTGGATGAGGGGGGGGGGGGGGGGGAGGAGGACGATGAGCGCACGTCTATAATTAGCCGCACCAATTATGTGTGTAATTAATGTATGTATAATCTTTGTTTTTCAATTAACGCGATCGTCCAATCGCGGCGATGCCGAACTGAGGTCAAAGCTTTGATTGGTCGTCGAATCGCACGTACGATAAAATGTCGAGTAGGCGATAACGTTGTTCTTATCTGGTTGAGAAAATTTTTTTTTCAATCCTCATTGCGACAAAATGGTGAATTCTTGACTGTGAGAACGATTGTTTTATTGATTTTTTATTCGATCGTAGACGATGAAACTAACGAAAGTTTGTATTTTACGTTGTATTTTGTAAAAAATTTACGAAAATTTATTTATCATCGATCGTACTCGACGAAATTTTTTTTAGCGTTAATTTACAGACTCGATGGAGGAATAAAGAATGGAAAAATATGTGAAGCGGGGTGTTTATGAGTATGAATGAAATGAACGCGGTTTCTTAAATTGTCGGCTCAAAAATTACGACGGTCGATAAATCTGAAAGGGTGGGAACGGAGTGTATAATTATAATAGCTGTCTATACGTGACCTCGCATTTATACACGATTTATAAAAAAAAAAACAAAAAAGAAAGTAATTCGAAAGGATACTTTTTCCATTTTGTCTTCTTTCTCATTCACGTTGAATTTACAGCACCCCGCTTTTTAAGCGAAACAATAATCACGAATTTTTACATTGTTTACATGTATGATAAAATATTTCGGTACAAATTCAGAGTAAAGGATTGATCTTATACTTATTTGTGTTTCTTAAATATGCCGTAATGATTCTTTACAATAATCGTGATACGTCGTTATTTTTTTTTTCTTTTTCTCACTGTAAGGTTTTGAACATATTATTGAAATTGCGAAAAATATTTTATAGAAGTATCTGACACCGAGTGTGATTATAATACAAGCTGTAACACGTTAAATATTTTAAGATTTTCTGGTTATTAGTTAGAAAATTATCATATTTATTCTGTATCCACAAGTATATTTTTCGGTAATGATTATAACAAAAAAATAAATAAATAAATACATAATAATAAATAAATAAACAACTAGTCACAGGAACTAGCATTTTTCTCCCATTATTTCTTTTTCATCTACGTTTTTACACCGAAATAAAAACATGCGATCTAGTACAAAGATATATGCCAAATCGGAATTTGTTATATACGTTGTTTCGAGATTTATATAGAAATTGTCCGCTAAACTTCCTTTGTACGCACAATAAATTGTATATGCCGGAGAAATACGCAACGCGGAATTTAAACGTGGAAAGTTTCTAGCGTTTCTTTCTATTTTTTTGCCCCCCCCCCCCCCCCCCCCCCCCCGTCTCGAAGAAATGAAAAAACGGCGCGGTCGCAACGACAAAGAATTATTTTCACCAGATTGAAGCTAGTAACGTTAACGTAACGAAATAATCGATATTAGTACGATTGTTTTGAAAATTTCGAACAACTTTAAAGGAGTCTAATTTCCAAAATCGGAAAACAGTTTGCTTTTCAAAGATCATAGATTATTTCTAATTGGGAAGACGCTGAGGTTGCGACGAAAATAAATGAATCTTTACACTAACGCTACAAACTTGATTCCTTTTCATTTTTGCAGGTGCGAAAAAACGAAAGAGGGTTTTACGTTGCAATCGCGATGTCGGACGGCGACGAATCGCCGGAGGAAAAACCGTTTGCGGTCGAACGTGCGAAAACCGGACGAGCTAAATGCAAGAAGTGCAAATGTCCGATCGAGCAGGGTGTCGTCAGGGTCGCGAAATTGATGTCGAACCCGTTCGGCGATGGGAAAATGAAGGCGTGGCATCACTTGACCTGCATCTTTGAAGTTTTCGCCAAGCAGAGGGCGAGCACTAAACGCATCGACGATCTCGACGACGACGTGGCTGGATGGCAGGAACTCGACGACGAGGGGAAGGAACTCGTCCAGGGAAAACTCGAGGAATTCAACGATTCGGGTAAGACGGACGATCGATTTTATGTTATAAACATTATTTATTTATCAATTTATTTTTTTTTGATTTATTGCTGTTTTTCACACGGAATTGTTAATCTGTCCGAATACACTTTTAATAACGTGATGAAAAATTGTTTTCACGAAGTGATTATAAATATCGGAATATTTGAACCTTGTTATATACGTTTTGTAACGAAATTACACAGACCGTACATACGTGTATATGTATATGTAGAAAATTACACTGTAACAATTTCCGTCAGGTCGAAAACCGAGTTTCTGCATGAATAAGTCGAACCCTTGTGCAGGTGAATGAATATCCTAGGTTCACTTTGCCCTGTGGAAATGCCTTATCGAAAATTAAATGTTCGATTAATATTCACGCACGGAATACACGATATACCGCAATACGTATCTGTATATATGGGGCATTCTACGCGAAACCGACCTACGTTTGACGATCGCCGTCGGTGATTTTTTTTCTTCTTCCATTTTCAAGCGTGGCGAAGAGTGGAACCGAAAAAAAATTTTGATTTTTCGAATCACGGGCTTGATTTTTACTGATTGAAAAAATACGAAAACACTATTTTCGAATCGATAGACTCGATGGATTGGTTTCAAATTTTTCTCACGGCATTCTCTTTGTTGAAAAAACGAAAATTCTTAGACCAAGATGGAAAGTGAGAAAAATCGTATTTAATGTAAATTCGAACGACGCAAGTTTCATATTTAGTTCTTCGCGCGGTTGTACGTAAGATTTTTGGTTTTACGTTTTTCTTTTCTTTTTTTTTTTTTTTACCACCCTCGCGTTCTGTCCAATTTTGTCGACAAGAAGAAAAATCCCGCAAAAAAGTTACGAGTCGTACGGTGGAAAAAATTTTTATCAAACCGTGTTCAATCGATGAAATTTTTTGTTACATCGAGAGGAAATTTACATGACAAACGATGAATCGTGAAATAAATACAGTTTCGAATTTATCGATGACAACAAAGGTGCGGTGATAAAAAGAAAAAAAAAATATATAACGTCGAACTTTCAATAGAAATATGACAATCGTAAATATGCGTCGCTCAACGATTCTCATTGCATTGAATTGACTGAAAATTATGGAATTAATATCGAATAATTGTAATTTTTATATTATATACAAACAAACCGCAATTATTAAATTTTCAACGTACGATTCATATTTATAATTCTTATTTTCAGCCCCTGTCAAGAACGCGAATAAGAAAATATCACCAGGGAAGAAAAATACTGAGAAAAGAGATTCTTCGGCGAAAAATGAGTCGCGCAACGATAATTCGTCCAAGAATGGAAAAACATCCGTCGGTGGATCGAAATCCCGCGTTGAGCCGATTCCGTCGACGTCGAAAGTCTCGCCGAAGAAGGAAACGCCCGTTGGAAAATGCAGGGATGATGCTTTCAGGGAATTTAGAAGACTCTGCGCATCCGTGGCGAACGCCAATGCGTACACGAGTAAAACGGCAATAGTCAGACAGATGCTGACCAAGGGCTGCGAGGGCGGTGAGTTTAAATTCAGCGATAACAATTTTTTTTTTTTTTTTTTTTCTCTTCTTTACCGGAATCCCACGAATCGTACAGTTTTTAAATCACAAAGAGCATACTTCATCCCGTTGAAGAATTTCTTTTCAGTAAACAGTAGGTGGAATTACCGAGGTTAAGTCTAACGTGGAGTGGGAATTTTGACGCGAAATTATAAAACTGGTTTAGTAAAAGAAAAGTAAAATTCATTATGTTACTCTTTTGGTTATCTGTTTGAAAGCTGTTGCATCAGTGTTGGAAAAAAGATGTAACGCGAATTTGGATTTTTTCTCATCTCATTTTGAATGGTCCTTGATGGTTCTAATGTTGATATCCCGATCGGTCGTTTCGGGGTTAAAATATGATCCGTAACATTTTTCACACTCCTCGTAGATTTTCTTAATACCTCCTGTTATGCCACATTTTCAAAATCGTTGACGTTTTTATTTTCTCGTAAGATTATATATTTTCTACAATATTGCCGAAACAGATCTTAATTCGACATTGGAGTTAATTGTTTCGATTATAATCATCTGGAATATCGGTGATAAATATTGTAAAATTAAATATGAAAACATACACGGATTACACGACAAAGAAAAAGTGTTTAATCGAATTTTCATACGATGAAAATACATTCCATTGTCTTCTAAGTGAATTAATTATCATTGACCGTGAAGTGAAATCGAAAGAATTTAATGCATTTTCAACAATCTTCGAGCGTTATTTGAAACGAAAAATTCATATCCAAGCTTTTCACCGTAATTCCAGTATTTTGCATTATGTTTTCCTTTTTTTGTATTCACAAAAAGATACAAGCAGCTTACGAACTCGTCGATTCGACGGATGTTCTTAATTTTCGACTATTCTTGGCCAACCAACCTTCTTAAAAATTTATTCACACCTGTAGGCGGTGCGAGAGAGCAAAAAAAAAAGAAAAAGAGATAACGTCTCGAGGCGTCAGAGGTCGGAATATATTTGTTGTTATTTAACGTAATAAAGCGAGAGGCTGAATATAATACAACGCGTGTCGAATACAAAATGTCGTTTTTGCTTTTTCGGATGAGAACGATAAAATAAAAAAAAAAAAAAAAAAACATAGAAGGAAGACCGTCGAGTATATAATATATGTGGTATAATTTTTTCCGCAAGTCGTACGGGTGAAAAGACGCGAAATCAGCTATGGAAATAAACCACCGATGGAAAAGTGTATACAGTATAAGCTTTTCATTATCGTTTTATGTATTTATAATTTATCAATTAACCCAACGGTGAATAATAATATATATATATATATATATATATATATATATGTTCGTACATGCGCGATTCTATCGTTGTAGTAAAAAGAACCGTACTGAAATACGCGTAATCGCCTCTACAATAGTAAATATAACGATATAGCCGCGGAATTATTGGATACAAGGAAACAATAAATCAAACGTAATAATATTCGTATCATTGATGGAATATTTTATTATTTATTTTCTTTATTTTTTCACCCCACCCCTTCTTTTTTTACTTGTTTTCGTTCTTTTTCATTAACGCGTCGCAATCTTCGACAAAAGCCACTCGAACTTTCCTATCGATCACTAATTGTACGTACGATATGTGTAATATATCCATTTATGTAATTAAATTAAATTAATTTTTTTTCTTTCATTGTTATTATTATTGTAATATTCCGCGTCTTTGAACGCGTTCGATTCAGACGTTTCCGGGACGTGTAGTTGATAAGTTTCTGATTTAAAAGGAGTATAATTTTTGAACGAATTAATGTTTGTTAAGAAATATGCGACGGTATACGTAGATTTGTATTTATTCATTTGTTTATTTTTTTGTTTAAGATTACACGCGAAATAAAATGTACCGTACGATTTATGAATCGTGCTAATCGAGTTAGGAGAAAGGAGGGAAAGGAGAAAAGAAATAAATTAACGATCGAACGAATAAACGAATGAATGAATGAACGAACGAATGAATACTTAATGATTAAAGTAATCATTCATTCCTTCGGCGCGTCGCACAACGGATTTCGATATAACACGAAACTCGAAGTCTTCGAAGTTGTTTGTTGATTGAAAATCGTTATATTAAAACAATGAAATTGCCAAAATGGGATTGGAAAAAAAAGCGCAAATCAAATTCAAAGACACGAATCAAGGTGAAAAGAGTGTTGGATGTGTTAAAATACGAAAGAATTTTGATAAATCTACGAGAAAGAATAAGACAAAACTATTCCAGATTCTAAATTTTTATGCATTTCTACGCATCGTGTTATTATATATACGATATAAATAATATACTTGCAGATAATGTATTTGCAGGAGCGAAATTGACCGTACGATTGATAAAAATTACACCACCACACAATTTAGAATGATGCAATCCTTATCAATATTACAGTAAGGGAGTTTTTTTTTATTTTTATACCAACATTTTCGTTGACGACGAAACAAATGAAAAAAATAAAAAAAAAAAAATAAATAGATAAGTAAAAAATATTACTTCATCAAGTAAATTCAACCTTTCGTTGCGCAAGTTTTTCGACTTTACTCTACGGACTGATGTAATAATTATGAGAAATCTAACGACACGAGTAAAAAGATTATCCTCTCTCTCTTTTTCAGTCCATGGTTTTACGGCGCGAGATAATATTATATACATTTTTAACAAGAGGTCAAAGTAAGATTTTTAACATTGTACTCACGTTCGGAGGAAATCGTTCGCTGCAGGTTCTTATAATTCAAAAGGTTCGAATTACGTCTCCGACGGGATCGGTGTTTATGTATGTAATACGTGTTTGTACAAAGTCAACGGGATAGATAAATTGTCACAAGCCTTTTACACGTCGGTTTGATTAACGATCAATATATAAAACTTGTATTATTCTTTTTACAGTCTGTTTTACACGTATATTCGACTTTTTATTTACTCGTCTCTCCTCGTTGTTGTCTTTATTATTTTTTAATTCTTCGTTTTTTTTTTTCTTTTTTTTTCCTTTCGAATAATATCAACTTCTTCGATTAATGTTTCTCCTAAACGCGCGCCATCAATTTCATACAAACTTAAACGGTTCAAATTTCAAGGCATCCTCACGTCGCCACTTTCTGCGGTATATATATATATATATATATATTATACAACTAATACCGGATTGTGTTTTTTTTTTCCTCGTACACTTGTTACTTGTTATCGTTATTATTATTATTATTATTATCGATGATCCGACGAAGATAAAACAAGGAGAGAGTGGGGGGGAAAAAAAAAAATAAACAACGATAAATTCCCCAACACTGAGAACGAGAGTCGAATAGAATTAAACTTTTTTTTTATTTCTTTGTTCGTCGTCGTCGTTGTTGTTTTTTTTTTCTTTTTTTTTTTTCTTTTCCCAATTATCATTTATCAAACGAACGAATATCTCGCAACGTGCGAAGTGTTTTCTCTCTCTCTCTCTCTCTCTCTCTCTCTCTCTCCTTTCCCGTAACGCCGAGTCTGCGATAATGTGACGGATCGAGCTCTTCCAGAGTTTATTAACTTGATTCACTGTTTTCCGACTGTTGGTTCATCGTTGAGGCCGGCGTGTCTTATAAGCCGTGTATCCCCCACCGTCTTCGTTAACACAGATCAGCCAAAGGCGAGCCCCCTTCATGGGCAGCCAGCGTGGCACCCGATCCCCTCTTGTGCCGATCCAGCTTGCAGCTTGCAGCTTGCAGCTCGTGCCTCGTTCGTCTTTTTATTCTTCTTCGTTTCTTCGTTTAACCGTTTATCCGTTTATCCGAGGTCAATTTTTACAACGGCAAACTTACCGCAATTATAACAAGCTCGGAAAGCGCCTAATTCCGAGTCGCGTATTACGGCGAAAATCGAAGCAAAGAAACGAAGCTTTTTCGGTAAGCCGACGACTCAAATTTCCGATAATTGAACTTGCGACGGAGAAAAATTCCGACGAACAAAGTTTCGATGGTGTAAAATTTCGACAGTCGAAGCGTGCTCGGACAGCGTAGTTTAATCGACGTGTTTGGTGTACGAAAATTAGAAAAAAAAAACTGAAAATCGGAATTACCAGGCTTTCCGAAGGTGAAAATATCGATGATACAAAAAAACGAAAAAATAAAAAGAAACATCGAGACGGTGAAATTTCACCGAGACAGAAATTCGCGGAGTTGAAAATTTTCGATTGTACGGTATTACGATGTTTGGGATTTAAAAATTCTCACATTTTCGCACTTTCGGAACTTTGTGCGTCGGGTTTCGGACCATTCGAAACTTTGATGTCTCGTCAAAGTTCGACTTTTTTATCGCAAGCTTCACCGTCAAATAATTGAGAATTTGACGCGTTCGGAACTTTTCAAATTCGGAATTTCAATCTCGCCCCAACCTCGATATCGATTAATTTGCGACTCTGCTAATTGCGATTTGCCGAAAATCTCGCCAACATTCCTAAAACTTTGCGACATTTTTTCGCAAGTTTTTTTTTTCATATAACGCGTCCGATACATGCGCGTGTATAATTTGCGAGTTTTTGCTCGCGGTCCGAAAAGCCGAACAAAATCTTTTTCTCTTTTCTTCATTCTTTAATTCTTTATGAAAGATTCTTAAAATTGTTACGGTTAATCGTGAATTTTTCCAAAGATCTCACTCGCATTTCGAGAAATAATTGAAGTTTATTGTATAACGTTATATGTTAGACCTGTCTAAATTATAAATAATCAGAATACACAAACGTGCACAGCTTATGGTTCTGAATGCGCCCAAGTAATACAATTGCTTTTATTGAAAAATGTATTCTCTTACAATATGGTGCGATTTTATTTTAAACCGAGTGATAAAATTTTTTTCTGTCTTCATCCCGTACGGAATTCAACCGACGCAATGACGCCATTTTAGTATAATCTTGCGCAAGTTTTGCGCGGCAACGCGCTAAATCAGATCTGTTTAATCGAAAATAAAACTAATGTCGAAAAAAGGACAACGCAAGACGGGGGGGGGGGAGGAAGCAACGAATTTCATAAAGTGGGCGGAGACTTGACATCGTGTTATAAAAATTTGACGAATTAGCTATATCTGCACACACACACTACACACACACATATATATACTACGAATTTTAATTACCACAATCATCGATGTTCATGCATATTAAAATTTGATTTTTGCTTGCACAAGCATTTCGCTTTAAATATTGAAGCGTTGATTATTATTATTATTATTATTATTATTTCAAATGTCGCATATTTGGTATACATAATAATCTTTCGTGTCATATTAAACACACAACCTGTAATATAAACGCGTAAATCTGCCACGATGTAAAAATATTTTACGACTCTTCGGAGAATCGGAACCGAAATACGTATGTATGTTATATATATAATGTGTGTGTGTGTGTGCACCCCCACACACACGCTCCCAAACACACACACACATACACGCGAATGATCGTATCGCGTTTAATCGCGTATAATTTGATCTCTCATTAATAAATTATCGTGCAGGCGTCGAAATAATTCCCTATGTATTACAGATTAAAATCCCAGCATCTTATCTCATCGTTGTATTTAATACAAATTGAATATTGCAATGAATTTATGTGTCGCTACGGACTTTTCATACACATCCTTGCGTGATATAATGCACAAAATTTGAAAATCATCGATCTTGAGAAAATCTTGAAATAATTATCAACTATCCAATTTTTCTTTTTTTTTCTTCTACTTTTACCTCGAGCAGATTTTTATTCACGACGAATAGATGAGAAAAAAATCTTTCATTCGCCTCTGACGCTATATTTTATTTAACAACTCTGCATGCTTGTACATTTATTTCATTTTCCTCCATTTTTTTTTTTTTTTCACACACACTCAGGCACGTGAAAAAGTTCGTACGTCTCTCGGTTCAATCCGCGCGTCGAAGCAGCGGACGAGATATTTAAATTATATTTCGTGCGGCAACGTCGAAGACCTATTTTAAAAGATGACACATATGTCTCATTAACCGCGCACACATATTTTATTATTGAGCCGTTAAAAAATTATTTGTTTTTTTTTTTTCTTTTTTTTTTCCTTGTTCTTTTTCCTTAAAATTCTACAAACGTTATAATACATGAGCACGTTTTTTGCTCAGCGATTTTAAACGCCGCTCTGTTCAAAGGCCTGCCCGCCGAACCTACGACGCAATAGAAATTCACGTGTAAAAACCTAAAACGGGGGAAAAAAAAAAGCAATTTCAATCGGGAGAAAATTTTCAACGATATTGTGCGTATAAGGAAAAACGACTTATTCTCACATATTATCATATTTATAAAAAAATTTCCTGCAACTTGCATGCTGAGAATAATTGCGGTGAATTAAAGAACGAAATATTTTTTCACTGTGGGGATAATTTTTTTTTTTTTTTTTTTTTACCGTACCGGGTAAAGAGTATTTTATCACTTTACACATTATAGAAACTAATCGCGTTAATGTGTTTATGTTTATAGTTTTGAATATAGGTTTAAATTAAATAAATTAGGTTTAAAATATATATATCATAACTAATCGCTGGCGCTAATCGCGTAATTAACGAGATTCAAATATTAATTACGTAAATTCATTCATTCTTATAAACTTGCGGTGTATAATATGTCATATTATCACATTTCGCGATGAAGTCATCGCCGAATTTGCAAATGTCACCTTCGAGCCCCTCCGTTTTTTTTTTTTTATTTTATTTTTTTTTTGCTATCATATCTTTTTCGGGGGACCAAATATTTAACATTAAGTTTATTTTATCAACTTTCGGGGATATTAGATTGAATCTCTTTCCTTCTAATCGGTCGTATTTTTTTTTAAATCTTGCACGTAAAATATTCAACTATGTTTATAAATTTATTATCAAAGAGCGTTTGTAATAAAAGAAAAAAAATTATACGTAATTTGGTTAATAATTTTTAAAAACCTTTTCACACTACCGTTGAAATATTTTGATGGCTTTTTTTTTTTTTTGTCACCTTACATTTCAAACGAATTCATTAACATCGGCACAGATTTTCTTGCGTTGAGCTGATAACGTTTTTGCTGTACAAAATTTCTAAGAAACGAAAACACTTTTTACTTTGAATGTATCATTGAATTTACTATGCAACGTATATATAAGGTATTGTTATAAGAACGTATAAATTTATTTCATTACAGCTTACTCGACTAATTTTCATATCAATTTTACAATTTTACGCGACACACAAACTCTTTTTTAAATTTTGACCATGCCTGATAGTTTTGTTAATTAATTTTTCTTCTTCTTCTTCTTAATGAAACTAGAGTTTATTAACCTCCCTGATATTATAGTAAACATTGAAATCGCGATGCCTAGACGAATGAATTGAGTCTGTATATCGGCGGGTAGCCGCGAATCTGTCGTTAAAGAGATGATAAAAAAAAAAAAAGAAACAGTTATAATTTC
Organism: Neodiprion lecontei; assembly: GCF_021901455.1. NCBI lineage: Eukaryota > Metazoa > Arthropoda > Insecta > Hymenoptera > Diprionidae > Neodiprion > Neodiprion lecontei. Next base: position 7,387,966 of record NC_060261.1, read on the forward strand.
TCGCGATTAAATTTACAGTATAAAAAAATTAAATCGACAATTTCATCATAATTTTTTTTATCACGTATGACGACATCGTACGATAATTAAATCCATTGAGAGAAAGATAATCGTTGCATTTGAGAGGAAAAAGTTTCAGTTTTTCCTCATTCTTGAACTAACTTTTCCCACATCAGGCGGAAAAGTTTTGAAAAAACATATTTTTTCCGCGTGGCAGAGGAAAAAAAAAAAAAAAAAAATGACAGAGATAAATTAATACGAGACCGATTCATTAGCAAAATCCGTCGTAGGATTTGAACGTTCCGGAATGGTTTGGTAAAAGTGAGAGGAAAAAAAAAAAAAAAAATATGACAAAATTGCGAAAAATAGGTCATAGTTTTACAACCACCTACGTAAATATACGAAGGTGTGTAATATTTACTCGATGATTATAAATATATGTTTGAAAAGAGAGCGTTCAGCTTAGACGGGCAGGCGTTAATAAACCCCGGCGACGCCGACGGGAATAATATTTCATTCGACAATATAAAACCGGCCTTTTGGAAAAATAAACGTTCGAATCGTCGTTACATTCATGCTCGTATAATTTAACATTCCGATCGTCGCTTCGGCCGCCCTGTCTCGGAAAAGTTCTGCAGACACCCCCTAAATATTTACACGCTCGATTAAATTTTATATACCGCGTGAGAACGAACGATATCGCGCATCCTCTTCTCGCTGCAGCTGCGCGGCAATTTTTGATCAAGAAGATGTGATAATAAAAAAAAAAAGAAAAGAGAAAATCAAGGAAAAAAAAAACCTCACGAACAACGTACGACTGGTGCGGTAAATCGGTCAAGGAAAAATTACCGTCTTGAGATTAAATCAAAGTAACGATAAGTAAAGAATACGCATGCTCGACGAGGGGAAAACTTTCGCAAAATATTTCCCGAAACGTTTCTTCGATCGTTTTATCATCGTCGAGTATTGTCTGAAATATTTTCTTTAAATCTCGTTACGAATTGTTGAAAATTTCTTATGAAAAAGATAAATAAACAAATAAATAAATAACGAAAGAAATACAAAAATTGGAAGAAAAATGAAAAATGATTTCACCCGTCTAATTTCTACATTTTTTATCTTTACCTGAAAAATTCGCGCTAACGTAGGTGTATTTATTAAAAATTTATCCTGTCGAAAATAATCGTTTGAGGTGAAAATAAAAGTTGTGTAATGTAATTTCAAAGAGAGAAACATAGAGATAGAGAGAGAGAGAGAGAGAGAGAGTGAGAGATAGATATAGAAATAAATAGAAGAAAAAAAAAAGAAAAACAAACTATACGATATGAGAATAAATAATTGAAAACGAAATCACACCAAGTATCACATCGCCAGCAGATCTGCATCCCTCTCTCCTCTCCTCTCCTCTCCTCTCCTCTCCTCTCCTCCCCTCTCCTCCCCTCTCCTCTCCTCTCCTCTCCTCTCCTCTCCTCTTCGCTCCTCTTCGCTCGTCCTTTTTACGCGCGACGCACACAAATGTAACAACAACGCTCTTGTATATTTTATCTGCTTTCGAACGATGGCCCGTCCGTAGCCTGCGGTGGTTGCAATATGCGCAGTTTCGAGCTAATGAAATATGCGAAATCTCGTTCCGATAAGCGTACAGACAGCCTGGTACCGGAGATCGTCGTGTCGTCTCCTCTTTCCGTCTTCAATTCACGCCCCGAGAATCGCGGGCCGGTCTCAAAGTCTCGCGGCCATGCAATATATGCACAACCCGCGCACCGTATTTGTCATTTTACACAGAGTCCCTCACATCGAACGTTTTCACCTAACGGGCGGAAGATGCGGAGACGATTTGTTTTTTTTTTATTTATTTATTTATTTTTTTTTTTCTAACATTTTTTGTCAAGGAAGAAAAAGAGAGAAAAAGGAAACGAACGCCGAAAGAGAAACGCGTGTTTCTTCTTTTTTTTTCTTGCAGTTTTGATTTGATTTGAAATTTTTTTTTTTTTTTTTCTTTACTTTGGTTTTTTATGTTCTAAAAATTTACAAAACCGAAGAGGAAACGTCGGAGATCGAGAGACGGATCGAGCCTTCTTTGTACGTGTGATCTATTAATTCGAAACTACGAGGCTGCAGTTCGTTCTATCCTATCTCTGCATGTACGAGACGAGCGTTTATTTAATTCATCACTTCGCGCAGTGTCATTGACTCGTTCGGTTACAACTGTGACAAAAGATTATACGCCGTTACGACTGTATGCGAGTATAATGTGAAAATACGTGCGTGTCATAATATTGATATAATACGTATGATATTGAAGGCGAGGAGGAACGAAAGCCTCGGCTGTTTCTTCTGTGTGGTGAAAAAATTAAGGATGGGCTTTTTTAATTTATCGTTGTCGTTTTTGTTCGGACAAATTAAGTCGGGAATACCTTGATCGATATTTATTCGAAATTTGATCAGTTTCTTGTTGAATTAACCCGAAACCGTTGCCCAAATTTCAACCGAATCGTTCAATCCGTTTTCGAGTTGTCGCCGAACGGAGATATTCTCTGATGCTTGCTAATCTCGCGGCTTGTACGATTTTTTCCCATAATACGAATCATTTGTCGGTTACGAAAAAACCCCAAAGAAGTATTACATAATTATATAATATTATAATAAATTATTACGCGAAATAAAAACACCCTTTATGTTTTTTTTTTTTTTTCTTGTACATTTCATTCCTCCTATGTCTATAATATCGGTGTCTACCTATACATATATTGCACAACTATTATTATACACATTATAAACGCTGCGCATATAATGAACTTCTGGGGTCACGGACTGTTTTCACAATTCGTACAACATTTACAAACTAGTTTCTATAATCGAGCAACCGACACACTCGAACGTTGCGAACAACGGCGGGTGAATGGATGGTTGGGGGGGGGTTCGCGGATCTAATCGCACGTCTGAAATACCATTATTCGTGTCTACTCTCCGCTTTATTATTGCGCCTTGGTAAAGTTCACAAGTTTCGCAAGAAAAAATCTACGAATTTAAGTGTAATACTTTGGATTTATAGGCGGAAAATTATTTTCTCGAAAATTTCCGTATATAATCCGTTTATCCTTTGGATCGAAGTGAGGTAAAATATAAAACCGGTGAATTAAATGCTTTGCAATTTTTTTTTTTTTTTTTTTTTTTGAAAAAAAAAACAGTATTAATAATAATAACAATAATAATAATAATAAGTAACATCATCTGTTATTTTAGGTGTATATAGATAATTATCGTCAATAGTTGGCAATCGATGAAGTGAAATTTATTTAACTATATAAATTCAGACAATGATTTTACGCCCGATTCAAAAATTCTCTCGGACGGCACGCGGCGATTATATAGATTTTGAAAATTTCACGACAGAAGAAATATCAAAGATGCGTGATATCGTATGTTTCAGTAATAAAAAAAAAAAAAAATGTCTTAACCGATCTGAAAAATGATTTGATCGACATGTAAACCGGAAATTCGTAACCTTGTTGAAAGAAAATGTACGGTACAATTTCGATTACTTCTTGATTCGAATAATATTTGAAGATGAAGACTTTTTTTGCGACATCAGGCTGTAGGAAAAAAAGTTTGTAAGAAAAAAGAAAAAAAAAGAAAAAAAAAATTCGATCTCATTTAATTCAACAAATCTCGTCTTTCGGTTTAAATTGAGGATACGTCGAAAGTTCTTTTAATCTCATACGCGTCGGACGAATTACACGTGTCCTTGTTTTGTCACATGTGCGACGATCTGCATCGTGCTACATAAATCTACACACATGATATATAATCTGTGCGTATTCGTGTAACATGTCGTGGAAGAAATTTGTGGGGAGGGGTGGTCAGATTTTAACTGGAGCGTGTAGTCGTAAAAGTGGTTGGTTTTTTTTTTTTTTTTTTTGTTTTTTGTTTTTCTTGTCCCACTGGTATATAATTGAATACGACGATGTAGTTTTTGCGCGGGATCGTATGGCTTATACACATTTATACACAGCCTGTAATCGTGACGCAATTCACGCGTATGAAAAAGCACGAGCTAAGAACGAAACCGTTTGCCAATCGGGAGTTTCTGCTAATGATAGTAATGAAAAATAATCCATTATTCTCTACCGATTAATCGAATATAATCGATTATTTTTCTTGAAAATTGGTCTTCGTTTTTTTATTTCCATGAACGACGCAGTACGATATCAATTTGTCTGATTAAAATATCAATTATTATCACTTTCTTACTTACTCGGTTCATATTTGATACAATTGGTGAAAGATGAATGAATATTTTCTACATGAAATCGAAAAATACTTTTGAATGAAACTATAAATTGTCATAAAACTTTTCCGCTATATAGACTATATACTGAAATTTACGTAATTTTGGTTTCAAATGCACCGTTTCAAAAAAAAAAAATACGAAACAATCGATTAATCAATTCATTTTCACCGATTCAATCGAGTCGTGTTGGATTATTTTTTTGGACTCGATCAATCGACGCGTCGATTATTTATCGCTCAGTGTGTCGTCGATAGTTTCTGCATTACTCGTAAAATTGGTTAATCTATGAGATTGAATAATGTCCTGAATTTTCTGCTTATCCCAAAAGTAGGCTAAATACGGCTTGGGTATTGATTTTGAGTTTCAGCGATATTGAATTATCGCAATAGGTGGAAAAAAAAGTGAGCGAATGACGGTAATTTAAAAATAATCGTAGTAAAAAATTCTCTGGTCGAAACAAAAAATTGTATTTTCATTTTTCACCTGTAACTATGTTTCATCGGTTATGGTAGAAAAAAATATCCAGATAATAATTGTGTAATTGTCTAATTGCTTGAAATCTTGCCGAGCTTCGTAATTTGGAAATTGTCATCTGTAGCGTACGAAAAAAAAAAGGCAACATTCATCGACGGTTCTGTTTTCCTCTTGGTACGAAATAACTAGGTGTAAATTAAGAAGAATATTGAGAAAAAAAGGAGAGAGAGAGAGAGAGAGAGAGAGAGAATTTCTCTAAAATAAGTGGAATGCGAGACGGGCGACAGGTAATCGGGCGAGCATTATTATTGCCGTCTCCTCCCGAAAGTTTGAGAGGCTGTAATTACTGCGACATGATTTGAAGGGAGGCGTCGAATTCGTTTTCTAAATGCCACTTAAAATCAACAAATCAACCAGAAATACATCAGACAAAGCTTTTGCCAGTTTGTAATTGTCCGCTTCGTATGAAATATTCACGCCTTCGTCTCTTCAGGCTTGACAATTTTCATTTGTTCGTTTTAAAAAATATATCTCGACCGTAAATAAGTCATTAAACGATTCCACAAAAAAGTTCAGCCCACCTTAGTCGTGGCAAATTCGATTCAACGGTGACGTTTCGCTATTAGATTATAGATTGGCATGCATTTCACACGAATCAATGTCTAATTTGCACTTTGTATTTTTTTTTTTTTTTTTTACTGAAATTTTCCTAGATTTTTTTTCAAATTTTGTTGCTTCGTTACGTTGAGAAGCCAACAATAATCGATGCATCGATTAATCCAGTCCAAAAAAATAGTCGAAGACGATTCGATTGAATCGGTTAAAATTAATCGATTAATCGATTTTTTCGTATTTTTTTGAAACTGTGCATTTGAAACCAAAATTTCGTAAATTTCGGTCTGTAGTCTATATAGCGGAAAAGTTTTTTGATGATTTGTAGTTTCATTCAAGAGTATTTTTCGATTTCAGGTGAAAGTATTCATTCGTCTTTCATTAATTGTATCAAATCGGTACTTAGTAAGTAAAACAACGATCACGATTGATACTTCAATCACATAAATTGATATTGTACTGCATCGTTAGTGGGAATGAAAACCAAAAACCGATTGTGAGGAAAAATAATCGATTGTACTTTATTAATCGGGTTAAAAAAAATCGATCATCTTTGATCATTCACAGCAAAAGCTTCGAATCGATTAGAAAAAAATTTTAGAACATCGTCCCGGTTGTAATTTAAATCGAAATCAATCGTCTCGTTCGGTTTTTGGTTTTCAACCCTTGCCTGAACCGACTTTACTCTCGATATTATTCTACGGCCTCAAGATTCGTTTCAAACACACAACAGTTACATAATTATATATTTCGGTGTTTCTCGTATAATTCCAGCACCTTCTCTCATAGCCCGACGTTATATAGCCATGTACACATTATCTTGAACCATATAAATTGAAGTATAATGAGACTATATAATAAACATTGTCAATAAAACATACGGAGATAGATAAAGTGCCGAGTCGATAATTATATTATATATGCAGAGCATATCCGTAGCGCGCATGTTGGTTAAATCAGCAGATTACATGACGTACGCTGAAATTATTATAAACATTTTTTTCTCTCTCTCTCTTCTTACACGCAAAGGCGTGTACATATGTAAATCTTGAATGACAGGGAATGATCGATCGCTTTGCTGACCGTATTTGTTATTATTAAAGGCCGCACATTTATAAAAACGATGCAGATTCTTCCGATTCTTTGATACGCCTGCATTCAACACTCTTGCTTCGTAAGAATTGTTAATGACGTTTTCGAAGAGGTGTGGCCCTGGCTCGAGATAAAGCGACGCCTTACGCAATTTTTAAATACTATTTTTTAACCGCTTATTATCGTGTCGTTTTCACTTTTACGGCTTTTAAGTTCGGTGAACGCCATTTTTCGAAGCGGTTCGAACCTCGGTTCGATTGTTATTACTTTTTTGAGTAAGGTAGAGATTCTTAGCACTAGCCGCGGATTCGAATTACGTGAGTTAAGTGGTCGGAATAAACTATTTATTCAATTATTAAAATGCTAACTATCGTTGGAAATGGTCAATTCGACTGAAATGTAAGGGGACGATGTAGGAAAAATTTCGAATATCCGAGCCAGCGTTTCTCGATACCGAAAAAGTGACTGACAGCAAGATTCTGCGTGCATTTCTCGAAAAAAAAAATATATATATGTATATGTATATGTGTGTATATATGCATAATATTCGTGGAGAATGGAATTTGGAATCTTGGATAAGAGTTCGCGGCGTCTATTATGATCAATCGGAAACACAGAACGAACGTCGTCATAAACGCGTGAAATACGCGTTACGTGTGCAGAATTCTCTATTTTTTTCTTCTTCCCTTTTTTTATTCCTCTTTATTTTCGTTCTACTTTACACGTTATGTACGGATAGGTGTTATACATACAATATTTTACGAGCGTCTGGTTTGTCTCCTGTTTTTTGGTCCGTCGAATGTCGCGTAGATTGGGTGTACAAGTTATTAGTACAAACAGAGCGAAGAAGAAGAAGAAGAAAGAAAAGGAAAGAAAAGAAAAGAAAAGAAAAATAAATAGATGAGTCGAAACGAAACATGACAGATGATTTAAGAAAACTAACGAAAAAAAGTTTTAACCGTGAAAACAGAGACTTGATTAGCCAAAGTTTCGAGTTTTTCCCTTTTTCTTTCATCCATCTCCTGTAAATTTAACAATATCTCTACTTTTTCGAGGCATATCTTCAAGTGTATTGTTAATTCTTCAATCGATATACGTAACAAACATTACTCAATACTCACGAGGATATAAATTATTCATTGTTAAACAACCGCAATACATTTGTAAAGATATTTTGCGCGTAATAACGTCCAATTCGTTGCAAGCTTAAATCAACGAATGATTTTTCTCTACCTCACTGCCAAGTATTAATATCAACATTGATTATCCGGTTGTAAAATATCTTTTTCTTTTTACGATCGGTGTTCCTGCACGGTTTTTATAGTATGTATACGTTAAAGGTACAAACATTATTGCGCAGTCTACAAGAAAGTTGAAATTTCACATTCTGTCCGAATTCGAAAATGTAACGTCGAGAGGAATTTCGATGGGATCGTTCTCGAGATAAAATAAAAGGCAACGGTAACAACGAATATGATTGAAAATATCTTGCCGATACGACGAAAGTGATCCGGTTAAAATTGATTAAATAAAATTGTAAAACACGCTGCAATGGAATGAAGAAAAAGTAAAATAAAGAAAAAAAACAAACATCTTATACACGATCGAAAATGGAGGCGGGGTCGGAGACTGCAGGCGGTAGCAGCCTGCGAGTCTGGCAACTTCGGTGCTGACCTTTCCTCCGCAGCCTTTGGCCCCAAAGCCGAGTTGTTGCATTGAATATTAGCGATAAGAATAATCGCCCATCGGCACGGCGGAAACTTTCCACTGAGCGAGTGATCCATATATTTTCTGGATCGCTCGCTCTTGGCGCGTATCGCGACGACGCGTGCTCGTTTGGAATGGTATACCTACGTTTTACCCTGTGCTAAATATTCGCGGGAACGATATTCCTCGACCTTGCATCATCGATGATTCATTTATTTGTGTTTGTATTTTTATTTGTATTTTCATATCGCCGCGTCGAGCAGACGGTTTCAAAGGCGACGTCACGCTTTGGTGCAAAATGCTGCTACCCGGGGTCACTAAGCGAGTTTACAACCTTCAGAGTAAACAGCTGGTCAAGCTATTTAGCCGCATGTTCAACAAGGACGAGGACGAGATGTTGGAACACCTTGAGCAGGGCGATGTCGCCGAGACTATACACGCGGCGTTCGAGAATAGTTCGCTTCTTCAACCCAGCGCCCAGAGCCACCTCACGATACGGGAGGTAAACCAACGTTCGAATATATACATATATATACCTATATATAGCGATAACATACCGTGTGTACGTGAGGAATGTGCGCACCTTATGCGCGTGCGTCAAGTCGTTCGAATTTTATTGGCCGACAGTTATCCCAATCGCGACTGCCAGAAAATGTCCCTAGGAGCTCACCGTTAACTGTTGGCAATTGCTGTCGGTGTTGTTACGAAAAACAGTTCGTCGATTCGCAGCTGATTCGATGTAAAATAAATCAGACACGCGTTAATCGTGTCAATCAAATCGTCAGATTGCGAACATGAGAACATTGCGAACTCGAAAGAGGTTATGTTACGTAACATAACTAACCTCTTCCGAGTTTCCAAGAGAAGCGCCAAGTTTCGGTCAAGTATTTTGTTGGTAATGATTTCCGGATTACAGTAATAAATTGACCGTCGAAGGAATCCGACGATTTTATTTACACGATTACCGCGTGTCTGATTTATTTTACTTAGGATCAGCTCCGAATCGACGAACTGTTTTTCGTAACAACATCGACAGCAATTGCCGACAGGTAACGGTGAGCTCCTAGGGACATTTTCTGGCAGTCGCGATTGGGATAACTGTCGGCCAATAAAATTCGAACGACTTGACGCACGCGCACAAGGTGCACACTTGTCTCATGGACACGCGGTA